>NC_047654.1:2453642-2602955 GCF_902201215.1 Prunus dulcis
AATCTCCAAAGAAAGAAAAAGAGAGGCATACCTTGCAATAATGAGGCTCTCTGCAGCTTCAAGAGCCTGAGAATGGGAAGGAACATGTCTTAGATCTTGCTTTTTCAACTCACTGATGGCGCATTTGGTGGTGAAAAGCATGACAGGGGCACCCAGGATATTAGCGAGGGCCTTGTCAGCAGGCGTAATGCGATTGACAACGAGGTGATGCACAAAATTCACATCACAGAGCACCTTGTACGGCTGTCTCAACCCATAGCATGCTGTGTAGAACCGCACTATCTTCCTGTGCCTCCTCTGCTTTTTCACTTTCATAATTCTACCCTACTGCAGCAGAGATAATCCTTTCAGTCTTAAACTTTATAAACAAAACAGATAAAAGAAAAAGCAAATGATGCATATGCTGCATTCTCACAAAAGTAAAACCAATCAACTGAAAGAAACAGTCTCACAAAGCTATATATAATCCAATTTAATTAAGTACAGGTAAATAATACAATTTCCTCCCAAACGGATTCCAAACTTTCTCACAAAAGTAAAACCAATCAACTGAAAGAAACAGTCTCACAAAGCTATATATAATCCAATTTAATTAAGTACAGGTAAATAATACAATTTCCTCCCAAACGGATTCCAAACTAAATACATTTGTCTACAACATGTCAAGAATGAATGTACAGTAAAGACAATGTTTGATATGCAGCACCAGTGGTGGATCCAGGAATTTTTAGTGTTAGGGGCGAAATGTGGGAGTGCAAAGCATTTAGTTTGAAGAGAAAGATCTTAAATATTAATTAACAAAACGTTGATTCATAGTGGAGCACAAAAAGGTCCATACCATACTCCAAACTCAAACTTGAAATGATTAATGAACATCAAATCCAAAATTGAAATAGAAAACCAAAAAGAACATAAGTAAAACTCAAAATTGAAACAATCAATCCACTAATCACACATGAACACCAAATCAGACTGGTCCATTTATAATAATGAAAAGAACAGAAATTTTGTTCCTTGGAACAATGAACTGTAGAAATTAGAAGGCCCAAAGAAGAACGAAGAAATGAATTGCAGAAAGATCACTAAAGAGAGCAAAGGGACTGACCTTTAAACAGCAAAGAGACAACGATTATTATTAGAGGACGTATTTTCTGCGGTTGCTGCTGTCAAAGTTTCTTCAGTTAGTTTTACCAATTCGGTCGTATGTATTTGTACAAGACAAAGTGGGGAGAGAGAGAGAGAGAGAGTGAGAGAGATAGAGTTCCGTCGGATTGGGTGAAGGTTGGGTAGGATTAGGGGGTTGGGGATTTAGGGTTTGAAGGTTGAATTGAGTGTTAAAACTCATTTCGGGGAGGGAGTTATCGGGCAGCAGTGGAACGACGTCGTGACGTCGGGGAAATTTTAAAAAAAGTCGGTAATTTATAAACCCTAAACCCTAGACCACTTGCTCCTTTGTGGATTGCATCTGTGCATTTCAGTAATTAATGGAATAATTACTTCACTAATAATATATTACCATCCACTAGAGGCAGGTAACAAATTGTGCAATCTTCACAACAAAAATATATAAGACTTTGCAAATAAAATTACCAAAGTTAAATAAGGAATTCCGACTTTGTGTGTCGTATTGGCAGAGACGACGGCGGCAGCGGCAGCGGCAGCAGTCAACGACGGAAGGTGGAGCGAAGATGAAGAAAAACTTTGGAGTTGCAGAGGCGGCGCGGCAGGAAGAAGCTGATGCGTGCGAAGGTGAAAAATCAAGTCTCACTTGGGCCCTTAAGCCCACAACAACAAACCCAATCCCCAAAACAAAGATAATACCAGTTCAGCCCATACCGAAAATAAATAAAACCCCTTTTGACATTTTAGGCCTTATCCAGCAAATGTAACATATTTGACTAATGTGAGGTTATCTAGTGAGAACGCTTATGTGCGAACCTTATATGAGAATTAAATTCAGCCATCCAAATTATCTGAATGGCTAAAGAGAAAAAGCAAGCTTATAGTAAAAACGGGTAGGCTGCAGTTCCCCTTAGCCTAAGTGTCAAGTCACGCCTGTTTCGAAAAAACGCGCATTTCCTCTTCATGACAGTGGCGCCGTACTTCACCAGTCGCGCCTTTCTTGTCAATAAATTTATGAATTTATGAATCAACCCTAAACACCCAAAATACCTACCAGACATAAATTTGTGTGTTTCTCTTGTCACAGAAACTACCTTGTGTACTCTGTCTCTTTAACTTCCTCCATCATCTAATATTTCTCATTTGAACGTCTGAGAAGGTACGTTTCTCTCAAATTCCCTCTCTTTCATTCATTTTAAAGTTTGCATGTTATATTGCATTCACTTAGTGTCAGTTTGGCATTGCTTATTTGGGATCATAAGTGATTTTAAAAAAAATTTGGGAAGCCCAGCCCTTTTGGTAAACTATGAGAAAATCACTTATTGTTAAAAATTGTTGTGAGAGAAAGCTATAAGGCAAAGCAACTAATGAGGTGCTTTCATTTTCTGATTATGCCGAAATCAGTTTTAAAGAGGCGCTAGGTTTAATGATTATGTGAAAATCATTTTCTGATTACGTGGGAATTAGTATCAACAACACTCTTAACAAAAAGTTTATCAAAAGCCAACTTGCTTTCTCTCACAGCAAATCCGACAGCGAGTATTTTCACAGCATAGCAATGCCAAACTGGCAATTTAAAAAAAGACACAAACTCCTCTATAATATAAGGCCAGATCCCAAAGCTACACTCTCATCTTCTCTTCACAAACCCTAAATATACGGTATGCAAATAGTGGCTTGTGAGTCGTCAATTGTGGTATGTAATGTGAGAAGTCGCCATCAGGAAGACAACCTATTGATTTCCCCATTCAAACTTCTGAATTTTATGCAAGAATTTGGGCAGGGCTCCTTAAGGAAGGTAAAGACTGTGAGTCTCTCTGTTTTACAATAAGTAATGATAGCTAGAATTAGTTGTTAATCACCAAGCTTCAAAGTAGAGTGGAGAGGGGCAAAATAGCAGGATATGGTGTGTGAAGTTGATGAGTTTTTTTTTTTTTTTTTTGGTTGGGTGTGTATTTAGGGGTAGTTTAGGAAGATAGTTGGGTTTTCTTACAAATTGTAAAAATTTGAAGTAGAAGTTCAGGTGAACTTAGAATATGGGGTGAACAAAGAAAAGTGCAGGGATTAAATAGAAAAACTCTTTCTTTATCTTTTTTTCGAAACGACCAAAAAACCTTTATGTATATACATTTATGTAATGCATTTTTTTTCCCTTTGCCGAAATGTTTTGTCAAATGGAAAGGGGGTTTTATTTTGTGATTTTTCTTCGGTCCTTGCATGTACAAAGCCTTGGTAACTAGGATGGGCATCAATCCAATCGAACCGATGAAACCGGCCGAACTAAACCCTAATTATCGTTTTGATTTGATTTTGACCAAGAAAAAATCAAACTGGACCATATATGGTTTGGTTTGGTTTTGAGCTTTTGTAAACTTGTTTAAATCAAACCAGACCGTTTATGTGTATATTTATTATTTATATTATATTTTACATGTATAATACTCCAATTAGGTAATAACTACATATGAATATTTGAATTGAGCTATATTAGTAATTGAAATTTGAAGTTTTATGGCATGTTGAGCTTTAGGATGGTTTCGTACTCTAGAAAATGATTTAAGCATGGAGCAAGTTGTGAATGTGTTGATTGTAATTAGGCTAACAATATTGAAAAAATGCAAAAGGAAAGGGAATTTGGCTTAGGCCCAAACTGGTGAACCAAACTGTACAAAATTGTCTTAAATTGGTTTGGTTTGGTTTGATTTGGTTTTCTTCATGACTTTTGCCAAAACTGAACCACACGAAATCGTTATATTGTAATTGGTTTGGTTATAATTAGATAAAATCGATTCAATTTAGACTGTACCGACCCTTATTGGTAACCATTAGATTAAATTTTAATTGATCCAATGGTTCTAATTTCAAGACCTCTTAACCGAGTAACCAATTTAATACAATAAAACAATTCGACATGTAGTAATGTACTAAGCATACAAAGTGACATGTATTCCGGTACAGGCAGATAAAGCATTACAAAAACTAGTACATATAAATCTACATACAAGAGAAAAAGTTGGTCATGTGAGGGAAGCACACAAATTGAACAGTCCATCAAGCTAGTAGGAGGATAAGAAAGAATGAAAACAAAAGCTACAACAAGATAAAGGGAGGGAGTCCAGGATTAAAGCAAATATAGACACAGCAGAACTAATAAAAAAAGACTAGAGAGATGGTGTTTGCAGTTGGATATTGCAACATAAGAAATCACGAGTTTTTTTAGATTTGCCATGTTTCAGTCGGTGTGTTGTTGTCCAGGGAAGAAATCTTGTCCAAGTAGATTGAAGAGGAGGGTGAAAAAGCAATATGGTAAATCGAAATTGTTGAAATGACTGTTGTATGATTTTTTTGTGTTATGGTTGAGCAAACTTATATATATAAAGGCTAAGAAATGATGCCGGTTGTTTCCCTCATTTCTGCCTAGGTGCCCAATGGAATGAACTTTTGGTCATTTTTTTAGATTGCGTAGGCGTGCTACCACTAAGCCATTGATTGGCTTGAATGGAAAAGTTGGATTGTTGTGTTCGTGCTTCTGACTTCTAACCAACTGATTGATCGGCTAAGCAAGGAACCTCTTCTTGGCCTAGGTTCTTTCACTTCCTCGGAATCAAGGATGGTTAGGCTTCGTATGGGTATTTTAAGGATTTCTTTTGGGATTTAGTGATAATGATGCACATTTAATAAATAGGCGATTAAACAAAATAACAAGAAAGTAAATGTAAAAAAAAGATCAAAGCAACAACAAACGTAAAATTAAGTAAGGACGAAACAAGAATGGTATGAACTATAAGGCGATAAAATAATACAATTTGAAATTAAATTAAACTTAAAGAAAATCCCATAACAATTTAAAGTAAATCAATAAACTTAAATCTAAAGACAACGTAATGATAAATGCAAATATTAAAATTACACTAACAAAGGAGAAGAACTGATATGAATAGGGGTGATGTGTGTGTACCACAGTATTAAATATCGAATCAAAAATTAAACAATTAAACTTAACTCACTCACCCTCTGCGCACGCTGGGGCTCGAACCCAGCTCCCTTCCGAAAATGGTCAGCCTCTTAACCACCACACTGGTCATAAGTTTGTGATTATAATCTATGTAATCTAATATATATAATACATTACTTGCGAGCTGGTTAACAATTACATGCAAAATTATTTTGGGGATTTATCATTCGATGACTACTCTTCACAATACACTTACTCTACACATAGAGATGATGAAGATAGTGAAAGTTTTGAACCTCATAGGAACTCTATGTGGTATTAAGTCATTTATGTATTTACCATGCAATGTATAAAATGTAAAATATTGTAGTAAATCATTATATATAAATGATTGTGGTGTGTTTAATCTTCTTTCATTAATTACTACATATTTTCTACACTCACAGTGCTTGTCAGCTCGCTATATAATCAACTTAATTTAGTTAAATCCATCATGCAATGCATTTCCTTCCAATTTTTTGTGATAAACTAATAGATAATTGACTAAATAAGCATCCTCCAAAGTTTCAATAAAAATTTCCAAGTTTTTCTTACAATTTTCGTTGTTTTTATTCAATTTTTATCGATATCGATAATATCCCGATATTTCCATCGAAATTTTCGTGTTTTTGGACTATCGATATTTCCGATATCACTGATATTTTAGACCTTGGTGTGTACAGATGTACTATGGTAAAACATTAAGTTGAATAAATTTTTTGTCTTTTTAATAAAATTTAAGAGATTAATGATTTAAATATTATGGTGAACAAAGAAAGTGGGGTTTAAATAGAAAAATTAAAAGAAAGAAAAACAGGTTGTTTTTGGTCGTGTATGCATAAGGTCAAAACCCTAGATGAAACCCCTTAGGCCGTTTCCCTCTGAAAAACCCGTCGCCCTGTGTTCGCTTCGCTTCCGCAGTTATCAGGTGCGCTCAGTTCGTTCGGCTTCAATAATGGGTCGCAAACTCAAAGACCTCTCCAATCTCAGCGAACCAGAAGCTCAGGAAACCCAAAACCTTCGCGAAACCAAAGCTGAGAGGAAGAAGAAGAAGCAGAAAAACAAAGACCAAGAAGAACAAGGCCAACTAACCCAACTCAGTCCCAAGAGAAAGCTGGAAGAAATTGCCCCTCAAGAAGATAACTCAGATTCTAATAAGAAGAAGAACAAGAAGCACAAGAAATCCAAAGATAAGGAGCAAGAAACAGAAAACAGTGTGAAGGAGCCACAGAGAAATGGGGATGCCGACGAAGGTGAATCTAGAGAACAGGTTGTTGTGGTTACTGGTAAAGATGCGAATGAAGCCAAATACAAGTCATTGAATTCCTTTGCGGAAGCGAAGCTTCCGAGTGAGGTTTTGCGGTGCTGTGAGAATTTCAAGAGTCCTTCTCCGATTCAATCCCGGGCATGGCCATTCTTATTGGACGGCCGCGATTTTATTGGGATTGCGAAAACGGGGTCAGGTTCGTATTGTGGTTTGGATTTTGGAAGTTGAAATTTAGGTTGTGTTGTGAGCTGTTTGTCTGGTCGAGCTAATTCTGTGTTTTTTGTGTGCAGGTAAGACTTTGGCATTTGGGGTACCAGCTATTATGCACGTTTTAAATAAGAGGAAGGGTAAGTTTTCGAAGGGCCGAACTCCTCTTTGCCTTGCACTTGCACCTACAAGGGAGTTAGCTCAACAAGTACGTGCATATTAACCCAAGATGCATTATGTGAACTAGTGTTTGGTTCTCATTTTTATTTTCAGTATGGATCATAGAATTAAAATTATATGCTATGCGGTGAGTTGTGTCTCTGAGGTGGCGTTGAGTATTTCAGTGATTCAATTCACCTCTTGTAGCATAGGGTTCCAAGATTTCGTTGTTTCCAGAAGGTTTAAATTCTCTAAGACCCTAAATCCTTGAAAATTGAGTAAAGCCAGTCGGCATTTATAATCATGTGCCATAGATATATGGTGATGGGCTGTGATGCTCAGGTTTCTTATGTAATGTTGATGGGATGTTTTGCAGTTATACTTGACCTAAAGGAAATCTAGAAAATAAGAAGGTTGGAAATCAGAGATATCATTATGCGGTAAATTCAATTAAAAAGATTGTATAGTATGTGACAATACATGATCCAGACAATCTTCTCAAAAATTTTACTCTTATCCGAGAAAATGAAATGGGGTATCACTCACATACGTAGTGAGTAGAGATGGTCATATATGCCACTATAATAATACATAGATCAATTTTGAACAGAGATACTGCAAATAGCACATTTACTTACCAGAAAACTGAGAGAAGATGATAACCTTCTTTTACATTGTTGCTTATTAATGACCAATAAGAATGTTAGTGCTACTCTTATGTTCACATTGATAGGTCAAACCTGGAAAGAAAAAAATGGGAGCTTGTAGTAGTGGCATAAACAAGTCTAAGGGCTTAAAAATGTAGTCTTGTGCAAATTAATTTGGAAGTGACAGTTCACTTAAACAGGGAAGCATATGATCCATGGACATTGACACAAATGTTTTCTCCCATGACAGACATGAGGTGTATTTATTGATTTACATGGACTTCTATCTAGTTTATTGGAAAAAAAAAAAAAAAAAACCATATATTTGCACAAATAATGAGCTTGGTATTCATGCCTACATTTCTTTACAAAAATGTAGAAGTCAATTATAGTTATGCACTATTTTGTCAATGATGGTGAGTTACTTTTAGCTCTTGGGGTTAGCCCAAGTGGTGAGGGTGTGTGGGGAACGGGTTTGGATTAGGATAGGTCAAGGGTTCCGTTGCTCCCAATGTAAAAAAAAGAAGGGGAATTGTTTTTAAGCATACAAAGGATTCTTAATATGGGTGGTGTGTCTATGAATAATAGAGTGAAAACAATTTGTGGATTTTGCTACTAGGTTGGAACTTGGTCATACTGGTTTTCTTGTTGTTCTTGCACATATTCCTTTTTTAGCTGCTGCTTTGTCATGTGTTTTGTTAATTGTATTAATTAAAGGTTAGTTCTTGAAAAGGGGGACTGACCATTTGTTTTATCTCTGGTTGCAGATTTCGGATGTTCTGTTTGAGGCTGGGAAACCTTGTGGTGTGATATCAGTTTGTTTGTATGGCGGAGCATCTAAAGGACCTCAAATATCTGCTCTGAAGTCTGGTGTTGTAAGATACTCCATTTGTTTGATTATATGGCACAAATTTGATTTCATTTGATTTTTCATGAAATTCTTCCTTCCCTTTCATTTAGACTTCACACTTGTTCACAGTTGACACTATGTGCAATTGAATAAGAAAATATCAGAATCAACCTCAATTTCTAAACTGGATCAGTAATCTTGTGACTTGGAAACCCGTCATCATGATTGGGTTGGCTCTCTGGATTAAATTTTAATGCTAACTTGTCCTTTTTTGCATAGACATTATGAGGTTAATTTCTCCATTATGATGTATGGAATTTTTTATATTTTTGATTGAAAGTTTTGCCTGTAGTTAATTGTGGTAAAATGATGGAGGATTCTATTATGTGAAGTTGATCCTGCACTTGATGCACTCAACAGTTTCCCTCTTTTGCTTTCCCTTTTTTGCGGGTCATGTAACAACCACGGTATTGAATATTAATGTTAACAAAAATATGGAGGGGCTGAAGATACTGAAGTGTAGATGGTAATATTGAGAAAACATAATATTCAGAGAAATTACAGGGCATTTCTGGTGAAAAGTACCAAAATGAAATATTGGAAAATTGTTGTATCAAATATTGGTACTCATTAAAACTTAAATGTCAAAGAAACACAGTGGGTTGGCAGGATGCAACTGACTGCATCCAAGCTATTCAAAAAAGATCTAAGGAATAAGCAACAAGTTCTCATTTGAGAATCTTAATTGTTTGCCTATATATGTGTACTATTTAGATTATATTCTCTAGCACTTTGGTACTGCATTGCATGTTAGTTATAGAGTTTGTGAAGTTTATTTTTCAAATAGAAATATCAGTGGGAGGGAATGAGAGGAAGGAGACAGAAGTTTTTTATTTGATCCGAACGGAGTAGGTTATTTTGTCAAAATGGCTTGGTTATATTTAATAAGAGTGTTTTCATTCTGGCAATTAACAAATTCCTACTTTTGTGTAGTATATATTTTTTTATCCATCTGTTCTGCATTTTTATGTCTTTGTATTCTGTAGAGCTTATGTGTTTGCATTGATTATGTGGTTCATCTTCTTATGATTGGTTTCCGTACACTCTTCTGTGCTCTCAGGACATCGTTATTGGAACTCCTGGTCGTCTCAAGGATCTCATTGAAATGGGTGTGTGTTCCCTGAAGGAAGTATCTTTTACGGTAAGTAACATTGCCCAAAGAAACCTGTTTCCCAATTACTGTGATCAACTAGGATCTGCTTTTACTTGATTCATTCATATTTCTGCTCCTTTTCTTATGGTGATTAATGTTGCTGGATTGTCGTGAACTAGAATTTGAGTTTAACAATTGCAAATCAGTCTGGAAGTGAAGCAATTTGAAAATCATGCTTTCCAGTGTCCACTATAAAGATTTATTTAAACTATCTTGGAATAATGGCAACGTCTTTTGGTATGGAAGATCTGGAGATGATCATGGTATAAGCTGATTGTCCCCAAATGTACCATATTAGAATTCAGAGCTAACTGATGATTTCTTTATATTAATAAGAATGTTTTCTATATATATGGATGGCCGGCCCTATAATATTTTCAATCTACTTGCAATATCAGGAACGAAGTGACTATCTGCTAATGCACTTGAGTTAGATTAGAAGTGTAGTGAAAAAGCCAGTCCTGAATTGACTGCTTGCTAATGTACTAATGCACTCTATTTTAAAAGTTTAGTGAGAAAGCCATGACATAGTAAAAGTGGTTACTTAATATGACCGTCAACCTGACTTGGTGAAACCAAGCCCCTCTTAGTGTAGTGAGTCTTGACGGATTTCAGAGAACTTATTCTCAGTTTTCCTATCAAATGCATCTTGACATCCTGAAATGCTCCACTTATGGCTGCACTCTTGAGGCTTTGATATCTCATTTGGGTTTGTACAATTGTTTTGCACCATTCTAAAAATCTGATAACACCTACATTTGATTTGATTTAGTTTTATGATGCTAATAGACACTAGTACATTGTCATTTTACTTGCAGTTATTTTTTAAATCCGTTTTTGTATTGATTAAATTTCATTGCCTTTGGATGTGAATTTTTATTATTTTTCTATATATGGAATATTATAGTAGCTTTATAGATCTCAGAGAAGTGAGATGGGCAGTAATTTTCTGTAGGTCCTTGATGAAGCAGATCGAATGCTTGACATGGGATTTGAACCAGAAGTTCGCTTTATATTGGGCCAGACATGCTTGGGTATGTGATATAGTATTCATAGTTTTCTATTTATCCATCTTTCTTTATGTGTTATAAATACAGTTCTTGTCTAGACAGGATATGGTTGATCACCATTTAGAGCTTAGACTTTTGGTTTCTAGTCTCGGATTGGTTAATCGTTTCAGTTTTGCATTTTAAGAAACCTAAATTTGAAGCTCTAAAAGGCCTAATCAACCCTGCAATTAATGGGATCAAAGTTGAATAAAATTGAGCATAAGAGATTTTGTCAACACGTCTACCCTATAAGAAAGAATGGACATCCTTCACAGAGAATCTCAACTCCTATATATAATAAATACATAAATATAATATATGGATAGTTCTCTTCTTAATCCCTCATGAGAACCAAAAGGGATCGCATAGTAATGGATACCCTGCTATGTGGTCCAGTGACTTGAACCATCTAAATTTTAGATCCCATATAAGTATCATATCTGCGAATAATCATGAAATTGAGGAAGTGTTTGACCATTATGATTATCGTCATGGACATTGTTGTTATTATTATTTTTATTATTTCTTTTGTTAATTATAATCCTTGAATGGTGTCTGTAAGAATAGATCATTGAATCGTGTTGAGGTTGGACTCACATGCAATACCTCTTGTTTTGTTTTTCTTTTTCAAAAGGGATCCATCATCCCTCTTAATATGTATTTTGTATATAGGAATGTTCAAATACCAATTTATTAGTGAGTTGGGCATTAATCACTACGTATCATTTTTTTAGTTCTCCTTAAATGATCATCTCTGCAAAAAAAAAAAAAAAAAAAAAAAAAAAAAAAACAGCCGATTTGGAAAAGCATTAATCATCTGACTATGATAAAATAAATTTACGAAACAGTAATTTGGACGAAACAATGAAAGGATTGTGATGCTGATCAAATGGCTAAATGATTTTTCAATTTTTTTTGATTCTTTTGCAAGAATGATCCTTAAGGGAACCTGAAAAATGGACGGTTCAGATTTTGTGATCACATCATGTGGTAGACCCAGAAAGTTGTTACTGCCTTCGCATTTGTTGTCTTCCTAACCAAGCTCCACAATTTAGCTCCCACTTAGTAATAGAGATTCTTTTGACCTGTTTAGATGGAATTCTCAGGCCGACAAAATGGACTCTTAGAATTGAAACATTTGGATGTACTGTCTGCAAATTTGTTTTCCAATCTATCTTGATTTTGGTAACGTTTTGGTTCAAAGGACATCATGCTGTGTTCAAGTCCTCTAGTTTTGATAAAGGACTCTAATGAAGTCTAAAAGATTTCAATTACTTGTTTAAATAACTTATGAACGGGTACTCCATAGTCGTGTGGAGAAATTATGTGAGGAATTATAAGAACTTCAGTATATGTTACTTAATTGTTTATTCTATTTTTCGGAGTAACCACTCACCTATATTTAGGCATATGTACATATCTGGTAACGTGTACAGATTTAGCAGTGTTGATTATCATTATTTTATATGAAAACTGTTTTTTTTGTTTTTTTAAAGAAAATCATATAAATGAAATTGATGTTAAATTATGAGGGGCCTGGAGGCAATTCAGTTACAAGAGACCTACGAAATTGGCTTTTGTAGATGTTCTCAAGCCGTAGATAATCAGGCAAAAGGTGTTCTATAGTCGATAGTATAGAAATCTGAGATGATACTTACCTAAATATGAAATAAGAAGCAATGCCTATTTTCACCAGACTGTTCTCCAGACGTGTCATGTAGAGTACCATGAGAAATTTGAGTTTGTGACATGATTTTATTGGAAAAGAAGGCTATTAAGACTTTACACCACAAGTTAGGTTGTATGTATTTAAGTTTGCTCCCAAGTTTTGGATGATGTAGGGTCTCTCCAACTTATACCTTATATTTCAATATGTCTGGATTTTTCTAACTGGCTGGGTATGTTTCGTAGTCTATTTTCATTCTGGTGATGATGATATACATCTGTTGACTGTGTGCAGAACGCCAGATGGTAATGTTCAGTGCTACGTGGCCTCCTTCAGTTCATCAATTAGCTCAGGAGTTCATGGATCCCAATCCTGTTAAGGTGCGAACTCTCAATTTTCTTGACCTTTAAATAATTTCCTATCCACCTTTGGAAAGTAATAAACATTTGCTTCAGGTAGTTGTTGGTTCAGAGGATTTAGCTGCCAATCATGATGTCATGCAGATAGTTGAGGTACAAATTATCAACACTTGTGAAGCCTATGTGACCATCAAATATTTATTTTATTAATTAAATATATGTGTACTGCAATGACACCTTCCCTTTCACGCTCATAGGTCTTGGATGACCGTTCACGTGATGGACGTTTGGTTACTTTGCTAGAAAAATACCACAAATCCCAAGAGTAAGTGTTGGTACATTATCCCCCGGTATTATATATGTAAGTTGTACCTTAGTCAATACCTGGCGGATTTTTTCAGACCTTGTGTTGTGTGTGTGTGTGTGTTTTGTGTCACGGAATCCACTTGCTTTACCTGTCTGTATATATCACAAGAATGGAGCTTCTTCAATTCTTAGTTACCTTCCTGATAATGTATTTTGATTTCCTGTGTTGCTATCCTGCTAATACCGATGTTACACTGCTGACCAGGAACCGAGTTTTGGTTTTTGTCTTGTACAAAATGGAAGCCACTCGTGTTGAAAATATGCTGACAAAAGGGTAAACTCCTTGATACATGGTGATAAGGCAGGTAGTTGTTGCCGTTTATACTGAAGATATTTGAGGAAAGCTACTGATGGTTTTTATTGCCGTTTATAGGGGTTGGAAGGTTGTTTCTATACATGGTGATAAGGCACAAACCGAGCGTACTAAGGCTCTATCTCTATTCAAGAAAGGAAGCTGTCCCTTGATGGTATGTTGTTCTAGATAAGAGATCTATTTACATGCGTAATTGCAGTTTAGTGAAAACACAATGACCTCCCTCTGGGTGCATCAAACAAAGTACATTGCTTAAAATTGAAACTGGAGTAAATTTACATGCCTAATTGCAGTTTAGTGAAAACACAATGACCTCCTTTGGGGCACATAAAACAAAATACAGTGCTTACCTAATTGATGATACTTATCAGTCTCCTAAGCAGGGATCCCTCTCTTTAAGATAAACAGTCCACATTATTAGGGCCTGCTCTGTAATGTGATCCAATGATATGAACTGTTTAACTATTAAATTATCATCTTGAATATAGGTCTAAGAAATGGGGACAGTTTACATCATGGGATCACATTGGGTGTGAGTTCCACATGCATCATTTTCTTTTCTTAAAATGAGGGATCTTCTGTAGCAGGGACTCCTAATTTGTATCCAAACTTTTTGAACTCAGTTAGAAAATCGGAAATACGGTAAATTGAAAGAATAAATTTTTACTAGAACGAAACTGGGAAGATAATGATGATGACAAGGACCCCCAAATAGCTTGGACAAGCAAGGTGAGTATGTTTACCAAAACAAGGGAATGTTTTTATATTGTCGTGGAAGTCCAGGGAGGTTTGTACAATCCACTCAACTATTCGTATGGTTTTCTTTTAGAAGATTTAAAATGTAACTTGTGATGGGGCAACTTGTGGTTAGCACACACTTCTATTTGGAAGGACCTGTCTGATAGTGTTTGAAGAGATATTTCAAAATTCTTCTAGCTATATCTGTGAACTGTGCTAAAATGTTGTGCATTTGATCTGAAACATATTTCCAGATAGCTACTGATGTGGCTGCTCGCGGATTGGATATTCCAGATGTCGAAGTAGTGATTAACTATAGTTTTCCCCTAACTACCGAGGATTATGTCCACCGAATTGGACGGACTGGACGGGCTGGTAAGAAGGGTGTTGCTCATACTTTCTTCACACATCACAACAAGGTAACACTAAATATATTAAATCTATATTTTACAAGTTCTGTAGAACTTTTATATGAGAAAAATTCTAAGTCCAACTACTATCTATTATGTGACTATTGCAGGCACTTGCTGGGGAGCTGGTCAATGTTCTCAGAGAAGCCAAGCAAAATGTGCCAGAAGCCTTATTGAAATTTGGCACTCATGTTAAGAAAAAGGCATGCATTTGGTTATCTTTCATCCTCTTCCCTGCTGCATAATTCACATTCATGTTCCCATTGTATGTGTTCTTTTATTAGTCTGCTTCCATGACTGGCATTTTGACAATCTTTTTGGTTTTCTGGTTTTCTTCTTTCTTTGGGGTATTGAAATGCAGGAGTCCAAACTTTATGGGGCTCACTTCAGAGAAATTCCTGTTGATGCTCCAAAGTCCAAAAAAATCACATTTGACAACTCTGATGACGAAAATTAATTCGCTTTCGGATATGAACCCATTTTTTCACTCCTGTGGTAAGACATAAAGTTGGTCATGGGATCTTGGCTGCAGGGTTAATGTGCATTGATCTCATTGGGGACAAGCTTTTTATTTCCTTTATATTGTTCTTGCCACATTCTATATAATATATGAATAAATTTTGTTCTTTTTACCATTTCTTTTCTTCGCTTTTTGATTTTATTCCCTAAAATTGTAATTCATGGATTCTCAATGAATATTTATTTTTACAACTTTGTGTAATACCTTGAAACTTGTAGGTTGAAAGCTTCACCTGGAAAGCGTTCTCAAACATTTACTCGTGAGGGTTTGGATTTATTTGCTTTAAAGTTATTATTTTGAAACAATTTTTTTTTGTTATGCCAAACAGTCAAATTGACAAAAGGTGTAAATTGGTCGAATTTTAATATGTTACAGTGTACATTGATTAATTAAAAACTCATGGCTCATGTTAATAATGATTCCAAATCTGCCGGGAGTAAAGTATAGTTTATACGAACAAACTAATATGGAAAATGGACATGACAAATAGAATTTTTGGATAATACAACTGGTCATATTTTTGGGAAATTATTTAATTACTATATTTCCAAGAAAATAATGGAGTTTTGATCTAGAACTATTGTCTTGTTCCTCTTTTTCTTTGGCAGCTTATACAAGCCTTAGTAATTATCCAAAAAACCATAAAAAGCACAGAAATAGAGAAGAAATGTGAGACTGCGTGTCTTTTTAGAACTTTCTGCCTGCGAGTCTGACTGGTTAAGCAAATGCGTTTGTATCACTAGACAATTCGCAATTGGTTGAATGAACAATTTTTA
The DNA here is from genome assembly GCF_902201215.1 of Prunus dulcis. Classification (NCBI taxonomy): domain Eukaryota; kingdom Viridiplantae; phylum Streptophyta; class Magnoliopsida; order Rosales; family Rosaceae; genus Prunus; species Prunus dulcis. Next base: position 2,469,299 of record NC_047654.1, read on the forward strand.
AAAATTATTATTTCCCATTTAAGAGAATCTCCCTATTCATATAAAAATCTCGGCAATCTCTTCAAACTAAAATTTTTCAAATTGTGGTTTGTTGACCAATATAGCAATTTAAAGAGTAAAATTTGCTACTTTACTATTTTGTACACTCAACAAGCCTCTTCAATTTAATTAATACAGTACCAAAAAAAAAAAAGAATTAAATAAAATATTAAATAAGTATCGAAAGTCTCCCATTTGATTTGAAAAACAAAGGTTATTTCTCAAAAAAAAAAAAGAAAAAGAAAAAAAAAAGAAAAAAAGAAAAAGAAAAGCAAAGGTTGCCTTTTATTGATCACTAGCCCAATGTAGGCTTTTATCGTTCCAGGACAACTTTTGTTGTTTCAAAGTTTAATAAATGTGTTGAAGAGTGAAAGCGTGCACTCTTTTGTTTTTGTAGAGTGAATGAAGAGTCTCAAATTTAGTGAGTGGGTTTGACAAGGTTGTTAGAGAAGGTTTTGTTCATATGGCTCATCTAATTTAGCGTTCTAAAGCTTTTCAAGAGGTTATTGGAAATGCTCTAATAATACAACTACGCATTTTAATTAATTAAGAGGGTTTTAGGTTTAATAGTCTCCGAACTTTGACCCGATTCACATTTTGGTTACTCAATTTCCAAAATCATTTATGTGGTCCTTCAACTTTAGTTTTGTTAGGACAAATGGTCATGCTGTCAATTTTGTTAACTTTTTATGTTATATTTGAGCATGTGCATCGCACATTGTGTACTGTTGAGGGTCAAAATAAAAAATTGCTTCACTTGTTGGGTACATGGGTAATTCCTGGCATATTTTAACCCCACATCCACTTCCCCACAATTGCAACTTAACTCTCCCCATCCATATATCTCCCTCCCTCCCCAAGCCAAACCCATTAAAATCCATCACCAATCGAGGAATGATATATCTCCCTTCCTCCAATCCAACAAAACCATGTACAACCTCCACCAAACACCGAGCCAATTAACCCACCCCACCAACAACTGATGGTGATCCCACAACCAACAACCTACAACCCCATCCAAACCGTACCCACCCTCCTTGCGATGGCTTCTGCCCCTCACTTTATATCATATATTCAATTTTGTTGAAGATATATATATATATATATATATTTTTGAAAGAAAAAGATAATATTTCGTCTTGGGGAAAGAGGGGTTGGGACTGGGTGGGATGGTGAGGGTCAGACCATTTTTCCTAACGAAACTGAAGTTGAAGGACCACGTGAACAATTTTGAAAACTGAGGGACCAAAATGCGAATCGAGTCAAAATTTAAGGACCATTAGACCTAAAAACCCTAACTAAAATTATGTTCATGCTCAATTTTTGTGTGTGGTTAAATCGGCCTTAAAATCTAGGCCCTTAGATGGAGAGGAATGGTGGGAAGTGTGAACCAATCGTCAAATCGTCAAATTTCATATTGTTTATTTATTTGGAGGGAAGAATTTAGACAAGTGGTATCATTATCAGATTAAAAATCCCTATCAGGACAAAATAAAAGGATAACAGATCAGAAATCACTATCACTACTAGATAATGAACGGACGGTGAGAAAATCGTAAGAGATTATATTCATTCACGTACGAGTTGCTGCGGTGGATTGCAGACTGATTCAGATTAATGAAATGACAGAGATGGTTTTTGAGTGGAACAAATTAAACATTCAGGTACAAAGACTTTAAGCCATTAGATTTAAATCAACACAATCCCGTGCACTGTTATGAAATTTATACCAGTCAACTTGTTCTGCATTTTGTTATATGTGGCAACACGTTGTTTTCTCAGTCACGCCACTTAGTTTACTAATTGTACCTTATATTCAATGATTTATTTATTGTATAGTTTTATATTGCTTCAAGATTGGCAAATGTTTGACCATTTCAGAAACAAATTTCCTGGTAGTTCACGAAGGAAGATAAAAAGAACTGAGGAAACTACAAGGTAATGAGTGTAATGAAAACAATTGACAAGTGCAGTGCAGGTAGAGAAGAACAAAATGATCATTCTGACCATTTCTGTGGTAGAATTAAACAGTTGGACCTGGTGCTAGAAATTAAATTATAAAAGGGAAGGCCATTTCATCCACATAAAACAGTACCATTCAAGAATATCAAAATATATCATACAAAATTATCAATACATCATTCACACAACAAAATCCTTTTCTTCTAGCAAGCACTCTTCTCTATCATCTTTTCAGTTTCAAGTTTCAACCCAGAAGTTAAAGCACTAGCTAGCAGCAGTAGCAGCAGGAGAGGAGATGGCAGAAAGTGTGGTGAGCTTTTTGCTTGACAGGCTCAGCTCCGTAATAGAAGAGGAGGTGAGACTACTGTCAGGGACCCGAGCAGAGATGGAGGATATCGTCGAGGAGTTAGAGCGCATCAAGGCCTTCTTAAGGGTTGCTGATGCAAAGGAAGACAGTGACCCCCAGCTCAAAGTGTGGGTTAAACAAGTTAGAGATGTGGCTTATCAGATTGAAGATGCGCTTGATATATTCAGGCTTTCTCATTCATGTTATCATAGGCCTGGATGCCATGTTTCCCTTCATGAGCTCTCTTGCATCTTTAACAAGTTGAAAGCTCGCCGGCGAATTGCTACAGATATTCAAAGCATAAAATCAAAAGTCAGAAGCCTCTCCGAGGGACATCAGAATTACAAACTTGATGTTGACCCTGGCTCAAGCAAGGTTCCTAAACATCAGTACAGTCAAGGGGATGCTCTTTTGCTGGAAGAGGCTGACCTTGTGGCAATTGGCGAAACTAAAAGGCAGCTGATTGAGTTGCTTATGCAGGAGGGTGGCGATGCTGGACGCCAGGCAGTCGCGGTCGTTGGGATGGGAGGGCTGGGGAAAACCACCTTGGCCAAGCAAGTCTATAAGGATGCAAGAGTTAAGAAAAATTTCAAGGTACATGCTTGGATTACTGTTTCTCAATCATTCAAGATAAAGAAGCTCCTAAGACACATAGTTGAAAAAATCTTCAAAGTTATCAGGAAACCAGTCCCTGAAGAATTTGATAGCATGGACACCAACAAGCTAAGAGAAAGAATAAAAAAATTGCTGCAGCACAGTAGGTACCTGATTGTTCTAGATGATCTTTGGCACATAGATGACTGGGATGTCATCAATCATGCATTGCCTAACAACAATGGTAGTCGAGTAATGATCACTACTCGTAATGCCTCTGTAGCCTCTGCCTCTTGCATGCACAACCACGTTATGGTCTACCATTTAGAGCCCTTATCTCCAGAAGAGTCTTGGACTCTTCTCTGTAGGAAGACATTTCAGGAAGAGTCATGTCCTCCCAATTTGGAGGAAATCTGTCGATGCATCTTAAGCAAATGTGGGGGACTGCCCCTTGCAATTGTGGCAATCGGTGCTGTTCTAGCTATGAAAGACAAGAAAAACATAGAAGATTGGGCAGCCGTTTCTGGCAGTATTGGTGCTGAAATTGAGGAAAATGACCAACTTGACAACATGAAAAGGTTGTTGTATCTCAGTTTCAGTGATTTACCATACCATCTCAAATCTTGTTTCTTGTATCTGAGTATCTTTCCTGATCTTTATAAATTCGAGTATATGAGATTAATTCGATTATGGATTGCTGAAGGATTTGTTATCGAAAAGGAAGGAAAGACACCAGAAGAAGTTGCAGAGAGTTACCTTAAGGAGCTACTGGACAGAAGTTTGATCGAAGCAGAAGAAATAGCTACCGATGGGAGGGTCAAATCATGTCGGATCCATGATCTTTTACGGGAGATTGTCATTTTGAAGTCTAGAGAGCAAAACTTTGCAGCAATAGAGAAAGAGCAAGGCACAATGTGGCCTGAAAAAGTTCGACGATTATCAATTTTTAACACGTTGCAGAATGTACAACAAAAGAGGATTCCTTCCAAACTTCGTTCGTTGCTCATTTTTGGGGTAGAAGATTCACTTACTGAGTTTTCAATACCAAAATTGTTTCCTAGAGGTCTTCCGCTGCTTACTGTATTAGACTTGGAAGGTGCACCTCTAGAGACATTTCCAAAAGAGGTTGTCAACCTTCTTCTGCTGAGATATCTTAGTTTGAGGGGTACCAAGGTGAAACAAATTCCAAGCTCCATCAAGAAGCTTCAAAACCTAGAGACCTTTGATCTTAAACACTCTCATGTCGTTGAGTTGCCTGCTGAAATTTTGAATCTCAAGCGACTGCGACATCTCCTGGTATATCGCTATGAAGTTGAATCTTATGCACGATTTAATTCCAGATATGGAGTGAAGGTTCCTGCAGGAATATGTGGCTTACAATCGCTCCAAAAGCTGTGTTTTGTAGAGGCAAATCAAGACAATGGCGCTTTAGTGGCAGAGCTTGGGAGAATGAAACAACTGAGGAAGTTAGGCATTTTCAAGTTGAGACAAGAAGATGGGGTCACCTTATGCTCATCTATCGAAAAGATGCGCAACCTTCGGTCATTGTCTGTATCTTCAGTGGAGAAGGACAAGATAATTGATCTGACACACATTTCTTGTCCTCCTCAATTTCTTCAGCGACTATACTTGACGGGGCGTCTAGAAAACTTACCGCATTGGATTTCTTCTCTCCAGAACGTGGTGAGACTGTTTCTGAAATGGAGTCGGCTAAAGGAGGATCCTCTAGTGCATCTTCAAGGTTTGCCAAATCTAGTACATCTTGAACTCCTTCAGGTTTATGAGGGAGACTGTTTGCATTTTAAGGCAGGAGGGTTTCCAAGCCTGAAGTTACTAGGTATTGACAAACTAGATGAACTGAAATTGGTAATAATGGATAAGGGAGCAATGCCTTGCCTAGAAAAGTTAATTATCCAGCGGTGCAGATTGTTGAAGAAGGTATCAGGCATTGAACATTTACAAGACCTAAAGCTGCTCGAATTTTTTGACATGCCAAACGAATTAATAAGGCCATTTCATCCAGATGGAGGGGAAGATCATTGGAAAGTTGCTCACATTCCAGAGGTTTACTCTTCGTATTGGAACGTTGGGGGTTGGGATGTTTATTCATTAGAGATCACTGATGGGGAGAGTACTAGTCATCAAGGTGCCATGAGGAAGCTGGAACCTAATATTCTATGGAAGGCTTAGCTTTTGGTTCTGCCTTATAATTACAAACTGCAAATGATAGAATCACTGGAAGCATGTTTTATCAGAATGCTTCCTACTACTGCATACATATGAATCTTTTAACTTCAATTCTTGTATTCTTTTATATCTTTCTCTACCCAAAAAGAACATACTTGCTATTAAGGTTCATTTTCCCCCCTCTGTACTTTTCTTGCAAGTAAGTAATTCATGTTATAGAGAGCAAATTTTCTTTTCTTCTTCAATGTTTTTGGATAACATCCATTGAATGTTTTAGAATAACATCCATTGAATGTTTTAGGGTTTAGGAAGTTCCTGAGAGAGCCTAAGGAGGTTACACAGTGATCCTAACTGCTGCTAGAGTTGGGTTGACATTCCTCCACAACTAAAATTTAACATATAAGCTTTGCAACTCTAAAACACACTTCTTTCATTTGGGAAAAGAACTTAATTTATATGTAACTAGGCAAGCAATAGCATAGCAATTCGTTGTACATGGGCTTCAGTGGCCTGTTGGATTTGTGGATGACACCCTATTTCTTCACCATTGAATCAAATTGGTTAGTCGTTGGATTAAATTGGTTAGTTTGATCTAACAGTTAAGAAATAGGGTCTCATCTAAGGGCCTCCACACTACAGAATCACACTCAAGCAAGACTGGCAGAGAGAGAGGAGCAGTTCATTCATTAATGCCTCTAAAAGGTTGAGGCCCAGTAGAGAATGTAATGTAGCCATCACATTATCCATCAACCCCTAAAGCCAAGTAAAATTCTACAATTCCTCCTTCCATTGCTTACCAGCAATTCTCACAATGTTTGCAATATCTCCATTTTATATGGCTAGTTTACTTTCCTCGCCACTTCATACAACTGATCTTCCACGTTTCCTTGGATTGGAAATAGAGATAGGAAGAAGGGTCTGACAAATTTGCCCTCAAAAGAGTCACGTGCATACCATGCGATTTCGTTTTACGGAAAAAATCAATGAAATGTGGAAAAAATTGACGGTAGGGCACATTGGCTAAAAAAAAAATTCGTATTCTTAATTTACTAAATAAAAATTAAAACATTCAGAGGGAAATAAAAAATATTTTTTATGGATTTAAAATGTGGGAGAAAGAATTCTTTGGCCAATAATATGAAGAAACATAGATTTAGTCAAAGTGAATTGAATATAACAACATTTTAGTAACAAGTCAAATTGAAAATAACATTATTTAGTAACACAAGTGCATAGGAATGGAAAAATTTTAAAAGAAATAATTTGCCAAGTAACGTATTCGGAGGTGTATAATGACAGGACCCGATCCCAATTCCATTTTGGAATTCGAACCAAGCCCTGTGCGTGTCCGACACCTGGCAACTGTCGGGCACAAATGACCATTTTACCCTTCTTGCTACAGTTACTATTAAAACTTTCTTTGGACTCCTGCCGAAAATTCGGCAGAGTCTCTCCGGTATTTTGACCAAACCCAAAATCTTCCACCTGTTAAACAAGCAAATATCTTTTCACCAACTGCCAGAATAAACAACCAAACATTCACCAGTTCAAGTTTTTCACTAAAACTATATATCAGAGCATTTTCTACTAATTTACAAGATTTCAAGAACTTTCCAACAAAACCCTACGTTTCTTGGTGGTGCAGAAGCTAGGAGCGGCCCGGTGGTGGATGCCAGCGCACTTCTACAACCTGGGGGCGAAAAAAAACAAGTTTGAAAATGTGAGTGGACAAAGATAATGTTCTCAAATCAGTTTATAAACGTAATAACCCCCGTAGTCAAAATAAATATGTATGTAAACCTAAAGTTCATCGGTACTAAAATATATAAAGCATTTAAATCGACAGATATATGTATATGTATATATACAGATATGAAACGGCCATGAATGTTAAGAAAACTAGTATAAAATTTTCTGAAAACAATAATTTCATAAAACACTGAAATTCCTTTAAAATTACCACCTAGAAGTACCCCTGTAATCCGTCAATTCCCCTGGCAGGTCTCGGACGACACGCAATCTATCCGAGCCGCAAACTGGCAGGATACATGGGACTATGGTCAGCCTGATCCGCCGACAGGTCTCGATGACACCAAGTCGTCTCAAGCCGCTCTGGCAAGATACAGGGGACCGTAGTTAGCCTGATCCGCAATCCTGGCAGGTCTCGGGGACACAGAGTCAGCCGAGCCGCAAATCTTGGCACTCACGGTCCGAGCGTCCCCGAAACTCGTGAGGCAATGTCAAGTGCACTGACGAAACTGAAATCAGACTGGATGTCCGTAGACATCGGTCCAACTGTGGGTAATCACCAAAAAAAATGGGTACGTGGTGGTTTTAAAGTAAACTATTTTTAGAAAAGTCTGATCAATAACTGAAATCTAGAATCATGCTACTATCTCATCTGACATAAGCCTCAAACTCTGTTTTCTATATCTGTTTAGCATGTGTAACTAAGCAGCATAAAATTAGAGAACTGTTTACTGTACTAATCATCTCGGAAAGCATTCGATAAAACTTATTCAAAATCAAATAATGAAATTTGCTCATATAAACTCATTAATAAAACTGAATTATATAAAATCAATATAAAATCATTTATGTAAACTCATGTATATAAATCATTTATATAACTCATTTATATAAAATCATTTATGAAAGAAAGTCCACTCACTGCTGGTCCAAGCTAGCTGGACCTCTTGAAGGTCCCTCCTGTGGTTCTGTCGGGCCTCTGGTGCCTGATTACCCATAAAGATTAAATTAATAAAACTGTTCAATAAAAGAATTAAATTAAACATCCTGCCCCCAGCTCCTAGGAATACGCGCACTCATTTAAAAGTCACTCCTATGCTCACTTTAGTTTTTCAACAATTAGAACGGTCTTGGAAGACCCGAAGCTTTACTAAGCGATAAGCTGCCAGACTAGCCGATCCGGAACCCCGTGGGGTCCACGATCTCCGATGGCCAATCTGGCTTCTCTAAAGGTTTCTCACTGAGAAAGAACCATGTCTCGCGAGTTTGGTCCGAAACGGACGGTCGGATTAGCCAAAATCGCCTTATCGCTTAAAATCCAAATCCTAGCCCCAGGGTTCGCGATTTCGGAGTATCCGGGACTCCGATTCGCAATCTGTCGAATCCTACACGATCCTGAAATCGTGTAGTACAACATATCCAAAACTGAGTGCGATCCAACGACTCGACGACACTGCACCCAAGGATTGCGCAATATGAAAAATCCGTTCGGGGCTCAAACGGACTCCGAATTGGGATCCGTGAAATCCTACGCGCTCGTGGCAACACGAGGATTGCAAAACTGCAGAGAATCACTTCACCACCCTCACCCACGCACCGCCACACGCGTGGGCAATTTGGGTGTCCAAAGCGATACCGGGTGGCCGAAAAATCTCAGAATCAAGACTCCAAACTCCTATCCTAGGTAAAACACCCCATTTGGAGTCACTTTTGTTCTTGGACACGCCCCAAAAAGTGGCCGAAAATGGCCGATCACGACGGCCGAAGTTTGGCCGATTTTCAAGTTGAAAATCGAGTGTTCTAGAGCCAAAATCGATCGAAACCCATACAACCATCAGCTAGAGCACGAAAAATAGCTGAGAAACCATACCTTACTCGAACGATTTGGTGGAGAAACGAAGGAGATCGAAGAAGATGAAGTTTCGACTGGAAACCGGCAGTTTTCGCCAGTTTCCGGCGAACTCCGAGCGGCGCCGTGGCTGAGATGGGTCGGGGAAGAACAGCGAGGGTGTGACGGTTCCGACGGTACCCACGGCAGAGATCAAGCCGGCCTGTAGTGGCCAGGGTGTTGACGAGAAGGGGCGGAGGTCGGGGGTGCAGTCGCGCGAGAGGAGTTAGAGAGGAGAGAGAAACTGACAGGGGAAGAGAGAGAGAGAGAAGAGATACAAATCTGACTTTTTCCTAAATTACCGTTTCGCCCTTCGCAGTATTTTGACCGTATTTTCTCGTTACAATTCCGATTCGAGTCTACTCCGTGTCTACGGACTCGTTTCGCCGTGCTCTACGCAACGGCGTAAGCGGAATTGCCAAAATCCTTGTCGGTCAAAAAGTCAACCTTTTCCCTATTAAATAATGCGAGGGCAAAATCGTCTTTTTGGCTAGAATAAATTAATCATACTTTTTAGATATTTTGTTACTTTTTATATATTTTGTTTTGGGTTATTACAATCTACCCCTTTATAAAAATTTCGTCCTCAAAATTTACATACTTGTCATTCAAAGAGGGGGGAAAGGACTGCTCCTGAATCTACAACTCGGGTTACCACACAGCCCTTTTTACTGAAAGCTAAATACTTCCCAATTGAAAATCTGAACTGATTGTTTCCCATAAGTGAAATCAGCCTCCAATTACGCTGATTATTGGTCTAACAGCTGAGATGGATCGGATTTTTCCCTTCAGAGCGTGGGCATATGAAAAACACCCAGTCACTGTGTTAGATCTTGCAGGCAAAGTAAGCCTGTAAGTCCCTTGGCCCACACGTTCTATAATCTCATTGGGTCCGATATAGCGAGGATTTGGTTCTTTCGCTTCCTTAGATCTCACTACACCTGCCTAAGGCGATAAATGTTGAAGAATACCCAACTGAAGATCTTTCTTTTAGTATCTGCATAACTCCTTGTCAATACTGGGTCACTTGAATCTTTCTCTGACTAATCCAATAAGGTTCTTTATTTCCGTCAACACTTTCAGATATCAATAAACCTTGCTTACCATTCCATCTTCATCCTTGGGTGGTCTATACTATGTCTCACATAAGACATCGATTGGAGACATCTCAATTATGTCTCACATAAGACATCGATTGGAGACATCTCAATTATAGTCACTAATGGCAAATTTGAGGTTTGTAATCCGAGGAAGTTCAGTTTATCTGACAACTGTCATTTGAGATACACACTCTCAAAGTGGTAACTTTTCACCCCAATCATTCCAAAACTGCAGTATACAACGTCTCAACCACCCTTCTAAAGTTTGAGTCATTCTCTTAAGACAACCGGAATGTAACCTGGGTTTCTTGATCTAAAACCATAGGGACTGGTATTCCATAATGTCTCACGATCTTATCTGTAAAAAAAAATCTTTGCCGGTTTGTTCAAACTATACTTGGCTCTCACGTGCAGGAATTAAACAAGCTTGCTGAATCAATCCCGAATTTCCTACACTCCATTCTACTTTCTCTGTGCTCAAGAAGGTTAAACACAAAATCCGTTGTAAGTTATTCCCGCTTCCTCGTAGGAGTCAACTCAAGATCCTGAAAGTATCCTGTGAATATTTGAGTTCTTAGCACTGATCTTCCCTGAAAAGTGGCTAACAGTGCTTCCTAATTATTCATATCCAACTCAATTTTTATCCTACCACCACTAATAACTATCTTCCTCGGAGATAAGCTACTGCTCCTGAGGATTTCATACTGAGTGTATTTAGAACCACATTACCTTGTCTTAGATGATATTCAGCGATGTAGTTCTACTCTTTTTGTTAGCTCTGACCATTTTCTCTGCCTCAACTTTACTTCCTCCAGTATAAGGACCTATGGCAATCCTTTGTGATCTGAAAAATCGGGCATACTTCCTCATAAAAATACTGTCACTAACTTACTAAACCAAAATTACTGTGACCCGTTCCAAATCATGAATAAAATACTTCGATTTATGCTTCTTCAATTGTTGAGACGCATAAGCGCTCACTCCAACATACCGTATCAGCGTAAGCCTCAATTCTTGTTACAAAACAGCACTGTAGTTCATGAGGTTCCCATTAACCTCCTGAAGTACTGAAGGCAAGCAGTGGTTGGCTTGTTCTTGAGTTTAACATAATCCTCTTCACACTTGTCTGACCACGTCACTTTACGTCTTTCTTTGCCTAATAAATGAGTAGTGTCGTCAAGGTGGATAACCCTTCCACGGAGCGATAGTAATAATCGGCTTACTTAGAAAACTCTGTACCTCAGTCGCACTGATCGGCCGTAGCCAAATTTACTACTGCTTTAATCCTCTGAGGATCAACAAAAATATCCTCAGTAGAAATCATGTGTCCCAGGAAACTCACTCTGACAACCCAACATGAACACTTGTTGAGTTTAGCATAAGGTTACTGTCTTTTCAGAGTCCACAACCTAACGTTCAACCACTTCATATGTGCCTTCTGTCTCTTAGAATACACCAAAATGTCATTTAGGCACACAGTCATGAAGCGATCTCAGTACTGCCCAAACACTCTGTTCAAGGGGGGTCTAAAATACTGTGCTCTCCAAAGAGCAACTCTTTATACTCCTTTCTAACTCGTAACTGAAGTCATCCAAACCTCAGGTCACTTTTTAGAAAATCCCTTTAGCTTATTAAACAATTCCTTACTGTGAAACCATGGATATCTATTTTCTATACTGCGATCTTATCCAGCTATCTCGAGTCCACGCATGACCTCATGATGACATCTCCTTCCTTAAATAACATTAGAGTCCTTCAATGAGAAAAAACTAGACTGAATGAATCTCTTCGCTATCAACTCCTGTAATTGAGTCTTTAACTTCTTCAACTTGCTGGTCTCATTCCGTATTTTACCCAAGAAATAGGCTTCATTTCTGGAGCAAGCTCAAGAAGAAGCCCAATCTCCCATTGAGAAAGTAACTCTGAGGTACGGTATCTGGCCAATCAATCTAACCCTAAGGTGTCATTCAGTCAACCATGCCAAAGGGGATTCAATCTGTGATTACAGTAGGTAATACATATGCTTCCTGCTGAGACATGTTATACCATTTATCTGTGGCCCTGAAACTTCCACCACGTCCCCTCGGCTGACTGTTGCCTTAACTAGTCACACTGATCTGGGCCCACCACTAAACAAAACCTCCATAGACTGTGGTGTCTCCTGTAATTTACTTTGCATACTTGTTTCGCTGCAGCAATGATCTTCTATGCTGAAGGAACATCGACAACCCTTTTTGAAAACAAATCCAAACTGTCCAAAGTAATATCCTCCAGTAGTATTCCACTGTCAGGGCCCGGAACGGTACCTACCATCCTAACGCATTAGGGCGACTTCTCCTGTTAGATCCTGTCAACAACTGTCTTCCAATATTTCTGGTCACACTAGCCCCAGAACGATTTCCAATACTATCACCCTGACTGGTACCTTTACTAGAGCTAAATCCAGGTCGGTAGTTTCCATACTTGCGGGCACTCGGTGATCTGGATTTGTGATTACTATCGTAATTACCTCTCTTAGCCATTTCTTGACTAGCATTACCCACGTCAAAATACTGTGTACGGAGTCCACTCCGTGGTCTATCCATTATCTGGCTGGGGCAGACATCACCACGTTACCAAAGCTAATCAACCACTAACTGATCACAATTCCTCGTATGGAGGCCTTTAACCTTATCATAACAAGGTGCTACCTCTTATTTTCAATCTTTACTAGTGAAAAACAATACGTGAAATTTTTTTCTCATATTCCGATCTAGTCATTATCCCCTATCCAACTGCAAAAGCTCCTGCATCCCCACGTTCTGTAGACTTGTGGATAGTGCTCACTCTCAAATAGGGCTCTAAAATACTTATCTCGTACAAGTCAAAGGATCCTGGTATCACTTCTTAACCAAGTCCCACCAATACACTACTCTTCTGTGACGCAACCATATCCTCCAAGATCCGCTCTATTCCTTTCAATTCAATCCTCCTTTACTAATCAGTACCACCATTATCCAAATTTATAACCCTCAATCCTCTTTGCTTGATCCACCTATCTCACGGATGGATCTCTGGCTGGCTAAAGCTTGAGCTAACAGCTCCAAGGTCTACTGGACGTTAGGATCTCCCTGCCTACTAAGTACAGTAGGTACGGCTCCTGACGAGCCTCTAACGAAAGATTACTCAGCCGGTTCGAATGCCGGTGCAGTTCCTGCCCGACCTGGGAATCGCATCCCTTTTCGTCGGGATAATTGTCTAATTTCCTTACGGACACCACCACCATGAGGGCCCACTTTGAAAAGAAAACGAGGATGCACAGAGTGCGAAGTCTACAGGAAGTAAAACCTATGCTCTGATACCAAATTGACAGGACCCGATCCCAATTCCACTTTGGAATTTGAACCAAGCCCTGTGAGTGTCCGACACCTGGCAACTGTCGGGCACAAATGACCATTTTACCCTTCCTGCTACAGTTACTATTAAAACTTTCTTTGGACTCCTGCCGAAAATTTGGCAGAGTCTCCCCTGTATTTTGACCATACCCAAAATCTTCCACCTGTTAAACAAGCAAATATCTTTTCACCAACTGCTAGAATAAACAACCAAACATTCACTGACAGGACCCGACCCAATTTCCACTTTGGAATTCGAGCCAAGTCCTGTGCGTGTCCGACACCTGGCGAATGTCGGGCACAAAGGACCTTTTTTTTACCCTTCTTACTTCAATTTTTCCTTAAATTTCCTTAGACTTCTGCCGAAAATTCGGCAGAGTCTCCTCTGTATTTTGATCAATCCCAAAATTTTCACCTGTCAAACAATCTCAGAAACCCTACCAACAGCCAGACTAAGTCAACAAACAGATTCCAACCTCAATTCCTTATGTTCAACATGATATCAGAGCAAATTCTCAAGCTCTCAGGGTTTAAAGGATTTTCTACAACGCTACCTTACTTGGTGGTGCGGAAGCTATGACTGGCCCGGTGGTGGATCCCGCGTACCTCTATGGCCTGGGGGCGAAAAACAGTTTGAAAAATGTGAGTGGACCATAAAATAATGTTCTTCAAAACGATTCTCATAAACATAATATCCCCCATAGTAAAAGAAATTTAGCTAAATAAAACTGAATACTTACTTTTTATATCACGCATAGTCAATTCAAGGCATTCTATATCAGTCATATTCAAGCTTGAAAGTTTCATACAAACCACTGAATTCAAAACTTTCATAAAAGTACTGAAATGAAACGCGTATAAAAACTCTGTACTCAGACCTTTCATAACTGAACAAATAAAAAGGGATCTATGTCTGAAAAATCAGAAAAACTGATTTATAGTAGCTGAAAATCAACATTTAATAAAGAAACTCAGAATCCTTTGAAAATACCACCAGTATGTACCCCTGTCATTTCCGTCAATTCCCTGGCAGGTCTCGGGCGTCACACAGACTTACCCGAGCCGCAAACTGGCGAAATCAGGGGGACTATGATCAGCCTGTCCCGCCGGCAGATTCCTCGATGACACCAAGTCAACTCGAGTCGCTCTGGCAGGGTGCAGGGGACCGTAGTCAGCCTGATCCGCAATCTTGGCAGGTCTCGGGGACATAAAGTCAGCCGAGCCGCAATCCTGGCAGGTCTCGGGACACCAAGGATGCCGAGCCGCAAATCCTGGCACTCACGGTCCGAGCGTCCCCGAAACTCGTGAGGCAAAGTCAAGTGCATTGACTGAACTATAATCAGACTGGATGTCCGTAGACATCGGTCCGACTCTGGGTAATCACCATAAAGAAAAACGGGTGCGAGGTGGTTTTAAAATAATGTCCTTTTAAAAAGAAATATCTGAATAATAACTGTAAAACTCAAGTCGTGCTGCGGTCTTAACTGATTCAAAACTCAAACTCTGTTTCTGTAACTGGAAAATAAGCAGCACCGACTTATAGAATTATTACTGTACTGCTCATATTCAAAATCGTATTAAAACTTACTCAAAGATTGAATGAAGAAACTTACTCAAATAAACTCATTTATAAAACTCATTTATATAAAATCATTTATAAAATCTATTTTATATAAAAGTACATCAATTCATATAAAAGCACATCAATTCATTCATGAAATCTGATTTATGAAAGAAGGTCCACTCACAGATGGTCCGAGCTACTTCGACCCCTCGAAGGTCTCTTTTACACTTCTGCCGAGCTCCTGGTGCCTGATTATCCCGAAAGATTAAATTAATAAACTACTAAATAAAAGAATTAAATTAAACACCCTGCCCCGGCCCCTAGAAGTACGTGCGTCCAATTCCAAGTTACTCCTGAACCCACACTAGCCTTTTCAGACATTTGGACCTGCTTTAAAAGGTCCTATGCTCAGCTAATCGATACACTGCCCGATCGGCCGACCCGGGACCCCGTGGGTCCACGATCTCTGATGGCCAATCTGGGGTTCCCTGAAGGTTTCTCATACAGCGGGAACCATGTTTTGGCGAATTTGGTTCGAATCGGACGGTCGGATTGGCCAAAATCGCGTTATCGCTTAAAACCCTAACCCTAGCACCAGGGTTCGCGATTCCGGAGTATCCGGGACTCCGATTCGCGATCCGTTGAATCCTACGCGATCCTGAAATCACGTAGACCGACATATCCAAAATTCAGCGCGATCCAACGATCACACGACACTGCACCCACGGATCGCGCAATATGGAAAATCCGTTCGGGGCTCAAACGGACTCCGAATTGAGATCCGCGAAATCCCACGCGCTCGTGACGACACGAGGACCTCAAAACTGGCCAGAGCCGTGCCATCACCCTGGCCCACGCGCCGGCACACGCGCGGCCAGATTGGGTGTCCAAAGCGATTCGGGTGTGCCGAAAAATCGTGGAACCGACACTCCAAACTCCTACCCTAGGTAAAACACCCTATTTGGAGTCACTTTTGTTCTTGGACTACCCCCAAAAAGTGGCCGGAAACAGTAGTTTCGAAGGGCCAAAGTTTCGGCCAAACTTCCAGTCAAAAATCGAGTGATCTAGAGATTAAATCGATCTAAACCCAGTTAACCATCAGATAGAGCACGAGAAATAGATGAAAATCCATACCTCACTCAACTAAATTGGTTGAGAAACGGAGGAGATCGAGCGACTGAAATTTCGAACACACCCGATGGCAACAATGGCCGATTCCGGCCAAGATCCGGCGTGCGCAGGGCTGAAAAATGTCGGCGGGCGAGCTGCCGTTTGAACGGGACCGGTGCCGGAGATCGGGTCGCGGTGTGGTGGCGGCTAGGTCGGCTGGAAGGGGAGGAGGTCGCGGGAGAGGGAGAGAGGAGAGAGAGGGAACTGTTGCGGGAGAGAGAGAAAGAGGGGTTAAAAATCTGACTTTGACCAAATTACCATTTTGCTCCTCGTGATATTTTGATCGTAACTTCTTCGTTACGGCTCCGATTCGGGTCTACTCCGTGTCTACGAACTCCTTTCGCCGCGCTCTACGCAATGGCGTAGGCGAAATTCCCAAATTCTTTCAGGATTAAAAAGCCAAATTTTCCCCCATTAAAATATGCGAGGGCAATTTGGTCATTTCGCTAAAAGATATTTTCCTTACCTTTTTAGATATTTTCTTTCTTTTTGATATTTTGTTTTGGGTTCTTACATTCACCAGTTCAAGTTTTCCACTAAAACTAGATATCAGATCATTTTCTACTAATTTACAAGATTTCAAGAACTTTCCAACAAAACCCTATGTTTCTTGGTGGTGTGGAAGCTAGGAGCGGCCCGGTAGTGGATGCCAGCGCACTTCTACAGCTTGGGGGCGAAGATAATGTTCTCAAATCTGTTTATAAACGTAATAACCCCCGTAGTCAAAATAAATATGTATGTAAACCTAAAGTTCATCGGTATTAAAATATATAAAGCATTTAAATTGACAGGTATATGTATATGTATATATACAGATATGAAATGGGCACGAATGTTAAGAAAACTGGTATAAAATTTTCTGAAAACAATAATTTCATAAAACACTGAAATTCCTTTAAAATTACCACCTAGAAGTACCCCTGTAATCCGTCAATCCCCCTGGCAGGTCTCGGACGACACGCAGTCTATCCGAGCCGCAAACTGGCAGGATACAGGGGACTATAGTCAGCCTGATCCGCTGGCAGCTCTCGATGACACCAAGTCGACTCGAGCCGCTCTAGCAAGATACAGAGGACCGTAGTCAGCCTGATCCGCAATCCTGGCAGGTCTCGGGGACACAGAGTCAGCCGAGCCGCAAATCCTGGTAGGTCTCGGGACACTAAGTCTGCAGTGCCGCAAATCCTGGCACTCACGGTCCGAGCGTCCCCGAAACTCGTGAGGCAATGTCAAGTGCACTGACGAAACTGAAATCAGACTGGATATTCGTAGACATCGGTCCAACTGTGGGTAATCACCAAAAACAATGGGTACGTGGTGGTTTTAAAGTAAACTATTTTTAGAAAAGTCTGATCAACAACTGAAATCTAGAATCATGCTGCTATCTCATCTGACATAAGCCTCAAACTCTATTTTCTATATCTGTTTAGCATGTATAACTAAGCAGCATAAAATTAGAGAACTGTTTACTGTACTAATCATGCTCGGAAAGCATTCGATAAATTTTATTCAAAATCAAATAATGAAATTTGCTCATATAAACTCATTAATAAAACTGAATTATATAAAATAAATATAAAATCATTTATGTAAACTCATGTATATAAATCATTTATATAACTCATTTATATAAAATCATTTGTGAAAGAAAGTCCACTCACTGCTGGTCCGAGCTAGCTGGACCTCTTGAAGGTCCCTCCTGTGGTTCTGTCGGGCCTCTGGTGCCTGATTACCCATAAAGATTAAATTAATAAAACTGTTCAATAAAAGAATTAAATTAAACACCCTGCCCCCGGCTCCTAGGAATACGCGCACTCATTTAAAAGTCACTCCTATCCTCCTTTAGTTTTTCAACAATTAGAACGGTCTTCGAAGACCAGAAGCTTTACTAAGCGATAAGCTGCCAGACTGGCCGATCCGGAACCCCGTGGGGTCCACGATCTTCGATGGGCAATCTGGTTTCTCTAAAGGTTTCTCACTGAGAAAGAACCATGTCCCGCGAGTTTGGTCTGAAATAGACGGTCGGATTAGCCAAAATCGCGTTATCGCTTAAAATCCAAATCCTAGCCCCAGGGTTCGCGATTTCGGAGTATTTGGGACTCCGATTCGCAATCCATCGAATCCTACACGATCCTGGAATCGTGTAGTACGACATATCCAAAATTGAGTGCGATCCAACGACTCGACGACACTGCACCCAAGGATCGCCCAATATGAAAAATCCGTTCGGGGCTGAAACGGACTCCGAATCGGGATCCGCAAAATCCTACTCGCTCCTGGCAACACGAGGATTGCAAAACTGCACAGAATCACTTCACCACCCTCACCCACGCGCCGGCACACGCGCGGGCAGTTTGGGTGTCCAAAGCGATACCGGGTGGCCGAAAAATCTCAGAACCAAGACTCTAAACTCCTATCCTAGGTAAAACACCCCATTTGGTGTCACTTTTGTTCTTGGACACACCCCAAAAAGTGGCCGAAAATGGCCGATCACGACTGCCGAAGTTCGGCCAATTTTCAAGTTAAAATCGAGTGTTCTAGAGCCAAAATCGATCGAAACCCATACAACCATCAGCTAGAGCACGAAAAATAGCTGAGAAACCATACCTTACTCGAACGATTTGGTGGAGAAACGAAGGAGATCGAAGGAGATGAAGTTTCGACTGGAAACCGGCGGTTTTCGCCAGTTTCCGGCGAACTCCGAGCGGCGCCGTGGCTGAGATCGGTCGGGGAAGAACAGCGAGGGTGTGACAGTTCCGACGGTACCCACGACGGAGATCAAGCTGGCCTGTAGTGGCCTGGGTGGCGACGAGAAGGGGCGGAGGTCGGGGGTCGAGTCGCGTGGAGAGAGAAACTGACGGGGGAAGAGGGAGAGAAGAGATAAAAATCTGACTTTTTCCCAAATTATCGTTTTGCCCTTCGCGGTATTTTGACCGTATTTTCTTCGTTACAACTCCGATTCGAGTCTACTCCGTGTCTACGGACTAGTTTCGCCGTGCTCTACGCAATGGCGTAAGCGGAATTGCCAAAATTTTTGTCTGCCAAAAAGTCAACTTTTTCCCTATTAAATAATGCGAGGGCGAAATCGTCTTTTTGGCTAGAATAAATTAAGCCTACTTTTTAGATATTTTGTTACTTTTTAGATATTTTGTTTTGGGTTATTACATATAAATTTTCTACAATGATGCTTTGGAGGTGTATAAATTTTCGATAAACAGAATGGCTGAGTTCATTGTCAAAGGCAAGATTGCTATATTCCTTGGGGCCCAAGAATTTATGAAATAAGGAAAGTCTTGAAGCTAATTAAAGGGGTCCTATTTATTTTCTTTTGCCGAAATCGTTGCTTGATGGGCTTAGAGTGTTAGTCAAGCCAGCCTTTAGTGATGAGTAGTGACGACTTGACCTAGTCCTATAAGGGGTCGTTTGGTACGGAGGACTGTGATGGACTGAACTAAATAATGGTATTGTCTTGAATTGGCTTAAGTTGGATAACGCTTGTACTACGCTTGGTATGTGTTGGACTAGTACTAGAAATTTTTTTTTGTTTTGAATTTTTGAATTTTTAAAAATATATCAAAGTGGATTTATTATTATGTTTTTGACTTATCTTCTCTCTCTCCGCATCTCAACACTTTCTCCTTCCTCCCGCTTGCTTCTTCTTTCCGCCCTCCGCCTCCTCCTATTCTTCTTCTCCATCCCATCTCCTTCGCCTCTTCTTCTAATTCTATTTTTCTCCTTGTTTCTTTTGTTTCTGAAATTTTTTCTCTTTGCTTTTTTTTTTTTTTTGAATTTTTTTCTCTTTGCTTCTTCTGAATCTACTTCGTCTTCTACTTCTCCCTTTGCTTGCGCTGTCGTCGTCGTCTCACAGTCGCCATCATTGCACAGTCGCTGTCGTTCACAACCCATAGTTCAAGCTGCAAAGTCATTCTCTCATCGGTGCTCGTCGAAACTGATTGGAATTGGCTGCGTGTGCCTTTGATGTTCGGGGATTGGATCAGTTGCAGGCACTGGGATGGTAGGTGGTTGTGGATGTCGCTTGGGTGGCCGGAGGTTGTGGCTAGTGCGTGGGTAGTTGCAGGCGCTTTGGTTGTTGCAGGTGCTTGGGTCGGGACTGTCTAGTCCGCCCTTTCCAAGCGGGTCTCACTGAGACCACCTAAGGAGGTGTTTTTGGTGTGCTCAGTATTAATAGTCCCACTTAAAATTAGAACCAAGTGAAAACAAACATGAGATAAAAATTTGTGTAGTCCAATCCAAGCCTAGAAGGTGTAACAAACAAGCCCTAAAAGGTTAAGACCCTGCTCTCGTCAGACATGTTCTCTAACCCTAATCTCATTATAAAGAGAGAGCTAAAATAGTTTCTGAGAGAGAGCAGAAGTCTTAAGCTGTTTATGTCTTTTGCTTGTGCTGTTGCAATTGGATGAATTCAGAGATCGTGTATTCAAGGAAGATGATGCCATGCATGTCTTTTATGTATTTCAGGTTGTGTGAAAGATCATGAACACATATAGAGAAAATATAACAGTTGGTATCAGAGCACATGGTTACTCACACACACTGAGATCGTTTTTAAGCATGCCTATTGCGATTTCTTTATTTGTTGATGCCATGATTATTTTGGTTATGTTTAAAAGTTCGATGACAGATTAAACATGTTTCTAAATACTATGAATATTAAAGAATTTGGAAAAAGCATGTTTTAATTGTCTTCAAAAACTTTAAACCCATTTTTGACCTATCAGAAGACCTTAAAACCCTAAAAATGGCGTTATATCACAGCATAGTTGTGAGTTCTGTTAGTTACACCCTTCGCCATTTGGAAAGGTTTTTTGGGTTAAAAACAGACACCGAAAACCCCTAAAACACTATTTATTGCATAAAATAGTATTCAGGGCAGTTTTGGGGTTTTTTCTTTGATTGTGTTTTGTTTGGTTATTTTTGTGCCAGATAGGAATTTGCTTTTGTTATGAGAATCAACAAATTTTTCATAACAAAACCAAACATAAATACTCAAACCCTAAAGAAATAACCAAAGTTGCGTCATACCTGAATTGCTTAATAAGTTTCTTCAACAAATAGAATCTGTCTTGTAATTTATTTAAGATGATACAAGATAACACATAATTTGTTGTAAGCTATAAGTAATTTCTTGCCACAAAGGGATGATACTTAATTAAGGAAGCTTGCATATGTTATTTGTTAGTTTTGTGGATTAATGTTAAATTGAAAAACTGTTTTCTCTTAACAAATTGAGAATTGGTTTCTTGGAAAGTACTTATACTTTCTTTTGCAAATCCTTACAACATCGAATATTTCCTCCATCAATTTCTCACAAATTGAAACACTCACTAGATCAAACTTCAAAAGATGGAAGTTTGATTTTTTAAAGTTATTATTGGAATGAATGAGATCGATTATGATCTCACTCATGATTGTATTTAATTCAAGCTAGCTGTTTCGTTTATGTATCTTATAATATGACTCCAAAAGCTTAGAAAAAAGGAGAAGCATTTGGCTTTTAATAGGTGTCACTCGTGTCAACTTCAATCATGGGAATCAATGTTATAGGATCTGGTTCAGCGTTCTCAATCACATCCACATCCCCTTCTTCTTCAAAAGTAAAATCTTCATTCCTAGTAACATTCTTCTCATACTCTATAAACTTTGCACAACCAGTCTCAATAATTCGGGTACCATAATTTGGACAGCAAAATCTAAAGCCTTTTGACCTTGTGGGATAACCTATAAAATGACAGCTAATCGTTTTAGGATTGAGCTTCTTCTCTTGAGGGTTATAGATTCTAGCCCTACAACCCTATACATGAAGATGTCGTAGGCTTTCTAGTAGTCTAAATTTTGAAAGGTGTCTTAGGCACAGACTTGCTAGGCACTCTATTAAGTATGTAGTTTGATATTTTGATCTCTTCTCCCCATAGGAAACATAACACAAGAACAATCCCTGTGTTCTTGGCTCTTGTGTGTGGTGAGCTTGAGAGTGACTTGGGTGTAATTGGGATTTAGACTGTGAGTTCAACTGTGTAATTCGTAGGATAGGTGAGAAGGTTAATCTCCTTTAGTTGTAATCTTTTTTGGGATACTAGTGGAATTTTTCGCTGTCTTCAAATTGGATGTAGGCTACACAGGTTAAACCGGTATAAATCCTTGGTGTCGTTTGGATTTCTGTATTTAATATTTTGCTCTTGTTATTTCAATGGTTTCATATCTACCATCCAGTGCAATCCACTTCTGCCGCGCACAACACACACATTGACACATCTCCACAATTCAAATAATAGTATATTCCCTAATTGGTTTTAAGCAGA
Organism: Prunus dulcis; assembly: GCF_902201215.1. NCBI lineage: Eukaryota > Viridiplantae > Streptophyta > Magnoliopsida > Rosales > Rosaceae > Prunus > Prunus dulcis. The sequence continues at coordinate 2,491,589 of NC_047654.1, forward strand.
TAAAAAACAAGGTAGAATGATAGATATCCATGAGATGATGCAGAACTGCGCATATGCTTAACTGAATCATTTTATACAGGTGAATTAAAGGAATGTAAATATTGTATTATCTCAATCTTTGTTGCATTTAATTTTATGCTGTCCCTGACATAACAAATATTATAACTTTAAATTCTTCTCAAGTCTTATTTTTTTTGTTTTTTTTAATGTTTAATTGTTTTTCTGATGATGGTGAAGGTTATAATTCTGGCCTTGTGGTTGCTAGTGGAGGACCAGGCCTCACAATCTGTTGGAATTTTTAAAGGTTTTAAAAAATTTACAGTTTCGATTTGTTTAATTATTTTGGTTGTTTTATTTTATTTATTGTAGAGGTTATAAATATTTAATTTTTTGGTATTGTTTCTATATTGAATGCCTTAATTTTCCGGTTTAATGTGGTGAATGTTACATATTCTTGGATGCCTATAAAGGCTACTCCTCCTTCACATTTGATATACGATTAGAATATCACATACCACAATCACCACCACAATCTGATTCTCTACTCTTCTATCTTTTATACTTTCTCTACTTATATTATTATTTTTGGGCAATGGTTATGTGACTTGGAGACATATCCGTCTATGAACGTGCTCATAGCGGATCTTGAGCTTGTGTATTAGGGATTGTATTTTAGAGTCTTGTAGACCGTTAGTACTTGCACGTAGGGAGGTTACAAAGATTTTAGGACAACGTCCTTAACATGCTTCACCATACCAAGCTCACTTTCTTACTTATAATTTATTTTGCTTTTACTTACCTATCAATTTGTTTTTCTTCATTTTCATTGTACCTTAAAAGCTTTTCAATTTGTTTATATGTTATTTATAATATAAGGATTTTTGTATTTGGCTTTACAGAAAAAAAAAAACTATAATTTTTATAACACAATCTGGTCACTTTTGTGTTATATGATTTTTCTCTACTGAAAATACATGTACATAACATGCAGACACAAGAGTATGCGTGCGAGCACTCGATACAGCAGAGACACAGATGTCTTCTATAGTAAATTTCTTTCTCGATATGCTTTACTCCGTTCCGTTAAAATGACTTTACTCTCTGTGTCGAGTATCTTTGAGGTGTCATTTTCCGTTTGTAAACTAAGCGCGAACATATAGTAGCTTGTGCAAAGGTGATTGAGGCTAGGAAATCTCTGCATATCTAATATCTTTGACTGAGATAGAAAATAAAATATTCCATAAGTAGCGTCCTAAAGTTATTATAAGTACAGAAGCATTTTTTTATCTAGTCCTGTGAAGAGGCGTCTAGTTTCGGATGAGTATGCAAGCTCATCAATAAAACAATGAAGGAAGTTTTAGTCAAATACTTTGAATGGTAATTTGTCTCTTTTGCTTGCTTAATTCCAAGTATTTGAGCGCAGCAAAAGTCAAATTTCTAGAAACCTGAATCCGACAAAGCAACTTGGATATAATATATATGGCAGAAATTTTTAACTGAATTTCATGAACAAGAATATGCTTGACTGCTATTTTAATGTTCTGTTCATATACATCATCAGAGAGGGAAATACCATGTAAATTCCACAATTGTTGGGTAATCATGACCTATTAAGTGATGCAATTAATTGGTACGTTTGACTCTTGAAGTATTCGTATTGAGTACGTGAACGTAGCGTTGCGTACGCAAATTTACTATTGACAAATTGCATGTAAGTGAACATCAGAAGAATATACATGCCATGAACCAGATTCTGAGGTTGTCATGATAGTTACGCTTGGATTTATGTATTGTCTTGTTTCTTTTTTGTTTTTTTGCCTAAGTTAGGAAGGGTAGGGGGGAAACTCACATACACGGGTATCATAGGGACTTGAACCCAGGTCCACTTGGGAGCATACCAATAGCTTGGGCCAATCCAACTAACACCCTATTGGTTATGTATTGTCTTGCTTTGTTTAGTAATACCAGATCAATCTTATATTTCTTTTCCACATTAATACATGTCACATGGTAATTGATATATTAATTAACAGTTGATCATAATAAACTTGCCACTGATGGTTATGAACTTCTGATATTAACTTGTCTTGTGCATTCACACTGAGCTTGCTCATTCATTTGTCTGTTTTGAAATTTTGACACCAAACTTCCATACACTTGCCACTGATGGTTCTGAACTTCTGATATTGTTTTTTTATTTCTTTTGTTGTATAGCCTGGATTTATTGTCTTCTCAGTTGCTTTCTATGTTTGCTCCCAAAATTTCTTGGTGACCAAGTCACAGACAAACTCTGCATTACCATAATTTTTAAAGTCATTTTTAACCATCATCATAACTTGTTAATGAAGCATTTGCAAAACCAGTTGTAATTTCTTCTTGAAAAATAATAGTTGCTTATACGAGAAGCCAAGCGACTTCATTTCTATATAAACAAGACAATCAAACTACCAAAAGTCCTTTTGGACTGCAAAGGAATGGAAGAAGTATGGTGACTCCACAGAGTGAGTTGGTGAAAGAATGGCAGAAAGTGCAGTCACTTTTCTACTCAACAAGATTTCACCTTTTTTTGAAAATAGGGTTCAACTGTTGAGAGGGGTTAGAGAAGAACTTGTGTACCTAAAAGGGGAACTGGAGCGCATGAAAGCCTTTCTGAGGGATGCAGATGTAATGGAAGAAAGTGATGATGAACTCAAAGTATGGGTTAAGCAAGTACGAGATGTTGCTCATGATGCAGAAGATCTTCTAGATGAATTTGCAGTTCTCCAAGCTCATAACAATCATGGCTATGAACTCTATTTTCCTTTCAATAGGCTTTCTTCCACTGTCAAGAACTTGAAAGCTCAGTACCGGGTTGCCTGGCAGTTACGGAGCATCAACACCCAAATTCAACATATTTTTGCAGCTTATAAAAGACTTCTTCCTAAGCTTAATGCTGCAAAAGGTTCAATGTTTACCAATTCAGGTATTATTTGACAACCAGTAGGTTTATTTGCTTAAAAAGTGAGCTCAACCTTAAAATATTATCATTCTAGGCAGCTAATAGTGATCTTCGATGTTTTGTTTCTTTTGGCCTCTCTACATTAGTTGATTTACAATTCATCTAGGCTATAGATGGAATTTGTCTGTTCAGTATGATGGACTCAATAGTTGTTCAGTAGCACTTCTAGAAGGTTGCATGAAGAGGAGTAGGTTTCATCCTGCTTTGTAGTTGCTATCTTGGCTTTCTAAGTTTAACAACCGGTATTGTCTGACTTAAGACAGAAAATGATGTGATTACTTATACTCTTGCACTAGTTGGGGCATTACCGTGTTCTTTTCTTCCTTCATGTTTTAATTTGCAACAGATGATACATGGCATGATCGGCGAGGGGATGCTCTTCTTTTAGACAACACAGATGTTGTGGGGATAGACAAGCCTAAACAGAAACTGGTCAGCTGGCTGGTCAAGGGTGGCTCTGGACGTGAAGTAGTTTCAGTCACTGGAATGGGAGGCATAGGGAAGACCACCTTGGTGAAGAAAGTTTATGATGACGTAAAAGTGAAGAAACATTTCAAGCCTCGTGCTTGGATCACGGTTTCTCAATCTTTTCAGGCAGAAGATCTTCTTAAAGACATCATTCATAAACTCTTTTATGCAATCAGGAGGCCAGTTCCCGAAGGTGTGGATGACAAGAATAGCAATGAATTGAAAGCAATAATTAAGAACTTTCTGCAGAAAAGGAAGTATCTGATTGTTCTTGATGACGTATGGCACACTAACGAATGGGAAACAGTCAAATATGTTTTGCCTACTGGGAACTTTGGCAGCAGAGTCATGGTCACTACACGTAAAGCTGATGTAGCACTCACTTCTTGTTCAGAATCCAAATGCAAGGTCTATCACTTGAAGCCCTTGCCTGCAGATAAGTCCTGGAATCTGTTCACTAGGAAGGCCTTTCAAGGGAAGCCATGTCCTCCTTATTTGTATGAAAAATGTAAATGTATCCTTAAAAAGTGTGAGGGTTTGCCCCTTGCAATTGTTGCAATAAGTGGTGTTCTGGCTACAAAAGACACGCGCAGGATAGATGAGTGGGATTTCATTTGTCATAGTCTTGGAGCTGAAATTCATGGCAATGACAAACTTGAAGATTTAAAGAAAGTACTCTTTCTCAGCTTTAACGATTTGCCCTATTATCTCAAGGCTTGTTTCTTGTACTTGAGTATCTTTCCCGAGGGCCATCTGATTCAGCACATGAGACTGATTCGTTTATGGATAGCTGAAGGATTTGTTGAGGCTATACAAGGAAGAACATTGGAGGAAGTAGCTGAGGACTACCTAAAGGAGCTCTTGAACAGAAATTTGATCCTAGTGGGATACACAACAAGTGATGGGAGGGTCAAAACTTATCGCATCCATGATCTTTTGCGGGAGATCATTATTTCAAAGTCAAGGGATCAAAATTTTGCAGCCATAGTTAAGGACCAGAGTGCAATCTGGCCTGATAGAGTTCGGCGCCTATCCATACATAATTCATTGCAAACCGTACAAGCAAAAAGGTCAGTTCCTCAACTTCGTTCCCTGTTTTTGTTTGGGGTGGTTGCAAGGACATCAATACAAAAATATTTTCCCAGTGGCTTAAGGCTGCTTAAGGTGTTGGATTTGGAAGGTGCACCTTTAAAGATGTTTCCGAGAGAAATCCTGGACCTTTTTTATTTAAGCTATCTAAGCTTGAGGAAAACCCAGGTGAAAGTCATTCCCAGAGGCATAGGGAATCTTCAGAACCTGTTGACATTGGACCTTAAAAAGACCAATGTCACTGAATTGCCTCTTGAGATACTGAAACTTGAAAAACTTTGCCATCTCCTGGTTTATCGTCTTAAGATTGAATCTTATGCACATTTTTATTCCAAGTCTGGCTTTAAGGCCCTTTCAAGTCTAGGAGATTTGCAGTCCCTGCAAAACCTCTGCTTCATTGAGGCAAATGATCATGGCTGTGGCATGACAATGAGGGAGTTAGGTAAGCTGAAGAACCTCAGGAGGCTTGGCATTATGAAATTGAGAAAACAAGATGGATTAGCTTTGTGCTTGTCGCTGGAACATTTGACCAAGCTGCGTGCATTTTCTGTAAAATCAACGCGAGAGAATGAGATTCTTGATCTGCAACACCTTTCTTCCCCTCCTCAGTTCCTGGAACGATTATACTTGACAGGACGTTTGGAAGAGCTGCCAAATTGGATTCCTTCACTTCATAGTTTGGTCAAACTGTTTTTGAAATGGAGTTGGTTAAAAGATGATCCGCTTGTTTGTCTTCAAGGTTTGCCTAATCTTGTTCATCTTGAATTGCTTCATGCTTGTGATAGTGACATGCTGTCTTTCAAGAGTGGAGGATTTAAAAAGCTCAAGGTTTTGGGTCTAGACAAATTTGACAACCTCAGATGCGTGAAGGTGGAGGAGGGAGCAATGCCATGCCTCGAAAAACTAACGATCCAACGATGTAAATCGATGAAGAGGGTGCCATCAGGAGTTAAACACCTCTCCAAACTGAAATTGTTTGAGTTCTTTGAAATGCCAAGTGAATTAATCTTGAAACTGCGGCCAAATGGAGGCGAAGATTACGGGGAAGTTAAACATGTCCCGGATGTTTATTCAGCCTGTTGGAGGGATGGGGGTTGGGATGTGTATTCAATAGAGAGTTTCAAGGAGATAGAAAATGCTACCTCACAAGCAGGTACTGTCAGGAGATGCCATGAACTTCGTCCGCTATGGAAGGTTTAGATCTGATCGTACTTGTAAGTCGGTCAGTCAATCAACTTCTACAGATTGTCCACCATTGTACAGATGAATGTAAATACTAAATACTCATAACATGTAACTTACCGAAGAATAAGGTGCAGTATTTGGTCACCAGTGTATTCTATATTTGCATATACTAAATATTTGTACATGATCCACAAGAGTCTGAGGACATGACTGTGAACTACTCAAGAACAGTTTGCTCTGTCTCTATCTCTTTTTTTAATCTTTATTCTTTAGGGTAATTGAATTAATATTCTAAGAGCATGGAAGAGGGGACAAAAACCGTTGCAGATAATTAGGAGGAAACTCACACAGTAAAATAAAAAACCGAAAAAATAGCAGAGGAAGCCAGACATAATCCTTTCACAACTTTGATCAGCTGACTTTCATTGTCTTTGCAGCCAATGCAGTTTACCAATTTATCCTCTAGATTGTTCTGCAGAAATCAATATTTTTTGCCTTAAAGATCTTAATTGTTCCCATTCATCCGTATTTAATCTTCATTCTACCAAAGTAGTTCAAAGTGATATTCAATGACACTAGAAAATTCACATATTGCAGGGAAAAATATCATTATACACTCTGAGCAGTACAGATTTACAGCATAGTTCTATACATGAATTATAGGCATCAAAATAATAACTGGAAAATGTACAAATTGAAATTACTATGATACCCCTAGCATTACAGAATACATGAACCAAGTGTGAGTATTTTACTATTTACAATTAATTACACGAGCATTTACAGCTATTTACAATATACAGCACCAGACGTGAAACTCAAGTCCATTAAGACTACTACTTCCAACGAGTTTCAAGTTCATGGTTCTTCATGACAGAACTGGTTTGGAGGAAGTTTTCTCCCTCATTCAAACCCTCTAAAGGGTACACCTCCCACCCACACTCTCTCCAGTAGGTGAAATAAACTTCTGGAATATGTGCAACTTTCCAATAGTCATTGCCTTCTTCTTGTGGACGTAGCGTCTTGATTAATTTTTCTGGCATCTCAAAAAATTCAAGCACCTTCAGTTTGTTCAGGTGTTCAATTCCTGAGGGCACCTTCTCCAATGATTTGCAACGCTGGATACTTAGCTTCTCAACACAAGGCATTGCTCCCATCTCAACCTGTATGCATCTAAGTGCATCAAATTCATTGATGCCTAAATGTTTGAGCTTCTTAAACCCTCCAGCTCCAAAACACAATGTGTCTCCTTCAAACACCTGAGATAACTCAAGATGTACTAGATTGGGCAAATACTGAAGGAATAAGAGTGGATCATCCTTTAACCTACTCCACTTCAAATATAACCTGACAAGGCTATGCAGGGAAGGTATCCAGTGAGGTAATGCATCCAATCGTCCTTGCAAGTACAGCCTCTGAAGCAGGAGAGGGGGAGAAGAAAGGTGCTGCAAATCAATGATTTCATCCTCTTCTACTGAAGTTATGGACAATGCACAAAGTTTGCTGAGCTTTTCAATGGATGAGCAAAGAACCTTTCCATCTTCTTTCCTCATTTGTACAATGCCTAACCTTCTCAACTGAACTAGTTTCCCCAGCTCTTTTAATATGGCACCACCATCTTGGTTTGCCTTGATGAAACAAAGTTTTTGAAGGGAAGTTAAAGCCCCTATTTTTGCAAGGACCTTAAAGCCATATTTTGAGTGAAAATCTCCATAAGGTACAAATTCATAACGATATACCAGCAGATGACGTAGATGTTTGAGCTTCAGGATTTCAGCTGGGAGTTCAGTAACCAGAGAATGCTTCAGATCTAAAGTCTCCAGGTTCTGAAGCTTCCCTATAAAACTTGGAATGGTTTTCACCCTGGTATCTTTCAAGCTCAGATACTTCAAAAAGAAAAGGTTGAAAACTTCTATGGGAAAAACACTTAGAGGTGCACTTTGCAAATCTAACACATTAAGAAGCCTAAAACCTCCAGGAAAAAGTGTTTGTAGTAATGGCTTCTCGGCAAGTCTGAACATAAACAGAGAACGTAGTTGAGAAGCACACCTGTTTTTCTGTACGTATTGCAGTGAGTTATGCATTGAAAGGCGTCGAATTTTATCTGGCCATGGCATGTTTTGGTCTTTAGCTATTGTGGCAAAGTTCTGATCTCTTATCTTAGAGGTGATAATCTCTCGGAAAAGGTCGTGGACACGAAAGTTTTTCACCCTTCCATCAGATGTTGTCTCTGCTGCTTGAATCATGCTTCTATTCAATAGTTCATTGAGGTAGTCCTCTGCAACATCTTCCAGTGTTTTTCCTTCTTTTGCTTCGATGAAGCCCTCCGCCATCCATAATCGAACAAGTCTCATATGCTCAATTAGATGATCCTCAGGAAAGATACTCAGGTACAAAAAACAAGACTTTAGATAGTAAGGCAAATCATTAAAACTGAGTGAAAGTACTTTTTTCAAGTCCTTCAGTTTGTCGTTCCCCTCAATTTCAGCCCCTAGGCTATGGCCAACCATATCCCACTCATCAATCCTGCGCTTGTCTTTGGTAGCCAAAACACCACTGACTGCTACAATTGCAAGGGGCAGCCCCTCGCACTTTCTTAAAATACAATTACCAATCTCCTCTAAATAAGGAGGGCATGAACTCCCCTGGAATGTCTTCTTGCACAGAAGCTCCCAAGACTCCAACTGGGGTAAAGGCTTCATATTATAAACTTTGCCTCCGGATTCTACGCTGGTTGTAGAGGCTATATCGGCATTTCGGGTAGTTAGTATGATTCGGCTGCCACATATATTGTTAGGCAAAGCATATTTCACAGAATCCCATCCGTGCAAGTGCCATACATCATCTAAAACAATAAGATACCTCCTTTTCTGTAGGAAATCTTTGATCAATGTTTTCAACTGATTGTTATTCATGTTGTTGGTTCCTTGTGGAAGTGGCCTTCGGATGGCTTTGTGGAGTTGTTGAAGCATGTCTTTGAGGAGTTCCCCTAATTTGAAAGACTGAGTAACAGTGATCCAAGCATGTACTTTGAAATGCTTCTTTACTTCTGCAGCATCGTAGACTTGCTTGACTAAGGTAGTCTTCCCCAGTCCTCCCATGCCAGCCACAGAGACTACTTCGCGACCAGAACCACCGGTGAGAAGCCACCCTACAAGCTGCTTTATAGGTTCGTCAATGCCCACTATATCAGTTTTCTCTAAAAGTAGAGCATCCCCTCGGTGGTCCTCCCACATGTGGCCTGCAGTTGAAGAGCCTGAACCTTGTTCAGCCATATTGAATTTGTGGCGCAGTCTCTTATGAACCTCTGAGATTTTTCTGATTCTTGAGTTGATGCCTTGTAACTCAGAAGCAACTCGGTATCGAGCTTTTGTGTTCTTAATGCAGCAAGAAAACCTATGAATGGAACCATATAATCCCTCCCCATGATCATGTGCCTGGAGAAGTGTAAATTCATCAAGAACATCTTCGCTGTCGTGAGCAATGTCTCTAACTTGCTTTATCCATACTTTGACTTCCGCATCATTCTCTTCAAATGCATCAGCAATTCTCAGGAAAGCAGTCATGCGCTCCAGTTCCCCTCTCAGATACAGAATTTCTTCCCTAACCCCTTTCAAAAGTTGCAGATCATTTTCGAAAAGGGGCGCAACTTTTTCGAGCAGAAACTTCACCGCACTCTCTGCCATTAATTCTCTCTTTACTCTTTTGATTACCCTTTCTTCCTCAACTGATTTTTTTCAGTTCAGAATCTGTAGTTATATAATTCAGGGGCAACTTAGAATATTAACAAAAAATTGCAGATGCCCTTTAGTGTAAGTAACCAAGTTAAATAAGTAACACCGACTGGATTTTGAATTGTTTCTGGTAAAGCAATCAGATTCAGTGATTTAAAATCCATGGAGCTTTCCAAGAAAGTGGCTTAAACTTGAAAAATGAAATTTATTTTGAGTTTTGTAAGCTTCATGGTCTTTTCTTTTGTGATCAGCTCATCCACAAGATCATTTTGCCAGCAAGATGCTTAACACAGTGTGTGCAATTGCAAATCAATAATAGCATGACTAGAATTTTTCAGACGGCACAACACGTAAACAATGAAAATAATTTATTGGTTGATCTTATCTACACAGAAGAATGTAAGATGAAAGTGACTCTCTCCCATCTGATCTTCACCTAATAGATAAGTGAGACTGAGTTAATAAACACCTATTCTAACATTGTTTGAGGAATTGGTTGGAATTGACACACACACACATATAATCCAAATCATCTATTTGTTAAGTCTATATTCATAGATCACCTTTGCAAAAAATTAGACAAATTGGAAATCGTTTCGACATCCAATTGTGTCCTACAAAATCAATGAACATGGTGCTTCAAGAAAGTACTAAAATTTCAATAACTCAATTTAGTGTACAAATGACATCGGATTCAAGCAATTTTTTGTAGAGATGATCTTTGAATGATTATCTAAAAAATAGATGGTTTTGATTAGTGAAATACAATGCAGAGTTGGTCCTACAATGGTGTTCCTTTCTATTAAGGGATCCCTTAAATAATATTATTTGAGGGACACCATTTAAGGTCCTCTAAAAATATTTATTCAACGATCCACACCATTTATTTTTTAAGCCTACATTCATATATCATTCTTGCAAAAAATTAGACAAATCGGAAACTGTTTTGATATCCAATTGTTTCTTATAAAATCAATGAACACGATGTTTCAAGAAATGACTAAATTTTTAATAATTCAATTGAGTGGTCAAATGATATCGGATTCAAGTGATTTTTTGTAGAGATGATCTTTGAATGAGTATCTATAAAATAGACAGTTTGGATTAGTGAAATATAATACGGAGTGGGCCCTACAAAGGTGTCCTCAAATAAGCTAATTTGAGGGATCACTGAACAGAAGCTCTCTCTCTATATATAAAACAAATTACAATCACATCATTGACGTTTAGGAAATTTCCTAGCAATTTAAATTTATTGTATTTTATCCATCTCCTTGTACACCAATTTTCTGATACTTTGAATTCAATTCTATAATTTTGCATGCGTCCCTCTCGAGGAAACAAGTTGTTATTAAATGAATGAATGCAAAAGGGTAACCAGTCGCTGTTGGGGTTGCCTCTGCAGCCAATCTCCCAGCAACCACAGGATGATTTCATTTGACTGTGGATGCATATAGTTATGGAAATGATTTTCAACAAAGAATTGATTATATTTGTTCCATTAGAATATGTTTATGAAAAGTCAGCTTCGTTAAATATTCATTAAAACTATATAATGAAAAACAATTTCATTTTCCTTTTGTTTTTTTTGTTTTTTTTTGGCATACATCTAATCATGTAAGCTGAAACAATTTCGTTTCTATATCCAAAAGAGAAAAAGAAACAATTTTGTTTACACTTAACACTTTTTTTTTACGTTCAGCTCCAAAGATTGAATATAGATGTTGCAATAGACTAATAAAAGCTTAACTCACTGATCAGCCTTCTGCTTGCCGATTATTCATGCGTACATTTTTAGGGACATTTTGAAAAAGGCCGAAGGAGAGAGAAATATTTTTAAAAGAAGTCAAAATGGACAAAAATGCCCTTATTTATTTTTGTATTTCCTAAGGAATCCATTACATTTGCATGTCTTTTGTTTGAAAGTTGAGAGGTCTTTCTGTCTTTTTTGGAAAAGTTTTGGCTTTTTCCAAAAGTGAAAGTTTTTTTGTGGCTAAAACCTAAATTCACTACATTGGTATTTTGTTTCGCCAAGGGTGTTGATACGGCTACCCACAGGTGCACTGACGAGCAGAAGAAGCTGGTCCACCGCTGGCCCATACATTTTTATTAATTTCGCTTCGCTGGTGCTCTGCCTAGAGCAAAACAAACAAGGGTGAATAGAAAATGTTAAAAACTAGTTCAAGAAAAAGAAGAAAAAAAAAAAAAAAAAAAACACCATCTTAAGAAGAGAAAACTCTGAGAAAATAGTCTTAGCCGCCAACCCCTTGGCCTCCTTCCCTACCTCCTCCCCTCTCCTTTCATCTCTTTTTTTTTTTTTTTCCCTCATTTCCTCCCTTTTCCCTCAAGATTATTAGTTTATTTTATGATGTGGAAGTAGTAGCCGTCCTCCTTCAGTATTTTTCCTGAAATGCGTAGCAACGGTTTAGCACCGTCCTCTTTTACTTCACAAATGAAAATGGCTTCAGACGTAGAAGAAGGAGGTCACAGTGACCCATCAAATTTATGGACTTTTTGGGCCCTCCAGCCTCCCTTCAACTTCAAACAGAGAAACTGTACGTGCCAATAGTGTCTGTGGGCTTTTGGTGAGAACTGCATGCCCAAAGTTTCTTGCAAGTTGTATTTTGGCTGCGATGCATTCCTTGTTGGTCAAGAAATGTTGGATTAGGCCCTTAGGATCGGCTTAACTCAATACAAGCCTTTCTTCTTTTAGTGTGTTAGGCATGCCACTACTAGTGTTTTACTCTCCTAGTAGGAAGAGATGACATGTGGTTTAGTGATGTGATGAATGTGTTGCACTCGTTGATCTCAACATCTTATTAAAGCCATTGTACTTCAAGTGGGGAATCTGGCTTAAATAGGGTCTTTTCTATGCCTCAAGTAAGAGGACTTCACTCTCTGATGAGGCTTGGGGTTTTCCTTTTTTGGAGGAGAAGCCACTTTCTAATGTGCAAATTTTCAGAGGTGTGGTTCGGGAGTCTAGATAAAGTGATATGATATTTTGGCGCTTTAATGAGTGTCGGAAGGAAGCTAGGTGTTTAGGCCAAGGATGGACCCAACACAGGTTAACCTGGGCTATAGCCCATGTGGCTTTTATTATTATGTAGCCCACCTTACAGCCTACCTCACTTCATGTATCAGCCCTTCAACATGTTCAATTTTCTTAGTGGGTCTAGGGATGGCAAAAATCCCCACGAGGGCGGGTTCCCATAAGGTCCCTGATCCTAATGGGGGGAGATTTCGGGGCCAAACTGATATTGAGTATGGGGATCCCCGACAGATATGGGGAGGGGAAGGTATTGGCGTCTCCATCCCCGAACCTGATCTGAAAATATATATGTTTATATTTTAATAAATATATAATTATAATATTTGTGTTTAACCTTAAGTTAACCTCCCTCTCCTAATTCTTCCTAATCTTGATTGATGTGATTTTGAATAGTTGAGTTGAACTTTATAGTTAATTTGGATGTGTTGAATGATAATTTAATACGAAACTTAATATTAAAATGTATGATAATTTTTTTTTATGCAAAATTTAAAAATAAAATAAAATCGGGGATTCGGGGCAGGTATGAGGGATAGTCCCATGATGGAGACGAGAACGGGGGTTCTCCGAAACCTATTAAACGGTGATGGGTTGGGGGGGATGGGGGGTGGGGATGGAGAGCAAGGACGGGGATGGTATTGTCATACTTAGGGATGGCAAAAATCCCCGCGGGGCGGGTCCCCGTCAGGTCCCCGACCCTAACCGGGGGAGATTTTAGGGCCAAACGGGTATCAGGTACAGGGATCCCCGAACGTGAAAAATCCCCGACAAGTATGGGGAGGAGATGGTATTGAAGTCCCCATCCCCGAACCCGACCCGAAAATATATATGTTTATATTTAAACAAATAAATATATAATTATAATATTTATGTTTAACCCTAAGTTAACCTTTCTCTTCTAATTCTTCTTAATCTTCTATGGAATTTCATATTGATGTCATTTTGAATAGTTGAGTTGATCTTTATAGTTAATTTGGATGTGTTGAATGATAATTTAATATGAAACTTAATGTTAAAATGTATGATAAATATTTGTTATGCAAAAAAAATCGGGAATCCGGGGTGGGTATGGGGGATAGTCCCCCGACGGAAATGGGGACGGGGGTGGGGATGAAGAGCGAGGACGAGGATGGTATTATCATACCCGGCCCCTACCAGACCCATTGCCATCCCTAATCATACTCGACCCCTACCCGATCCGTTGCATCCCTAGGTAGGTCATATTTTTTTGGTGGAATGTTAGCAAACAAATTATTTTATTGGTGGAATCTTACAATTTTCTTTCCTCATTGTTATTGAAATTTGGGGATTTTTTAAGGTTCATGAAGTATAAATTAGGGATTTTCAATTCAGTGTTATGAATTACCAATTAGGAATTTACAGTTAAGTTTTGTACATAAGGTAAATTTAGCCCACTTCATTTTAGGCCTTTCTCTTGGTGATTCTATCTCCTTCTTGAGTCCTAGACAAATTGGCGTCTTCTGGGTTCCATTTCGGCTGCTATGCATGGTGGTATTACTATGTTTTCCTCATGGTTTGGCTTCTTATTTAAGAAGCATGGATACGCGGACTTAGGTCCGTATCCCATATCAGATACATAGTCGGATACGATACGCATCGGATACGCTCCAATACACATTGGATATGTATTGGAGTCAACGGATATGATCTTTGACTAATGGATAAGCATATCTTAGGTTATGGACACAAGTATCAGAGATTTCGGATACGTTTCTGGTCAATCTTGAAGCCATAAGCCAAAGAGAGAGAGAGAGAAGTAAAGATTGGAGAAAGAGATGAGAGGAGGAAGAAGAAGAAGAAAAGATAGGACGTACGTTGGCTGCTACGTGTGAGGAGGGAGGGAGAGAGAGAGAGATGAAGAAGAGAAGAGATATGGTGGAAAAGAAAAAGGAGCGGCCCCAGCTTGAGGAAGAAAAAGACTTAATTTTTCTTTTTTAATATGAATTCTCAAATGAACCACGTCGTGGTTGTAAAAAACATAGATATGTTGACAAAAAATAATTAAAGATCTGTTTACGGGTTTTGGGTCTTAATTAATAATATTAAAATGGGCCTAAAAAGATATGAAACAAGCTGTATAGGCCTAAAAAATATAAAGAATCAGAAAAAAAAAGCCCAAGAATTATACACTATATTTATTAGGGGTGGGCATCTAAAGCTGAAATACCGAAATTGTATATTAACTATACTGTACCATACCGATTTTATATCGTTTCATTTAAGATTGAGAGATATTTGATACAGTACCGTACCATACCAATAGAGTATAATATAATAGCGGTATCAAGTATTTGGTACTGGTCAATACCGTACCAAACCGAATACTTAAATATAATTTATTTTTTATACCGAAATATAAGTATTTGTGTTGTGTTGTTGATTTCTTGCTTTTTCTATATTTTGATAGCCTTTGTGTGTATGTTTATAACTTTATAGAGCTTTTTTCTTTGATTCATTTGATAACTAAAAACTGTTTCAAATAGAAACATATAAAAGCTTTTCTGTAACCAGAACCAGAATTCCATTAACTTTTTTCTGTGGGATACAAACAAGAACTTCCTGTATTAAATTTCAAAACAGTATTATTCTACCCTAGAATAGTTTTTCAGACTGACCTATGGGTTTTGTTAGTTTGAAGATCAGTATCTTCATTATTTTGTTCTTAAATTGCTATGCATGCATCATCTATATGGTTTCTTTCATTGACTAGTCAAACGTACGATGGTTTTGACATCATCACTGTATTAGCATATAAAAAAACAATAATAAAATAAAGAATCTTTTGTTAAAAATTGACTGAGCTTTGTTATCGGGTATGTAAGCCATAAGGCATAAGGCATAATTTTAACTATTTTGGTTTGTAAGCCATAAGGCATGAGTTTTAACCATTTGGATTTGATGAATCTGTTCAATTTATTGATGGATATTGATTTGGTTGATTTGAATATTAAATATGTTGATTAGGATTTGAATATTGAGTATGTTGAATTTTTGAACATATAACTTAGGCATCACTTATAAAAAAAACATACACACACAATCACCGCTGTAATATTTACAAGTTAGGTCAATTAGTCAATTTGCAGAAAAACCAGGAAGAGGATTCGGATCCGTTCTTTTACCTAGAATGGACTGTTTATATTATAATGGAACAGAATCACAAAAAAACAATGTAAACGACGCCAACCTACAGGCATAAACAGAACAGAACAGAAGGCCCCTCTCTATGGGACATTTCAGCGAACACTTGGTGGGCACTGTGGTCGTCCACCAACCCTCCAAAGGGTCAAGACTGGAGCTTCCGTGGAGGATTTCGGGGAGTCACGGGGTCAAGCGACCCCGTGTGTCCTTCTGTGATCAGCCTCATTGAGGCTCAAACAACTTCATTTACTAGGTTTTCGTGAAGAGAAAACACACAGAACCTACAAAGCTTTCAACTTGCCAAAAATCTGTGAAACTGAGCTGAAAACGAAGGAAGCAATGGAATAGCATTATCCAATTCAATGGTCAGTGACATATGAACTTACTAAATTATATTTATTTTATTGTTGGATAAATATTAAAATTTTCAGTCGCTATATAGGGTCACAAGAGCATTCGTTTTTATAAGACTTTCTAGGAAAGTGAATCAATGACCTAGGTTGCCTGGTCTCAATAGCTTTCCATTCGTTTAGAGGAAACTTTAGCATGAGCATGAACCTGTCACACTCAATGTGAAGATTACTTTGCTTCTGTGAGCTTGCAACCTATTTGACCAAAGAGAGAAGAAAAGTAAAAAAGAAAAGGACATCTAAAGATTATTGCTAGCCATCCGATGGCATGCAATAACAAGTCAATTTCTTGGAAAGTTGGATTTCTTTCAAGGGGTAGAACAATGTTGTATCAAATACTTTCTAAAAGTCTGACTTGGAAAGAACAATCCAATAACTTTCCAATTGAGAATTTAAAATCCATTCAGTCACTGTTACTTCTTCAGCGTGGGTGGTAAATTACGCGGATGCAACCCTTCAAATTTCTGTGAATATTCCATGCAACCCTTCACTGTTACTTCTTCAACTTGGTATCTAATATAATATAATATATATATATATATATATATATGTGTGTATGTGAGTGTGTGTATACCAACTTGGATTGGAGCTCAAGATGAAAATCAGTTGAGGAAGAAAGGGTAATCACAGATACAATTAGTAGAGAGAGAATTAATGGCTGAGAGTGCAGTAAAGTTTCTGCTAGACAAGCTCACCTCCCTTTTCGAAAATGACTTGCAACTCTTGAGAGGGGTGAGGGAAGAGATTGTGTATCTGAGAGGAGAGTTAGAGCGCATGACAGCTTTTCTAAGAATTGCTGATGCATTTGAAGAGAGTGATGAGGAAGTCAAAGTGTGGGTTAAGCAAGTAAGAGACATTGCTCATGACAGTGAAGATGTTCTTGATGAATTTACAATTCTTCAGGCACATGATCATGGGAAGGAGGAGCAGGGATTATTGTACGGTTCAATTCGAAGGCTCTCTTGCTGTATTAAGAACACAAAAGCTCGATACCGCATTGCTTCTCAATTACAAGGCATAAACATGAGGATCAGAAAAATCTCTGATGTTCATAAGAGACTGAGCCATAAATTCTGTACAAGTGAAGTGGCAGGTAAATGGTGGGAGACACATGGAGGAGGAGGAGATGCTCTACTTTTGGAGAGAAGTGATATAGTCGGCATTGATGAGCCTATAAAGCAGATGGTTGGGTGGCTTGTCAAGGGTTCTTCTGGACGCGAAGTAGTTTCTGTGGCTGGGATGGGAGGCATGGGGAAGACTACCTTGGCCAAACAAGTCTATGATGCTGCACAAGTGAAGAAGCATTTCAAAGTTCGTGCTTGGATCACTGTCACTCAGTCTTTCAAACTTGGGGAAATCCTCAAGCACATGATTGAACAACTCCACCAAGCAATTCGAATACCAGTTCCACAAGGAATCAATAACATGAGCACCAACCAGCTTAAAACAGTAATCAAGGAGGTCCTGCAGAGAAGGAGGTATCTCGTTGTTCTAGACGACGTATGGCACTTGTGCGGATGGGATGCCTTGAAATATGCATTGCCTAACAATACTTGTGGCAGCAGAGTCATACTTACTACACGAAATGCGGATGTAGCCTCTACAACCTGTGTAGAATCCAGAGGTAAAGTCTATAACTTGGAGCCCTTGCCCCTAACAGACGCTTGGGAGCTTCTGTGCAAGAAGACATTTCAGGGGAACTCCTGTCCTCCTCACTTAGAGGAAGTCTGCAATTATATTTTAAGAAAGTGCGAGGGACTGCCGCTTGCAATTGTGGCAATCAGTGGTGTTTTGGCTACCAAAGACAAACGCAGGATTGATGAGTGGGATATGGTTGGCCGTTGCCTTGGGGGTCAAATTGAAGGCAATGACAAGCTCAAGGACTTGAAAAAAGTTCTCTCACTCAGTTTTAATGATCTGCCATACTATCTCAAGTCTTGTTTCCTGTACCTCAGCATCTTTCCTGAGGATCATCAAATCAAGCATATGAGACTTATTCGATTATGGATAGCAGAGGGATTTATCGAAACAAAGGAAAGCAAGACATTGGAAGATGTTGCAGAGGACTACCTCAATGAACTATTGAACAGAAGTATGATTCAAGCAGCGGAGACAACACCTGATGGAAGGGTCCAAAAGTTTCGTATTCATGACCTCTTGCGCGAAATTATCACCTCCAAGACAAGAGATCAGAACTTTGCCACAATTGCTAAAGAGTACAATATGCCATGGCCAGACAAGGTCCGGCGCCTGTCAATACATAACACACTACAAAATGTACAGCAATACAGGTCTGCTTCTCAACTGCGTTCTCTCTTTATGTTCAGAGTTGCTGAGAAGCCATCACTGCAGAGGTTCTTCCCCACAGGCTTTACACTGCTTAATGTGTTAGATTTGCAAAGTACACCTTTAAATGTTTTCCCAGCTGAAGTTGTCAACCTTTTCTTTCTAAAATATCTGAGCTTGAGAGATACCAGGGTAAAAACTGTTCCGACCTGGATAGGGAAGCTTCAAAACCTAGAGACTTTGGATTTGAAAAATTCTCGGGTTACTGTACTTCCAGTTGAAATCCTCAAACTCCAACATCTGCGCCATCTCCTGGTATATCGTTATGAGTTTGTTCCTCATGATAATTTTCACTCAAAATATGGTTTTAAGGTGCTAGGAAAAATAGGGGCTTTGACATCCCTTCAAAAGCTCTGTTTCATAGAGGTGAACCAAGATGGTGGTGCCATATTAATAGAGCTGGGGAAACTAGTTCAGTTGAGAAGGTTAGGCATCGTTAAGATGAGGAAAGAATATGGTAAGGCTTTCTGTTCATCCATTGAAAAACTGACGAAAATTTGCTCATTGTCCATAACTTCAGTAGAAGAGGACGAGATCATTGATTTGGAGTACCTTTCTTCTCCTCCTCTACTGCTTCAGCGGCTCTACTTGCGCGGACGACTGGAGACATTACCTCACTGGATACCTTCTCTTCATAGCCTCATAAAATTATATTTGAAATGGAGTAGGTTAAAGGATGATCCACTTGTATTCCTTCAGTATTTGCCCAATCTAGTACATCTTGAACTATCTGAGGTGTTTGAAGGAGACACACTGTGCTTTGGAGCTGGAGGATTTAAGAAGCTCAAGCATCTAGGTCTCGATAAATCTGATGAACTTAGATGCATACGGGTGGAAGCGGGAACAATGCCTTGTATTGAACAGTTAAGTATCAAGTGCTGTAAATCATTGGAGAAGGTCCCATCAGGCATTGAACATCTCATCACACTGAAGGTGCTGAAATTTTCTGATATGCCAGAAAAATTAATCAGGACACTGCTTCCACATGAACCAGGAAATGATTATTGGAAAGTTGAACATATCCCAGAAGTTTATATCACCTATTGGAGAGAGTGGGAGTGGAAGGTCTACTCCTTAGAGGGCTTGAGCGAGGCACAAAACTCCCACTTCTGTTGTAAATAGCCTTCAAACTCTTGTAACTGTAAATAGTGAATGGTCTCCCTTCCCTTGGTTCAAGTGTTTCTTAATGCTTTCGACCAAAGAATAAAAAAGTGTTTCATAATGTAGAAAGCTGGTTTGTACACAAGAGTCTCTAGTATTGGTTGGTGATGCCTTGGTTCATTATTGTGTAAATCTTATGCTGTCAATTTATGCTACTTAATTTCTGTAAGATTCGATTATTAGAATTTCAGGTGTTTTATTTGTTTTGTTCAATATGTCTTTATTGGGTAAAAAACTTATTTATAGATCTGTTCTTCATTCTGCTTCTGCTTGAATCTTTTAGCCTGGCCCTTTCATTTCTATCCATTTTTCAGCTTAAAAGAAAGAAATGTTGGTTGTTGATTTCCTAGCTAGAACCATCTTATTGAGCCACTGTCCTCTCCATTCTTCACATGTCTGGTACTTTGAACATTTTCATGTCACGTTTTATTTGTACCTTTTTCTTCTGCAAGTGTAAATTCCCCAAGTGCATGCTTGAAGAAAACGTTTTCAAATAAAATTTTGGTGAGAAAAAGATAGCCAAGAGAAGCAATGTATGAAACTTGTACCCAGCAAGATCTTCGCTGGCAGGTAAAAAATGATTTAAGGGAAATGCAGCAAAAGTCCTATGATCTATATTCTATATCATAAGACTAGGCTGATTAGACTTTTGTTTTAGTTCCATTCATCCTACAGTTTAAGCATAAACATATAATCTTACAAATAGCTCCCGTTTGATAACCATTTCATTTTCACTTTTTTTGAAAACTAAAAACATATTTGGTAACAATTTTCAAAAAAGTGAAAATTAGTTTTCAAAATCACCATTCTTTTTTAAAAGAACTTGGAAGTATTTTCAATTTTCGTTTTTATTTTTACCTCTCCTTGCTCATTCACCAATTTTACATTACCACACATACATTGTACTTAATTACCAAAACTTGATGTTTATGACCTCCCGACTTGGACCCAACTGCTCAACTCAGTGCATAAATATATACGTGGGAACATGAATTTTAGCAACCAATCACAAGGTGACACTGGATGAAGAAATATTCCTTAGGTAAAATAATTGTGCTCATTGAATCCGATTTAATTAGTCTATTATCTTTGATTTACGATAGGAATATCTCCCCAAATCAAGGATCCGATTTCCATCAACTCTCCTTGATATTATCATGTCATTTACAATGTGTTTGGATGAGGAAATTAAAAGTACAAGGGAATTCATAAATGACGGAATTTAAAATGATGGAAATTAATGTTCTAGAATTTGTAAAGTTTTTGTTTGGATAACGGAATTTTATCTTTATTTGTAAAGTTATCTTTTTTAAAAACTCAATCTCTGTGACGAGTTTTAGATAGAATTTAAAGTTGGGATTTATGACCTCCAAATTCCATTTTTTTCCCACGCGTAATTTCTAAATTTTATGTTTTCTTTATCCAAACACAGGAATCGGTTCATGTCAATTTAGAAATTCCAACTTTTGTCAAAATTCCAAGTTTATTTCCCTTATCCAAGCACACTGTTAAGGAAAAAAATAATTCTCTTCCATATGGGAATTATTCTCTGCAAACCCTAGCCAACAAGGAGACTGTATAAATAGATAGCTACACTTCACACATGAGGTAATTCTAAACTGAATCTTGAAATCCCTCTTTCTCACCTCTCTCACGCCACCCTTTAGCCCCGTGAGAGAAAACTTCATTGTTTTAGTTATTTCTGCATCTCCCCAAGACCATTTAACTGACTTAAGCATCGGAGGACCTTTGGCCAACAGCCCCACTGAATCTACTTTGTAGAGATCGAAAAAAAAGATGTTGAAGTTCAAAAAAGAGAATCATCTGCGAATATTTCTATCGTGAGATTATTTACACCAACAATATAATCTTATAAATATTTAAATTTGTCTGCTAATTAAGTCGACACGTCCGGTTCACAATACACAACTAGGTTTTAAAATACATTTTAGTCATTATAGGCTTACACATTTGTTTTCATAGGACTTTCAAGGAAAGCCAATACCGTAAGCATCCAATACAATAATACTCTACGAAAGTTAGATGCTTTGACTTGTAGTTTCTTTATTTTGCACTACGCACAAACCTGTCACCCTAAGATGATGGTTACTTGCTTTTGGCACAAACCTGTCACCCTCAAATTATTGTCAAACTTCAATACAAATGGTGTAGCCGGACTTGGAAGTTAACTAAATTTCTCGGCAAGTATAGACAGATTGAAGTGAGATGTGGAATTTTAACTTGATACTCCATAGCAACTAGGTTTTATAATTCTAGAACAGATTTGATACTGGAGCAATTCTCCTCCAGCAAAGACTTGCGAAAGCTAAAAATCCACATCTTTCTAAGGAATTTTAAGGACGACGTTGTAGTGAGAAAGTTCAGAAATAATAGAATTGAAATTTTAAAAATGGAGATATTTATACTGACACGCCTTGAGGTTTTAAATGTTTTCACAAAATCTCTTTCATTAATTTTCTGTCCAAAAGCTGTTTGATGTAATATAAAAACTTCTTCAAATGACAAAACAACCCTCAATGATTAGGCCTCATGGGTGTATATATGCAATCTAATCTTGAGGTTAACTTTGTCATTCATAAAAAATAAAAAAATAAAAAATAAAAAAATTACGTCAACAATTTTTTGAGGACAAATTAATATAAGTTTTATGAAAACAATTTGAAACTTCAATCTAGGTGTGTTTGTTAGTGTAATTTTCAAAACCTTCTAGGATTTTGTGAAAACAACAATGGGGATTTCAATGTAAATACATTTTTAAGTTGTAGAGTTTGTGAATTTTATTGTTTGACTAACTTATTAAGTAAAATGCTACGTCTTGACAATATATAATTGAATAACAATCTAAAAGAATTGAAATATTACCAATATGTTATAAATATGTGGAATGTGGATGACCACTATAATATCCACTACCTCCAGGTTTTAACAGTTTATAACCTATTGTATTACTATTGTAATATGTACCTTTCACCTACAATTTATGGGTTAATTTCCTATGGTTGTAAGCCTATAAATAGGTGATTATCAAGGATGAATGATACAAGTTCATAAAACAAATTCTATGTCTTTCTCTTCCTCTTATTTCCCTATACAATTTCACTCTAGTTTTATAACACGTTATCTTTGGTATGTTTTCTTTATCTGATTTTTCTTTTTTCTTATATGAGCTAGAGTCATCACATGGTATAAAGTTTCTTTATACTCACCATCAGACTTCATCATTCTCATTTAAGAGAGAAAAAAAAAAAGTTTCTTACACATGAATGTAATGCCATGTTTTTTTTAAATTTGTTTGTTTATTTAATTTTAAGAATGATCTTAATTAATTATAGCGTGTGAAATTACCTGTAGGATGACTAATAATGCCTAATCAATAAATAAAAACAAATTTCAGTAGCAGGATTGATATGGCTCATCAATCCTGAAACGTGAAGAGCATAAAATAAAGGAATACGTAGAGAATTATTTTACATGGGAAAATGCCACCTCTAGGGAAAATCCACAGAACTCCTCAGTCCAAAACAAATCCACAATAGAATGATGATTATAGGAAGTACTCACACACTTATCCTAGACACATTCTAGATAATGTTTATCGATTTCTTCGTAACTCAACTTCTGTCATGTGATGATCTTTTGACACTCCTTATATTGAACGTAATACTGGTTATGATTGCTTCAATCTCGCCGGAGTTCTTCCAACTCTCCTTATGTTGAATTTGATACTGGTCACGATCGATTCAAGCTCACCGAAGAAAAACCGCCACCACTGTCTTGTTGCCCTCAATCGTATGAGTCACCAAACTATGCAAATGAATGCATTATGAATGACAAAAGTTTTTGATAAATCACCAAGTAAACATGGAACACTTGATGATTTATATCACATAAAAATGCAGCTTTCTTAAATGTTTAAGCACACAAAACTAATGTTGATAAGCTATGCTAAAAACAAAATATCAAGCCTTATTTTATAGGCTTTTTATCACATATGGTCCTTAACGTTTACGATTTTATCACGAATGGTCCTTGAGGTTTTTTTGTGACACTAATAGTCCTTAACGTTAGTGTTTTTTTATCACAAATGGTCCCTCCGTTAAAAATTATGTTAAGTGTAATAAGTGGAGCCCATATGTCCAATCACATCGTGACATGTGGATTAAATAAATAAAGAAATAATTTTTTTTATTTTATGAAAATCCATTCTCTCTCTGTCTCTCTCCCCCTCCCCATTGCCCTTTCTCCTCCTTGTGCTCTCCCTCTATCTCAGTTTTTTTTTTTCTTGCCTCTACAGCCCGACCACCCTATGCCCACCCACCCGCAACCCACCCCTCTCCCTCTGTATATTTTGCAAAATAATCACTTGCACAAGGTAGTTTCACATTTCCTTTTACACAAATATTTATTCAAACAACTTAAAATAATTAAAACATAAGGGGAGAATAGAGGAGGAGAGAAAATGCAGTGGGAGAGGGTAGGGGAGTTGGGCATGGGTTGCAGCTTGCGGGTGGCTGTGTTAAAAAAACAGAGACCAATAAAAGAATCCCAAAGACCATTTTTTCTTGTAGGTGGCAGGCAATGGGCAAGAAAAAAACAAAGGGGGATTGTGGGTTATGATTTATATACCACTATACAAAGATGGAGAAAGATATATGGGTTATATTATTATTTTTACAGAGGGAGAAGGAGAGGACAAGGGGGAGAGAGGGAGAGCAGAGGGGGAGAGAGGGGGCAGAGGATGGAGAGCGAGGGCAGAGGGGGAGAGAGATGGAGTAGAGGAAGGGGGATGAAAAGTTGTAGGAAAAAAAAGGAATTTTCATTAAAAAAATTTATTTAATTATTTTTTCATCCACATGTCACAATGTGATTGGACATATGGGCTCCACTTGTCTTCCACATCAGACACTTAACAGAATTTTTAACGGAGAGACCATTTGTGATAAAAAGCCCTAACGTTAAGGACTATTAGTGTCACAAAAAAACCTCAAAGACCTTCGTGATAAAATGTTAAACGTTAAGGACCATTTGTGATAAAAAGCCTATTTTATATAACTTTTTCTTCTCTAGGAAGAAAAGCCCACGTCCAAAACAAAATCAATTTCATTGAAGGCTAACCAAATAACCAAAGATATGTTTCCTAGTCAAAACCAAAATCAAGAGTAAACCACCAAATAGATATGAACCAAAGCAAGAAGTTTTTTTTATATTTTTTTTTCACAATATTACTCTTTAAACATCCTTGATATTCTTGAAGTAATTTTCAAGAATACCACAATTAATTTTTAATAGAGTATCTGATAGTAAATGTGATTTTGCAAGCAATCACGACTTGATCCAAAAGTAAGACACTTGTTAGGACATGAAGAGCAGGAAAACAAATCAATTTGAAACAAACATGCTTAAATAAGACGCACTCCTAAAGGGATTTTAATTGATTTAAAAATCAATGAAATTAAATCATATCAGACTTTAAACAACTTTCCCAGCATGAATGCATGAAAAGAGACATGTCTTACCCCTCAGATCAAATGTCTCATACGTGTTAAGCCACAATTCTAGTATTCAGGGATTGCTGAGCTGTTTCAATCTTGTCGTTTCTGGAAATCAGAGACATCAATTTTGCTTCAACCCTACAGCTAAATGACACTTCCAAACCTATACTAAGATCTAGGAAATTCCAACACAATTTCATACTAACAATCTCCTCCTTTGGCATTTCCTAGACAAAACACCCGTTACAACTCAAAAGGAATTACATAGGATCGAAAAAAAGAAATTCTACTCTAAACTCAGTGCTTGTAATTCCTGCACATTATGAAACAACAAAACAGGTGAAGTATGTGGGAGAAGAAATGTAATGCGAAGCAAAATTACAAGACAACTCCTCTCTTAATTCCACAATTGAAAGGACCCAACCCAAATTTCACTTTGGAATCAGTATCAAACCCGGTGCGTGTCCAACACTTGGCAGGTGTCGGGCATGAATGACTAAAATACCCTTCTTGCTCAAATCCAAAAATTGCTTTAGGCTTTGACTTCTTCCGGAAAACCAATAGAGTCTCACCTGAAAAAGTCTCAAAGCCCAGAAATCTTCTTTCACAGCAAACTCAATTACTCCCAAGCATTCAGCAAATTCAACTTACAAAATTGAACATAACAAACAAATCATAAAACTTGTGGCTACAGCTAGGTTAGCCTAGGTTGCCTACATACCCTTACTGAGGAATCAAGACACAGGTAGTTCTTTCTACTAAAAAAAACACAATCCAGATAAGTTTTGTTTAAAGTAAAACCAACAATTAAATTAGAATAATTCTTTACTTTATTTTCAGTTAGCTATATAATTGAATGACATGCCCTGAAATTGTGCCTAACTATTCAATCAATTTATCATTGTACATCCAAACACTTACATAACCAAACCTTTTATCTGAAAGCCATACCTACGACCGTCTGCATAGTGCATATGTCTTGCAATCACCCACTAGATGGTATATGAGAAATATCATAAATCCGAAGGCAACCGGAGAAGGGAAAATGTAGCCAACCACCTGTGTAGACAAGTCGGGCAAGTGGCTGGGCCGCTGGGGATCCTGGCCAACCCTGTGTGGATAATATGAGCAAAGTGGTGAAGAATATCTTGTTAACTATATAAACAGATAAGTAATGCACCGTTCTCCATATAGGGATACCCCAAACATAATTCGTCAATTCCATAGATAATCTATTAATTCCAAGTACTACATATGTGGAACAGTGCACTCCACATGTGCGGTACATCCTAGCAGAATCGGGGGACAAGAAGTCATCTCGAGACGCAAATCCTAGTAGAATCGGGGGACACGAAGTTAGCCCGAAACGCAAATTCTAGCAGAATTGGAGTACACGAAGTCATCCCGAGACGCATATCCTAGCAAAATTGGGGGACACGAAGTCAGCTTGACCCAAATCCTAGCAGAATCGGGGGACATGAAGTTAGCTCGAGACACAAATCATCGCACCACACGATTCGAGCTTCCCCGAGGCTCGTTGGGCAATATCATACGCGCGTAGACAATTCCGAAGGCAATAGGGGTGTCTGAAGACAATCCAAAGGAAACCAAATGTCCAAAGACATTCCGAGGGCAACTATATGTTTGAAGACATCAATATTTCCGAAGGCATCCAGGATGTCCAAAGACACCAATATTTTCGAAGGCAACAATACTTCCGAAGGCAACCAGGATGTCCAAATACATCAATATTTCAGAAGGCAACCGGGATGTTCGAAGACATTAATATCTCAGAAAGCAACACAATCCAATTATTAATCCATTTAGCACATATATAAAAATAAACATGGATATATCATGCTTAGAAAATACTGTTTAAAAATCAAACAACCAAACCACAAAAAAAACCCGAACCAATTGGTCCCAATCGGGCCAGCGAGGCCCACCATCTAGGTCAATTAGGCCTGTGGGGCCCACGACATCTGATTTTTGATTAGAAAGTTCCTACAGGTCCAACAAAGTTTGCTAAAAAAGTCTCGAAAATTTGGTCTCGATCGAGTAGTCGGATCTAAGCCAATCGCATGATCGGACGGCGATCGTTCGCCTAAACTTAGAATCTTTAACTCGGAGTATCTTGGACTTCGATTTTCGATCAACAAGTTCCTACAAGATCCTAGAGGTACAGAAAACAACATATTTGAAAATCGGACCCATTGAACTGTTTGAACCTATCGAACTTGGATATCGCATAATAGGTGCAATATCCGTTTGATAGTCAAACGGTAGTCAATTTTAAAAACGAACATAATGGGCTGTCAAAAGGTGGCTCACGCGCCGCCACTCGCCTCTAGCAGCGGTGGGTGGTTTAAGAGATTTTCCGGGGATGAAAAACTCTTGAAACTCTTGTAAAACCCTATATCAACACAATTAGACTAACAAGGGAAGCAACTTTCATAATTGCGCCGACCTCCAATTTGACTAGAAAGTGGTAGGAATGTATGTTTTTCTGTCAGAAAACCCTAACTTTCCTCCATTGCCGATTTGAACAATTCGGCACAGAATTAGGCTAAGTCTTGGATGGGAAATACAAAGGAGAGGCCAGTGGTCAATTTGGGACCCACATCGTAGTCGGTGGTGGCTGGAGTTGGCAGGAAAAAGCTCTAGAATTGGTAGCTTCAAATGGGTTGGTTTCAGTTTTGATTTGGCTCAATTTTCTGGGCTAATCTCGTGGAATCAAGGCTGGAAATGGGTATAGACGTGAAGAGGAGGAAGTGGTGAGCAAAACCAGACCAAGATTGCCAACAACCATGGCCAGATAGCAGAGATCTCTGGCCGAGAAGTCAAAGAGGCGTTGTGCACCGTCCATTGGGAGAGAGATGGCGCGAGAAAGAGAGAGAGAGAGAGAGAGAGAGAAGCTATCCATGCATCCAAAATTTAATAAGATACTTCAATCATACCGTCTATCAACATAAGAAAAAATTTATGTATATGCATATTAAATGTAACCCCTATAATATATCGCTTGTAGCCTAGTTTGTTAAGAGCATCTATTCATGCATCCAAGGTCCTAAGTTCGATCCCCCCTCCGATGTCCTTTCATATACTATAGGGATAGATTAGCTTGTTAAATTAAACTAGTATGCACTGGTGAAAATGTAATTGCTATATTTAGTAGAAAATAGTGTTGGCGTGACTTGTGGACCATTGACTTTCTTTCCTTACACACCAAGGATTCCCATTACAATTATATTTGATCTACTTTAATTCCTGATTTCCTGCTGTAAGTAGAAATATGAATTTATTATTTACTTGCCCATTAAAGTTCCGTTGTATTATAAATATGGCCTTCTACAAGGAGAAGAATACACAGAAAATTCCTACAAACAAATATTCTCATATTAGGTTTCATATTTTAGCATGGTATCAGAGTGGTGATCTTGGAATTGTTGACTGCAGTTTCAAACCCCCGCTTGCCGCTATGGGGGTTGATGATTTTTTACCCCTCATGTCGGTAGCACCACCGACTCTTTCTCTCATTCTCAATCAACCATGGCTGAGTTGAGTGCCCAGGTGGCTCAACTCTTATAGATGTAGACTTTGACCTCGAACCTGATCCTCAATCAGGATCCTATTTTCCCCACTTGACCCCGACCCTGACTACGATGATGACCCTTACCCCAACTCCGATGATGACCCCGACCCTGACTCCTTTGATGACCTTGACTCGAATTTGTCTTTGATTTAGACCCAGATCCCTACTTCAAATCTAACTCTGGCCCCGACTCAAGCTCAGATCCCAACCCGAATTCCTACTAAACCTGTATCGTATGCATCTTCCGTTGCATAGATTATGACTTCTCGACACATGGACGAGATTGTGCATATTGTGGTGATCCGCGTTATACTCGTGAGAATTGTTTTAAATTACATGGCTACCTCGAATGGTGGGCTACTCTCAAAGATCGAACACAATGCGATACGACCAGTAATGGTACTGGTTATGGATTCCATACTTCAAATACGATTGATTCCAGGAGTTGGATAATTGATTCTGGTGCAACTGATCATATGACGTTTGATCCTGATGATTTTCTGAATACTACACAACCCTGACGAACTTGTATTGCTAACGCCAATGGAGTTACTTATCCTATGACAGGAGCTGGCACTATTGCACTCTCATCCTCTTTCTCACTATCTAATAGTTTACTTGTTCCATCTTTATCTAATATATTGATGTCCGTTAGTCAGCTTACTGAACAATTGAATTGTTGTGTACTCATTTACCCAAGTTTTTGTTTGCTTCAGGATATTCACTCTAAGGAGATTCTTGGTCGTGGTACTAGGAGAGGGGGCTATATTATATAGATGACTTCAGTCCCGGCATGGCTAACAGTGTGACACATCCCTTTGATAGCAAACACAAGTAAATCTAGTTGTGGCACTGTCGATTAGGACATTCGTCTTTTAGTTATATGAAGCATCTTATACCATATTTATTCTCAGGTTTCAAGGACTCTGACTTCACATGTGACACTTGTATTTTGGCCAAGAATCACCGTGTGCCCTATCCATTGAGTGCGACCAAGTATACTACTCCGTTTACATTAATTCACTCTAATGTCTAGAGACCTTCACCTGTCGCTGCTCCTTCTAGCGTTCGGTGGTTTGTCACATTCGTAGATGATTGTACACGGATGACATTCTTTATTTGCTGAAGAATAAAAATGAAGTATATTCTCGTTTTCAATTCTTTCACAAACAGATGAAAACTCAGTTCAATGCTCAAATGCATATTTTTTTCTCTTTTCTTAGACAATGGTGGAGAATTTGTTAATCATAACTTTTTGGCTTATTTCCAACAACATGGAATTATCTTTGAGACGACTTATCCTCAGACACCACAATAAAATGGTGTTGCTGAACTAAAGAATCGACATCTTCTCGAAACCACCTGAGCACTTCTGATTGGCACTCATGTTCCTCGTCATCACTGGGATGATGCTATTGTCACCGCAGTTCACCTGATCAACCGCATGCCTTCTAGTGTATTGACCTTTAAAACTCCCTTACAAGTGCTTGCGCAACACAGGCTCATGCCCTCTGTTTTGGCACTTACACATTGAATCTTTGGATGTGTGGCTTTCGTTTATCTCCACAAAATTAATGTAGCAAACTTGATCCCTGTGCGCTTTGTTGTGTTTTGTGGGTTATGCCACTCATCAGAAAGGCTATCGCTGTTATCACAATTCTACCCGACGTACCTATGTCACTTTGGATGTGACCTTTCTGAAATATGAGCTGTTCTTCCATGACCCATCATCCAATTCTACGCTTCAGGGAGAGATACGAAGTGAAGAGCATAATTGGAGCAACTTGGAAAACGAAGAAATTCTCCTTTGTACAAAAATGATCAATCGTCCGAGTCTGGAGCACTAGATTACTCTCTGCTAAAAAGTGATCAATCGCCCATTCATAACGATCAATCGCTTAACCTACCTGATCCCTGTGAAGATGTTTCTGATCCGAGTCCCACACCTACAGACAATACAGAACAATAAGATGAAGACCCCCTCTAACTCAACAGTACCAACAGACCAATCTCCTAAGAATATCTTTGAGGTAATTACTCCTGCTACAGTTGTGAATTTAGAGAATAAATCTATTGGATACCAATTACCTTTCAGGCAGAATCGTGGAAAGTTACCAAATCCTTATTCACCTGATATTGGCAAAACATCAAAGTATCCACTTGCAAATCATGTATCCACTGAGAAGCTGTCTAAACCACTCAAGGCCTTTGTACATAAG
This sequence comes from Prunus dulcis, assembly GCF_902201215.1. Taxonomy (NCBI): domain Eukaryota; kingdom Viridiplantae; phylum Streptophyta; class Magnoliopsida; order Rosales; family Rosaceae; genus Prunus; species Prunus dulcis. The sequence goes on from NC_047654.1 coordinate 2,522,515, forward strand.
TTGTTTGCTATTCATATCCCAACCAAGGTTGTGGAAGTATTTAAAGATCCTAAGTGGGTTCAAGCTATAAAGGAAGAAATAAAAGCTCTTAGGAAGAATCTGACTTGGACACTGGAAACTTTACCACGAGGAAAAAAGACTGTCGGATGTAGATGGGTGTTTACCATAAAACACAATACTGATGGATCTATCGAGCGATACAAGGCAAGACTTGTAGCGAAATGGTACACACAGACTTCTGGTGTAGATTATGAATAAACTTTTGCACCAGTTGCAAAATTGAACACAGTCAGAGTCTTACTGTCCCTCACAGCTAATGTGGATTGACCACTACACCAGTTTGATGTAAATAATGCCTTCCTACATGAAGAACTCATGAAGGAGGTGTATATGGACATTTCTCCTGGATATAATACTACTAAGACTAGAACAATATGCAAATTACGAAATGCGTTGTATGGACTGAAACAGTCACCACATGCATGATTTGGATGGTTCACCATGGCAATGAAGAACAATGGTTTCAGACAGAGTAACTCAAATCATACTTTGTTCTTGAAACATCAGAAAGGGACGGTAACAGCTTTAATAATCTATGTTGATGCCATGATTATCACTGGGAATGATAAACATGAAATATCTCAACTACAAGAATATTCGCTTAAGATTCCTTTGTCTTCTTCGCTTCTCTTTCTCTCTACAAAACAAATTGGAGTAAAAGAACCACACCCGGGGGGTGTTGGCCAAAGGGCCTCCGATGCATAAGTTAGGATGGGTTTTGTAGGAAAACTGGGTGGCCGGAGCCGTGTGTGGTGGCCAGAGCCTTGTGTGAGAGAGAGAAAGAGTATGACGGCTAGGATTTGCGAGAGATAATTTCTACAGAGCTTTAGTAGGAATTTAGACGTACATCAACCCTTGTGCGTAGCCATCTATTTATAGGGGCTTTAAAGGCTAGGGTTTGAGAAGAATAATTTTGTAGATGGAAAGGAATTATTCTTCCTGAATCAAATACATCCCATTTAAATCAGATAACCTCCCACTTAAATTAGTCAACTCCTAATTAGGTCAAATAATTCCTAAATTGATTGGCTTAATTATTTGACCAAGGAGGAGATATTTTGCTTCCACAATGGTCATCTGAATATTGATGGTTTCACAAATGCAGATTGGGCATGAAGTATAACAGATAGGAAATCCACATCCAGTTACTTCACATTCGTGGGAGGTAATTTGGTTACATGGAGAACCAAGAAACAAAAGCTGGTCGCCTTATCCAGTGCAGAAGCCGAGTTCAGAGGTATGACCAAAGGAATTTGTGAACTCATTTGGTTAAAGAGGTTGCTTACTGAACTTGGATATAGACCTACATCTGTAATGAATCTCTTTTGTGACAACAAGGCTGCAATAGCTATTGCACAAAATCTAGTTCAAAATGATTGCACCAAACATGTTGAGGTAGATCGAAGCTATATCAAACAGAAGCTTGAAGCTAAAGTGATTCAGTTTCCTTTTGTAAAGTCCGAGGATCAATTGACGGATATTTTGACAAAGGCAATTTCCAGTAAAGTGTTCCACAATTCACTGGACCAGTTGGGCATTGGAGACATCTATGCACCAACGTGAGGAGGAGTGCTGGCGTGACTTGTGAACCATTGACTTTCTTTCCTTACACACCAAGGATTCCCATTATAATTATATTTGATTTACTTTAATTCATGATTTCCTATTGTAAATAGAAATATGAATTTATTATTTGTTTGCCCATTAAAGTTCCATTGTATTATAAATATGACCTCCTACAAGGAGAAGAATACATAAAAAATTACCACAAACAAATATTCTCATATTAGGTTTCATATTTTAGCAAATAGCATATAATTATTGATTTAGAGTAGACTAACACTTGCTCTTCAACTAAAAAGTTTATTAATAGTTTCAGGTTCTTTAATTTTTTATATATAATATTTGTATTTAAGAAATCTAAATTTGTTTTAAATATTTACAAAGGTTTGCAAACTAACCACTGAGGTCCTTCAAGCCATACAACTTCATCACAAACGAATTAAGAAATTGAGCAATTGCTTTTGTTTTAAAAGTTGAAAAATAAAAGCAAGCGAAATACGACTGAAGTGGTCAACAACAGCTACCCCAGCACATACGGTCTAGTGTTTGTATCATCCCCTTTCTAAACATTTTTGTCAAAAAAAGAAGAAGGTAATTTTCTAAATTGGACTAATAAAATGTGTCTTTTTTGGAAAAGAAATAGGAAGCTGTTGGGTAGCTCTTAGAAAGTAAACTTTCAAATAACGTATAGAACGTATTAACCATTTCTTAAATGGGAGATTCTCCAATAAGTATTTAAGTTAAGAATTGGTTACATATTTAATCTCGGGCATTGGATTGCATTCATTAGATGTGTTGGTAGATTTAATATGCAACATACAAGCAATCCAACAATGGTGATTATAAATATGTAACCAATCCTTAACATAAAATACTAATCGGATAATCTCCCTATGTCTAATACAAACTTATGAAGATATTTGTTAACACAACCTTTTGTGGATTCACACACGCAGATAATAAATATAATGCTTTTTTTTTTTTCCTCAGTCAATCTTCTCAATTACTTGTGAAGAGGGTCGTGATGTAAGACATTAATGCGTGTGTATATATTATATGTATTGATGTTGGCATTCATTTGAAGTAATATATGTCAGCTTGGATAAGATCACTAGTATTCCAGATCACACATTTGTTGTCTGCCCTATCCTTATTCATTCTAGACTACTAGTCATCAATGGAACAGAAAAGAAAAGAGCTAACAATCTTATTCCCACAAATTTGGGATATGTAAACTGGGTTTCGTGGAAATTGCCCACCAGCTGTGAAATTAAGCTTCACTGGAACTTCCCAAATTGAGGTAATTTCCAACAAGTTTATTTCCCTTTATCAAATGAATTAGTCGCTTTTACTTTTTGGAGTCTGCTTAACCGTTTATGCTAGGCTTTGTAACAAAAGAATATTATATTAGCACAAATACTAGTATAAAACTGCAGGGATTGAACTCAATGGACTTACTTGGATGCAGTGCAGCAGCTAGCCAAGTCACTTGGGTATGCAGCCAATGTCTTGCTGCAATACAATTTCAGAGTGAAAAGTTAGACTCTTGCAATGAAGTGAAAAACAATCCATATTGATGGCAGAGAGTTCTGTTAACTTTCTTCTGGAGAAGCTTGCAACCCTATTCGAAAAGGATGTACACCTGTTTGGAGGAGTTCAAGAAGAAGCTGTGTATCTGAGAGGAGAATTGGAAAGGATGAAGGCCTTCCTAAGGATCGCAGACACACTGCAGGAAAGTGATGAGGAACTCAAAGTCTGGGTGAAGCAACTAAGAGATATTTCTCATGAAACTGAAGACATTCTAGATGAATACACTCTTCTCCAGGGGCATGATCATGATCACGGTCGAGGAATATTTGGCTCTTTATACAGGTTGGGTTGCTGTATTAAGAATGCCAAAGCTTGTTACCGTATTGGTTCCGAGTTGCAAGCCATCAACTCAAGAATCAAAGAGATTTGTGAGGTTCACAAGAGACTTCGTCACAAATTCAGAAAGGCTGAACAAGATCCTGGATCCGACGACAGTGCAGGAAATACATGGCAAGACTGTCGAGGAGATGCCCTTCTTTTAGATAAATCTGATCTTGTTGGCCTTAATGAGCCTAAAAATCAGCTGGTGGGGTGGCTATTTAACGGCAGTTCTGGCCGCGAAGTAGTTTCGTTGGCTGGCATGGGAGGAATGGGGAAGACCACCTTGGCCAAGCAAGTCTATGATGACCCAGAAGTGAAGAAACATTTTGAAGTCCGTGCGTGGATCACTGTTAATCGGTCCTTCAAATTTGACGACCTACTCAAAGACATGGTTCAACAACTCTTTAAAGCAATCAGAAGACGAATTCCACAAATCGTGGCAAACATGAATAACTATCAGCTGAAGACAACAATAAAGGAATTGCTGCAAAACCGGAGGTACCTGGTTGTTCTGGATGATGTATGGCATCTATATGAATGGGACGCCATAAAATATGCACTGCCTAGCAATGGTTGTGGCAGCCGAATTATGCTCACTACAAGAAATGCAGATGTAGCCTCCACCACGGGTGTACTATGTGAAGGTAAGGCCTATAACTTAAAGCCCTTACCTCCTCCCGAATCTTGGGATCTTTTTTGCAGAAAGGCATTTCAGTGGAACAAATGCCCTTCTCATTTGGAGGAAATTTGTAAGTACATCTTAAGAAAATGTGAGGGACTTCCCCTTGCAATTGTTGCAATCAGTGGTATGTTGGCAACAAAAGATAAACGTAGAATTGACGAGTGGGATATGGTTCGCCGCAGCCTTGGGGCTGAAATTGAGGGAAATGACAAGCTCAAGGATTTGAAAAAAGTTCTTTCACTCAGCTTTAATGATTTGCCATACTACCTCAAATCCTGCTTCTTGTACCTGAGCATCTTTCCTGAGGATCATCTGATTGAACGAATGAGACTAATCCGGTTATGGGTAGCAGAGGGATTCGTCGAAGCAAAGGAGGGAAAAACACTGGAAGAAGTAGCAGATGACTATCTCCATGAACTCTTGAATAGAAGCCTAATGCAAGTGGCTGCTACTACACCTGATGGCAGGGTCAAAAAATGTCGGATCCATGACCTTTTGCGTGAGATCATCATCCCCAAGTCAAGAGATCAGAATTTCACCACAATTGTGAAAGACCAAAGCTTGCAATGGTTTGAAAGAGCTAGACGCCTATCAATACATAGCACGCTACAAAGTGTTCAGCCTAACAGGTCAGTTTCCCAGTTGCGTTCCCTGTTCATGTTTGGTGCCTCTGAAAATCCATCCATCTCTAAATTATTCCCAAGTGGTCTTAGGCTGCTAAATGTGTTAGACTTGCAAAACTCACCTTTGGAAAAATTTCCAGTTGAAGTTTTGGACTTGTATTGTTTGAAATATCTGAGCTTGAGGGAAACAAAGGTAAAAACTGTTCCCAGATCTATTGGGAGGCTTCAGAGTCTAGAAACTCTAGATCTTAAGCATTCCAATGTCAACCAACTTCCGGTTGAGATCCTGAAGCTCCAGCGTTTACGCCATCTTCTGGTATATCAACATGAATTTGTATCTTACGAACATTTTCATTCAAAAAAAGGTTTTAAAGTCATGTCAAACATAGGAGTTTTGCAAGCATTACAGAAGCTTTGTTTCATAGAAGTAAACCAAGATGGGGGCACCATAATAAGAGAGCTTGGGAAGCTAAATCAACTTAGGAGGTTAGGCCTCTTAAAATTGAGAAAAGAAGATGGGAAGGCTCTATGTTCATCTATTGAAAAGCTGACGAATCTTCGCGCCCTGTCTATAGCTTCAGTCGAAGAAGACGAGATCATTGATCTTCAACATCTACCTTCTCCTCCTTTGTTGCTTCAGCGGCTGTATATGAAAGGACGTTTGGACACATTACCCCACTGGATTCCTTCTCTTCCCAGCCTAGTCAGATTGTCTTTGAAATGGAGTCAGTTGAAGGATGATCCACTCATATATCTGCGATACATTCCAAATCTTGTTCAACTTGAATTATGTCAAGCATTCCTTGGCGACAGATTGTGTTTCAGGGCTGATGGGTTTAGAAAGTTGAAGATTTTAAGCATGGATAAATTTGATGAACTGAGATGCATAGAAGTGGAGATGGGTGCAATGGCTTCTCTTGAGAAGCTAAGCATCCAACGCTGCAAGCTTCTGGAGAATGTGCCATCAGGGATTGAACATTTAACGAAGCTGAAAGTTCTCGAGTTTTCTGATATGCCGGTGGATTTGATGAAGACGATTAGGACAGACGGAAAAGATAACTGGAAAGTCTCCCACATTCCAGAAGTTTATTCAACTTACTGGAGAGAAGGTGGCTGGGAAGTCTACTCCATAGAGAGCATGACTGATGGGGAGTACTGTCCCCTGCCCAGCAATCCCTTCAGCCATGAACTTCAAACTCGTTGGAAGTCCTGGAAATGATACTTGTGCTGCGACTGGGAATGGGAATGGGGTGATACATATCCTTGTAAATACGTCGTAAATACGATTATATATACTTGTATCTGTAATTAATACTTGTAAATTAATATGTAATGTAGTTGGGTCCAGGATCAGAGAGATTACCTGTGGCTGGTAGTTATAAACTGGTAGGTCTGTATAGCATATGGCACAACTTGTACAAATTAAAATGGGAGTGAAGCTGCAGTGATCTGTAAATAGTATTAGTATCTGATTGTTTCTCCAATTTCATTTCCCATGCAACTTAGCAACTCAATCCCATCAGTATCTCCACTGTAACAACTCAATCCCAACGTCCTAGCAACAATTTGCCTGCCTGAGCAAGATGACTGCTTGTCACTTGCGAATTGTTTCTGTGCTCTGGCCCTTTCACTCAATATTTCTTTCAGTCTTTCAATCGCACCTTTAAATTACAGGCACTGATTAGTATTAAGTTTCTACCAGTAATACTTGGATTTGGAACGCTCTTACAAAACATGCCAAAATATACATTTTCTACAGTACCGTACCACCTCTCTCAACTTGAGGTTGAGGCTGTCATATTATAGTTCATATCCAATAGTACCAAAATAACCAGTTGAAGCTACATTTCTTTTTCTTTAAGGAGAAATTTGATCATTACAAAGGTAATATGGAATCGTATCTATTATCCACCGATACCTGTCAAAATTTTCCAACTGAGTAACCAGTGCCGGTGTATCAAAAAATTTCCAGCTGAGGGTCTAACCGTCTAAAGAATGACCGTACCTAACTCTGCCACCAGACTTTGCACTCTACAGCTGATGACAACTGTTTGCGTGTCTACTGTTGATACATACAAATATACAAAAAAATTAACCAAACGGGCACAAGACCTTTTATGATAGGTTATCTCCTAAATATGTGAACACCCTTTTCTTAAACACTCGAGCTAGGTCTACAATTTCAGACTCCCGCATCTGCCTTGCAGTGCCATCAAACTTGTCACATATCTGGTCTTTCCTGGACAACCTGTTTGCAACATCGATGGTCAAGCTGGCCATGTCTCTGCTCTTTGTTAATAAACGCAAGACAGTAGCAGAATACGTCGGGTTTGATACCAGCCTGTTAAGTAGTATTAGAGCCTCCCGCATCAGCAAGGTCCTAAACAACAATGCCCTCACAATATAAGCAAACAATTAAGAGATAGATAGGCCATTTTTTTCATGTAGATATACAGATATTGAACGTACTCCACAGAGCACATGACATGCATTCCTTGCAAGATGCAGAAAGAAGCCTGGAAGAAAATCTCAGTTCTCATAAATTATGCGGGATAGCCTTTATTCAACTGTTAAAATGTACTAGAATGTGGGTACAATTGTTCATATGGTTAGTAAATGGCATTTGAATTTGTACAAGCATTCAAGTAATGCTATTTGTACACACTAAATTGACCACATTATGTGGCAGCTTAAATGTTTATGCCGTGTCAATTAAAATGAAAACTGTTTTTTATTTTTTCATTGTCATTTATTAGGATTCTAATTAATTCTTTTTTGTTTTTAACCTCCTCCTGTCTCTTCTAATCTCCCCGACTTTTCTTCTCCTCCATTCACTGATCCCATCCATGGCTATTGCAATGACCAATAAAATGAAATTGTTTCATTGGAGAAAACGATCCAACAGAAGAAAGACAATTAACAAGCATCCTTTCATGCCAACCGAGTAACCTCTTGCCTCTCTGATGACTCATAGCATTTAAACTAAAATGATTTTTCAGTTGTATGGATCTACTATATCAACAACTCAACCCAGCCCACTTGTCTATCTACATCATTGATTCCGGTAAGTATAGCCTTTGGTGCTTGATGCAGAAAAGAAAGACCAGTGCCAAGGAGTAATACGAACAAACAAAAAAACCATAAATCATGGATGAGATAAGAGCAAGGAGATGAAAATTCGAAGATATCATAGGAGAGAGGAGTGAGGGTCAGAGAGGAAAAGGTGAAAGATTATAAAAAAAATACCCTAAATTAATAAAAGACAATTAAAGAAAAAAATACAGTTGTCCATTTTAATTGACATGACATGAACACATAAGCTGCCACATAAGGTGGTCTGTTAAATGTGGTCAAAGGTGTGTACTAAGCAATATTCTTTGCCTTCTGTTTTTTAGCACACAAATTGAACTACAATGAAGTCAACACCAATAATAACAATACAACAAGTAATTATGAACTCATTTCAATGTCAGAAGAAGGAAAAAGGGAAATCAGGAACAGAGAAGACAGAAGGGGTAGGTGAAACTGCATTACCAGAACCATGATATCACCAAATAACTATGAGATATTTAGTGGCACTTACAATGAAAGTAGAATACAGAAAAATAGAACTCGGCAAAGTAATGCCCAAGAAAAGAATGTTTGATTCTTGCATCTGAGTAAAAATAAGAGAATATAAAATTCAAGGGCATCCAGAAACCTCTTACTCATCAATTACCTCTCTTTGAAAACCTGTGCATGATCAGCATTAACTGCGACTTCTATATCTACCTCTGATATCAAAACTTGTAAAATCAACATTAGAAAGTTTGTATCTTGATAGAGCTTGTAACCCACAAGTATTTCGAAGCCAGATTTTTCAGATGAGGATAGGAAAGCCAGCAAAAGAATAGAATTTCTGCGAAGTTTCAGTCCCTGAAAATACAATAACAAGAAAGGAGTTGATATATTGAAATACATATTACTAAACATAAACCTTTAACTAAGGTTTGAGGGTTTATGAGATGGGACAGAAGCACCTCCACCTTCTCCTGTGTAACTCAAAAGGCCCTGAAGCCCTCCAGTGAATCAAAAATACATAAACTGGGAACTGAAGATAGAATGATATAAGATTGGAAAAACAAAAAGTTAAATATAGAAGGCGATCCCACTGTACGGTATACCACACATGACAGGGGTGGGAAACAAAGTTCTTAATGCCATTCAGACAGAGGTGAGGCCAAAATATGGTTATTGATGAAGCATATGCAATGCAACTAAATTTTTTTACTTTAACAAGCAGAGATTTTAATCAAGGATCCTTTCAAAAGACTTTTCAAACCTCTCAGATTATAAAGATACCTTTCTCTTGACTTTGACAGCAAAACAGACATTTCGAATTGACAATCAGGCAACAAAATAAAATCCCAGCTCAACTTTTAACACGAAATGCAGCATTATCTACAAAGAAATAACACAAATAGAAGGCCTAAATGCATGATGATTCACTTTTTAATTTACATTACCATCCTATTCCATACAGGACTGAATAAAGTTTGTTGTCTATGATAAGGTTTAAAGCCTGTAGATGAGGCTTCTATTCTCTTTTGAACAAAAGCTACAACGATAGTTTGCAAGTAACATGAATGGGTGGGGACCATTTCAGGAATAGGTGCACGATTAGAAATTCGAACAGAGACTACCTGGAAATACTTTAGTGCACATGCAACCAATGTAACATAAGTTCTGTGAAACCAAAAGCAATTAGTATGGCAACTAAAAGATAACACATCACTCAGTCTCATCTCTAGTGACTCCACATAGATTAGTATGGCAAGTCATTTTCTAATACAAGTTTATGTCGGCATGCACAAGTGTGGTCTCTTGTGACCCTACACATATAAATACGGCAGGTCATTTTCTACTACAGTTTTTTTTCCATAGGAGAACAGGTCAATCTACACACTAATATATCTACAAGCAGAGCAAAAAAATAAATTACTTCAAGAAAAGTGTACACCTGAAATGGAGAGAAAAGCAGGGGGGATGCCTACCTGTAAACCATTTCCACAGCAAGCTATACAATCTGCCAATCCTTGAAGGATCATACTATATTTCTGGTAAGCTGAAGCATCTCCTACATCACCATCCATAGCACCAGCACCCTTCCCATCTTTATAATATGAACAGAACTTGACCAGTATTTTAGGACCTTCAAATCAGCAAAGAAACATAAGGTGTTCAGGGTTTAAGACAGGCAAGGAAGCTGAGTTGTGCAGAGTGGTAGGCTGCTCAAGGCTAGCTCTAATAAAATAAGATCTTCAGGCTTCACACAACCAAAAATAAACAAGCAGTAGAAGGCTACCAGTTAGAGGGGAAAAAATAGCTTAAAAAGCAATGTTTAAACAATGGACTGAACCTAAAACAGAACAGTACCAGCAAACAGAAAGGTTTAAGGTCATAGAAAGTTATGAACGCATATAATGTGCACTATACAGTGAGAACGTTAAATTCTTGGTGTGCTCTCTTGCTTCACTCATTGTCATCTTGGCACAATTTCTTTTTATGTTTCCATCAGTTTTGTCATGACGAGGGGGGGGCCAATTTTCTAATACAAGTTTATGCCGGCATGCATAAGTGTGGTCTCTTGTGACCCTACACATATAAATATGACCGGTCATTTTCTACTACAGTTTTATTCTACATGGTACATGCATCCATTGTTTGTGGATGGTGGTCAGTATGCATTTTTTGTATGTGCATGGTTCATGGAATTTGGTGCATTGGTTTGTGATATGCATGGACGGTGCAATGCATCTAGAGGCTTCTTCCATAGCTATAAAAAGGGAGGTTTGTTCTCATCTAGAGGATTCTTGTACTTGTATTTCTCTCATAGTGAAGGTGGTAACACTCTGTGGACATAGGTAGGTTTTTGCCAAACCACATTAAATTCTTGGTGTACTCTCTCGTTTCACTCATTGTCATCTTGGTGCAGTTTCTTTATCTTTCCATGGTTTTGTTGTGATGAGGACTAATTTTCCGAACAATTTGTACATTGAAGAAACAGAAGAATTGTGCATGGAACACTTAATTCAAGATGAAATGTATGAAACTCCAAAATCGAAAATTACAAAAAGTTTTGGAATATATAAGGATTTTTTAAAGCTATAGTGGAGAGGGATGGAGGGATGGAGGTATTATAGGACAAACTCTACAATGTAATAATCAGAGTTTGGTTGTTTGGTTGTTCGGTTGCCTTTTCCTTTTCTTTTTTTCTTTCATTGATTCTTTGTTACATTATGAGGTGGATATCTTGTCCACTTTGATAGTACTCTGTTTCGCTATCAATAAATTTATGTTTCTTAAAAAAATAAACGAAACTACACGTAGTTCCACTAAGCAATAATACCAATTACAATCACTATAAGCTCCAACTCCATGCAATTATTGTAAAAACAAAACAAAATACAAAACGAATAAACTAAACTGATGTGAACTTACAATTCAGTAGCATATATAGAAGTTGCACGGCTTGTATTCGCACCTCAAAACCAGCTGCTTTTGTAAGCAAATGTGAAAGAGTTTCAAATACCAGTGTCTGGCCAAACCTGCCTCCAATGGGATTCCATCAGAAAATGAGGAAAAGTAGCAGTATAGAAATCTCAACAAAAAAGGAAATTTTGATTCTTACTTTTCCCTCTCAATAAAGGGATTACTTCTCATTATAATCATATTCATAATAGAGACTGCTTCTAGCCTTACACCTGGTTTTGAATTCTTCATGGCAGTTTGTAGGATCACCTCAAAGAGAGAAACCCAGTCTATATGAGAAAACAAAGTTGCAATGCCATTATTCCAAATTCCATTCTTGCTTTGAGTTTCGGGATACGAAAATTTCATTCCAGGTGAGCATGCATAAGACATCTGATCCATGTTCACACAAAACAAGGCTCTTTTATTTGCACCTTCAGATCCATGAGGATTTACAATCTTGTTTCTACAGTGAAGTCCTTCAATCATGACATTGACCCTGAGTAGAGTGCACTGGAAAAATCAAATCAAAGTTGATAAGCATGCGAACACACAAAAACTTAACTTAGTTGCTTCATTTACATTGCCAAGGGGCAGATAGGAAAACTTAACTTAGTTGCTTCATTTACAAAACACACAAATATACATTTAAGTGAACCCACATCTCTTCAAATCTCCAACCCATTACGGTGGTAGCAGGGATGGCACATTAGCAATCACATCTGTTCATCTCTTCTTTTTATCCTTTTTTCAGAAAATAATTGTTTATATACGTGCTAACGCTTTTTACGTACTTCTTTCTGTAAAAGGGCTATGGCACCCTACATATTTTTATATTAGTTCCTTGTAGACATATGATGAACACTAAATTATGATACTCTAAAGTAGAATCATTTTTTAAAAAAGCACAGTCAATGGGGATCACTCAATCAGCAATACAATCACAGAGGTTTCTCGCTCCTGCAAAATCAAACTGGAATACAGAAAGAGCAAATGAGAGAGAGTATGTTATATACCTTCCCTCGAATTGCCTTTCCAGACTAATCAGGTGCTTCAGATACACATGCAGTATATGTAGAGACGCCTGAACAATGATAACCTATGCCAAAAATAACTGATTCACCAAAAAAAAAAAAAAAAAAAAAAACCAAACTGAAAGAGTTTAAGGAAATAACTAGCATACTGAACTTATGAAACTTCATTCAATGGTGACATACAATAGTGGACTTACAAAATGATATCAAAAATTAGAGGGCCTTGCAAGCAGGAATATTCTGACAAACAAAACTTATCATGTTGTAATACTGTACGACAAAATTAGAGCAAGGCAATGGGGTTCCAAATGCAATTATGAGAACATAAAGTATTAAATAATTTAACAAAAGAAAAAGTTATCAATCTTAAAATTTGTATCAACAGTTGAAGATGTAAAGATGTCAATGGTGCCAAAATTGATGGCAGCTACCCATTTGTCTCTAAAAATATATGGAATTAGCAGTACGATATTAAATTTTTAATGATAGCTCTTAGAAACACTTCAAGTTTCTAAGATCACAAGCATTACAAGTATAAAATCCATATGGAAGTAAACTACACACCAACAACAATTGCTTCTGGAACAAGGCTTAGCTGAGTTGAGCTTACTAAGGAGGCAAAAGTATATGTGAGACCATATTGGTGGCACCTCCCTCCATGGTGGAGGGTACGGGCTAGGCACTAAAGTTAAAAGACAAACAACGGATGGAAAGAAAGTAGCCCTCACCCTAGCCATAAAACCTTCGAAGTAATTAGTAAAATTGTTATAAAAAAAAGTTTTAAGGGTTAAGAAAACTAAGAAATTGAAACAAAAAAGGAAAATAATTACAGAAATAGAGGAATTGTGTGGTGCAGCCTTTGACTAAAGTTTGCATGTCTGTGTCACTCCTTAACCAATGAAAACAACATTAGAAAACTTCCACCAGTCAAATTTCGTTTCAATGTTACCTCACCCTGTGCAATAAACATACACGAGTCATAGCAATTGTCAAGTTTAAAATCTATTGTGTTGGTTTCTCATAGAGCAGACGGAATTTGGAGTTTGAAGCCTTCAGGATTTTTTTTCATGTAAATCATTCTCAAAGCACCTTCTGGACAATCCCTCTATTCCTTCTATCTTCACACCTTCCCATGTGATTTGGAGAAGTTCTGGGAAGATGTGCTATGTGGCAGATTTTTGGTTAGTGTGGGTGGAAAGAAATAGGAGAGTCTTTTATAATCTTAAGGGTGATGAGATAGATCAGTTATGGGATCAGATTCTGTTTTGGGCATCCTTGTGGGCATCTACTTCATCAGAGTTTAGGGAGTTTACCCTTCATTTTATCTATTTGTATTGGAAAGCAGCAGTACCGTAGAGATATTATTTCAAGTGAAATGTGGTAGAGTGGTGTCTTAGTATAAAGGTTCTGATTGCTGTATTTTTGGTGGATTTCTTGTTCACCGATTGTACATATTGGTTTTTAAATAAAATTGTTGTTTCCTATAAATAAATAAAACAATGTCATTAATACCAATACATTTAAAATCCCCAACACCAATATTTTTAAAATCATGGACCTATCACATCCTAACAGACAACTACAGACTTTCAATTTTAGTAAGTCAATATCAGTAATCAACATCCCCAAACATATCAGGTGGATTTAACTCAATTCAATTTTCTATTAATTAATTTGATCGTCCAACTTAGATGAAGTTCCATGCCAAGCTAATCCAAAACTACAGGCTAGCTTAAATAAAAGAGATTAAGGAGTATTCCTTGAAGAGTACATCCTCTAGGAAGTAAAACCATAATTATATTACCCAGCGTATCAAAAGTTTCTTAAATCAAACATACCGAAAATGCATCTTATTGAACAGTATGTGATCCCAACTCCCAATCCATAGAGTAAACTGAATCTAGAGTAATGTCAATTTACTCAAACTACACGTTGGTGGATAACAAAAATAAAAGTAGAACATCTATGAAATTGTAGCAAGAAGTCAAAGCATATCAATTCACCAACTTACATTTTCAAGACCACAGAGGTTGACTAATGGTTGAAATAAATCCTCCAACTTTACCATCCCACTTTTAGCCTGCAAAAAGAACAATCAACAGATACAAAATACTCATATCCAAGTTAAAACGAAAAAGGAATAACATCTCCGCAACACTATATGAATGGATTTTCTAATTCTTTTTCCTTGTTTTTTTCTTTAAGTTCCACTGCACATGTATGGCATAAAGATTAAAGGTTAAATAAAGTAGCAAAATAAGACTTGGCCTGTAGAAGAGAACTTAGCTCAATCACCATAAGCAGTTCTACCACCGAAGAAAAAGAAAAAAGAAAAAAGAAAAAAAATAATCTGTACTGTTACAGACAACTTGATACGGTAAGACATGGTGTCCCTTATAAAACTATCCCTTAAATATAAGTTTAACAATGATACACAGATTTTACTATTTATTTGGTTATGAAACAAAAACATTGTGAGAAGGCCCCTCATGTATTGTGCATCAACCCATGCCCACGAAATACATATAAAGATGAAATAAACAAATTCCAACAGAATGTATGATGACCAGATAGATTGGCCTGTTCATTACTTCACTTGACAATTAGTGCACAAGGTGGAATAACACTAGGATCTAATGTGACTAACACCCTTTTTTTAAATAGAAGAGGCTAACACCACCTTTAAATCTACAACTTCCTTGTTTCTAGCCATAAATTCTTTCTGAAATAGTCAAACAATCCAATGAAGATGGATCTCCATGTCCAAACTAAAAGAAAAATGATTACAACACAGAAGCAAACATCATTCATCCTCCCTCCTAATCCCTTCCCAACCATTTAACAAATAATGATCTTTTTGAGGTTGTCATGAAAATCTTGGAGCAAATTCTGATCATTATCAGCACATCTAAGTTTCACCAGAAGTTTCAAGTTATATTTTTGCACTTGCCTTGTAATCTAGGGTAGTAAATTAATAAATTATAGAGTCTCGAGATTTTTCCTGTTTAAACAGTTATATGAAATTACATAATCAAAGAATACCTTGGTCAAGACAGAATAAAGATGAGACACCATTTCAGCTTCTGGAGTATGAGTATGAGACATTTGTGAATGGTACTTTGAAGCTGCAATAGAAGAGCTATCATCTCCCAGCTTGTCCATTGTTAATTTGGACGACATTTTCATACCAATGCACCCAAAAAGAAAATGGAAATCTGTTTGACAATCCATAAGCAAATTGCAAATTAGATTTCTTCCCAATTCTTGCTCATTTGGAGAGCCCCAGATAGCTAGTAATTTCTTGGAGAGGTCATCATATGTCTGCAGATCATCATGTGAGAGTGCTTGGGGAACAGCACCAATTTCATCAGTTTGAACGCCTGTGGCTTTAGAGGTTCGCACATCTAGCACAAATCACCATAAATAAAGACAGATGTCAGAAAATACAGCAAAAATAAATTGAAGATGATCTCCAACTTATCTCACCAGCATTAATACGAGGGCCAGGCTGATCACTTGAACACATTGCAGATTGAAATTGTCGAGAAACCTCATGATTGACCAGGACATCTCCAGATTTCCTGCTGCCATGGGACCTTAAGATAATATGGAACATAAGATAATGTAAAGCACCCCTTCAGCGTGATTAGTTTAATATACAACAGGCAGCAGATTGAAAATATCACTGGTTTATACTTGCACCATGTAAGGCCAATGCCATGCGACAAAGAAAAAGTTTCTACTTACAAATTTGTACTCTCAGAGTTCCTAGCAGCTGCATCTTTCTTTTCATTCATTGAAGTTACAAGTCTAAGCTGTTTATCTTTTTTGTCATTTTCCTTCCTTAGTTCAGAGGACTCTTTTTCCTGCAAGTATAGGACAATTCATTGCATATAGATACTTTCATAAGAAATAAATCCCAAATACCGAAATGCCATGATGGAAAATAAAGAGAAAAATCAATGGATTGAGAAACTGGATACTATCAGAAACAGAAACTGAATGCTCTTCATAAAGTTGTTAAATATACCATCTAGGGTGACGACGTAAAAAGTATAAATAAAAGCTACACGGAGCACCTCATTCTCCCCATACCAACATCAAATTTTCTGAAACTAAAATAAAATAGCTTGTGGTATAATAAAGTTCGGAATATAAGACAACATTAAGTTTGGATTGCTTCCCATTATAGAACTCAGCCAAAGATAACATGCACATCACTCTAAGTATACATCCTGAAAACACAAATGCAAACACACGCACACAAACGAAAAGGAGAAGAATATAAATCATCTGTTATTGCCAATTTTTAAACCATAAAAAGCTCACTTAGGTATGAACATGTAATTCCAACTGTTAAGTACAGAAAACTGTATAATGACAATATTTTTCTTTTCAAAACCAATGAACAAGACTAAAATGCATAACACTACAGAAAAAGTTCACCAATTTGAAGACTTCTACCAAAACTACATTATAGTATGACTTGGAATAACTACAGCACAAGCAAACCAACGACAAAAGCACTAACAGCAATAGTGAAATTGCAGTAACAAATAAACGTACCAAATGCAAAAGCTTCTCCGAGACATGTCCTAGCTCCCTCTGCAATTAAGATTCATCAAACTTTGATTAAAAAACAAAGACAACAAAACTTCTACTTATTCTTCGAACCCAGGTCAGAAATCAAAGTATAAGCCGAAAATCCAGACATAACATACAATTCAAACGAAAATTAAGGACT
This sequence comes from Prunus dulcis, assembly GCF_902201215.1. NCBI lineage: Eukaryota > Viridiplantae > Streptophyta > Magnoliopsida > Rosales > Rosaceae > Prunus > Prunus dulcis. The sequence continues at coordinate 2,539,642 of NC_047654.1, forward strand.
TTAAGATGCAGAACGATTCTAGAGAAGAAGAAAAACTGTTTCCTTGGCATCTATTTTCCTTCATTTTAGGGACCATTTGAGTTAAAAACCCTTTTGTTAGCAACCAAACAAAACATAAATCTCTTGATCAACTATGGCCAATGCCACATAAATATGAACACTAACACACCCAATTTGTTACATATTAATAAACCATCGATTTTTAAAAATTTAAACAAAAAACGGTATTTACTTTTCATGTATACATATAAATATATACAGCTATGCAATGAAGCCCTAACCTTCAAGCGGGCAATTTCGAGTTCTTTCTCAAGCTCAGGGCAGCTACTGGAAGAAGAAGGAGGAGGAGGAGGAGGAGGAGGAGCAGAATGGGAAATGCCATTGGAAGAGGACCTCTGAGTGAGCTCTCGCGGAGGGGAGTAGGTAATGGCCCTAATGGGATTGGAGTGAGAAGAAGACGGCAGCAAATTGGGGGGTTGAGGAGGAGGTTTGGGAGGTTTGGGGTGCTGAGAAGAGAGGGCTTGCTCTTCTACTTGGATCAATTGCTCCAAGAAATCTGTGTCCCAGTCTTCTTCTAATCGCTCTTCGCTCATCGTCTTCACTCTTCTGCACACACTCAATTTTCAAACCACTCACAAACTCAAACTTTATGCGTCGATGATCGTTTGAGTTGGAGTAACTACAGGCAAGAGACTTTTCATAAGGCAAAGCCACCCTCCCGTAAGGGTTCTTTGTTTCATCTTTTTCGCTGCTTGGTTGAGCTGTTTTTTTTCCTTTCTTTTTTCTCCTTTTTCTGTTTTACCTCTTCTTCTTTTTTCTTCCTATTTTTACCTCTTCACCGAGAAAAATTAACCTGACTTAAGAAAAAATAATAATAATCAATTAATTTGCATTTAACCCAAAAAGATGAATTAAAACAACTTAATCAATTAATTTGCATTCAACCAAACTAGATAAACGATTCATTAAATTAGAAAAAGGTTTCAAATAAAGAAAGGAGGAGAAAAAATCCTAATCGTTCTCTCCTTCTGTGAATCCCAAAGAAAAACTCCATAGATGGGGGAGAAGGAAGAAGCATCATTGCCCTTCCTTCCCTCCTCTCTCCCTGCCCTTTTCTATTGGGTTAGTGAATAAGAAGCCCTTTGTGGTGATTTCTTTTAAGTCATTCTCATATTGAAGTTCATCACCCCTTTTAGGCATTCTATCAAATTTCACTCTCTAACACTGCTCATGTTCTCTAAACTTGGGGCTACATCGTCTTTGACAGAGGTTGCTACAAATAACTCAATGTTCTTTATTTGTTAGCTTTTATGCGTAGGTAGATCGTTGGAAACCATGTTTTTCCCATATCTGTTATGGATGAGGTGGTGGGTGTTGTCGCAACAGAGCTTCTTCAAATGGTGGTGGTAGTGTTCGTTTAGGCTCATGAATTGCATTAAGGGTTCAATTATGTTGGGCACATGGGCTTTGTTTGGACTTATGGTTAATTGTGGTAATGTGGGTTAAGAGTTTTAGTGTGGCTTTTATCCGCTTTAGTTTTGTTTTCAATATGATAGTTTGTTGCCATCTTAGGATTAGTACTTTAGATGTCATTGACATCTTTGATTGTACTGTTGAAGTTTATCTAATGAAAGTTTATATTTGATAATATTAAAACAAAAAAAAACGATTCATTTATTTGATTAAAGAAAACTTAGATTGCAAGAGTTAAAAACACAAACAAACACACAGTAACGATAGATTTAAAGATTTAAGTTATGATGACCTAAGGTTATGAATCTACCTATGATAATCATGTTTCCTTTTCCTAAAGCCAATTCATATCCAATTATGATGTCAACGTTAAAGATTGTTCTTTCTAAGGTATGAACTAATGTCGAGATCATAAATTGTGTAACCCTATATGCAATTATACCATGTCAAGGTTTTAAAATTAATAGAGGAATTGGGCCAATATATGGCTTGGGCCTACGGTGGTGGGTAAATAATAATGTCCTAGGTCAGTATTGAATGGTTCTAAATTGAAATTATCTATTAATTGATAATCAGTCCAAATCAAAGATAAATCATAGATTGCTTACATGTAAAAGCAATTTGGTTGCATAATTTATCTTAATTGATCCTGATTTATTTGCTTGTTTTCTTGAATCTTGAGCCTTCTGTGGCTTAAATCTTGGAGATTTAGTGCTAATTATGTTAGTTCCACCAGTTGTATCGATTGCCAATTGTTCTATGTCAATTGAAGGCGTTGTTCTTATTTACAATATAGGTTATAACTCCTAATTCGACTGCTATCAGATATCCCAAGCTGTTCCAGAGATTCATAGGCAACTCAATGTGGTAGCAGTCTCTGTCCTAACCAGATCTCTCAGATTTGACATTATGTTTACTCGATTTCTGTTCCTTTATTTCCTTAGCTTTGTAGTAGAGAAATAATAAAGTCCTCATTTGTCTTGAGGCATATAAAAGAACTCCTACGGAACCAGTTCCCCATTTAATACATAATTGTTTGGTTGTCAATTTTCTTGATGTGTAAGATATGTGATTTCTTTCAAGTCTATGAAAAATACATGTAGGGTGACTAAAAAAAGCCTAGAGGGGGTAAATAGGCCAATTTAAGATTATAATCAATAAACAAAAAAATAAACTTCAGTTGCAAGATTAATATGGCTTATCAATCCTGAAACATACTGAACATAAAATAAAGGAATATGCAAAGAATTATTTTATGTGGTAAAACCCCACCTCTGTAGAAAATTCACGGGACTCCTCAGCCCAATACAAATCCATTATAGAACGATGATTACAAGAAGTACTCACACACTTATCCTAGACACATTCTAGATAATGTTTATTGACTTCTTCGTAACACAACTTCTGTCACGGGATGATCTTCAACACTCCTTTTGTTGAACGCAATACTAGTCACGATTAATTCAAGCTCACCGAAGGAAAACCACCACCACGGTCTTGGTGCCCTCAAACGTATGAGTCACCGAAGAATGGCAAATAAATGCAATATGAATGATTAAAGTGTTATATAAATCACCAAGTAAACATGGAACGCTTGATGATTTATCTCAAATAAAAACTCAGCTTTCCAAAGTTTATGGACTGAAAATATGATAAGGAAAGCTCTACAAACAATGAAGATAAAGGTCTTATTTTATAAACTTTTTCTTTACAAGAAAGAAAACATGTTAAAACCAAATAACTTGATTTGCACGATTTTAATAAAATCAAATAGATATTTTTCTATTCTAATAATGATCACACGTAAAGCCCAAAACCAATAGGAAAGTAAAAACCCAATAAAGGAAATTTATGATAATCCCACCATTAAAGGAGTCCTAATATTCTTAGGTCAACTACCAAGAATATCTCAACACGTTTAATACTGTGATCTGATTAAAACTTGATTTGCAAGTAAATTACTTTAAAAGATAAGTAACAAATCATGGATAAGATAAAGAAAGAATCAATAAAAAGATATTGCAAAATATGAGATGCACTCCTAAATGGATTCTAATTGATTAAAATCAAGGAAGATCAAGGAACTAAACTCATTATTAGATTCCAAAAACTGTTCTTATTATGAGTGCATGAAAAATGACATGTCTTACCTTTTAGATCAAATGTCTCATACATGTTAAGTCACAATTCTGGAATCCGGGGATTGCTGAGCTGTTTCAATCCTGCAATTTCTGGAAATCAAAGACAACAATTTTGCTTCAACCCTATAGCTAAATGACACTTCCAAACCAATACTAAGTTCTAGGAAATGCCAACACAATTTCATACTATCAGTCTATTAAAGTTTTATATTGCTAATAGTGGCACGCTTGCAATTTAGCACAATCTCTCACCTATTTATGAGGTTAGGACATTTAGGCCCCGTTTGGTTCACGAAATGGATTTGAGGGGAAATCATTTCCCATGTCATTTCCCAAGGAATGGGAATGAAGGATTCCTTTCCCACGTTTGGTAATATCGGGAAAGTAACCAGGAGATTTCACTTTGTTTCCTTTCCTATGTTTGTTTTAAATAGGAATGGAAAACAAAGTTTGTATAATTTTTCAATTATACCCATATTAAATCAAATAAAAAAAAATGCATTTAATGATACGTTGTAATTATAAATTGTTCATAGGGATAAAATAGTGATGAAAATTGTGCATTGAATATTGGCTCATTTTCCCAAACTTTCCCATGAGAAGGGAAAACAAAACTCAAGCTAAGAGGAAGGCTTCACTTTCCCCCCTACTTTTCCATGTGCCAAGTAACTAATTCCCATGCCTGGACTTACCAAACATAGGAAAGCAATTGAATAAGCCTCATTTCCAATGAACCAAACGGGGCCTAAGTGCTTGTGGGAATGGAGCAGGAAAAGGGCACTTAACAATTTCATAATCATTATTTTCTTTTTCATTATTTTTGGATTTTTCTAAATTCTTTTTATTTTCAACTGTTACTAAATCATATTTCCCAATTATTTTTCCATTACGAAGAGTAGTGACAGCCTTCACATATTCATACTTATTTTCATTCAAAGAAGAAGAAGAAGAAGGGGTAGTTACCTCTAACTGTGCATGTGGATTAGGTTGGACTTGAGAAGGAAATTTACCCTTTTCTTGAATTGACAATGAAGAAGTGAGTTTGGAAAGAGCGCTCTTAATCTCACCTATGTCTTGCGCATTCTTTTAATTTGTAGAAGTTTGGCTTCGTATGAATTGCTTTATAACATCTTCCAAATTTGATGACGATGATTGTCCTTCCACAAGTGGAGAATAATAAAAAGAATTAGATTTTGGTTGAAGCACATTATTATTAGTATTATTTCTCCAACTGAAATTTGGGTGGTTTCTCCATCTTGGATTATAAGTTTCAGAAAAGTGGATGGTATTTTAAATTGATTCACAAGGTTTGCTTGATCATGCAACATTTCTCTGAAAGCTGGAGGTGTTGGACACTCTTTTGTTACATGTCCCATGACCCCGCAAACTTCACAAATCTCAAAAATTTCTTGACTTGCAATTGAATTAACTTTTTGAGGCAATTTTGAGTTTAGAGTTTCAACTTCCCTAGCCATTGTTGCCAATTGAGCTTTGAGACTATCTTCCTCCTTAAGGTGATAAATACTGCCGCTAGAAGGATTAATAGAAGATTTTGCCTTTTGGGAATTAGGCTCAAATGTGTTGGGAGTGCTCCAAATCTGAGATTTCTCTGCAATTTCATCAAGAAAATCAAAAGCATCTTTAGGATCTTTATACATAAAATTTCCATCAAACATCGTCTCAATAAATTGTCAATCTTTAGGTGTTAAGCCATGATAAAAATGACTTACCACCCTCCATCTTTCAAAACCATGGTGAGGACATAACATTAACAAATCTTTAAATCTTTCCCAAGCTTGAGGTAAAGACTCAGTATCTTTTTGAGAAAATGTGGTCATCTGTCTTTTCAAAGAATTTGTCTTTTGAATTGGGAAAAATTTCTTGAAAAATTCAGTTTGCATTTCAAGCCATGTTCCAATTGTTCTTGGCCTTAGAGAATAAAGCCAAGTTTTCGCTTTATCTTTCAGTGAAAATGGAAAAAGTTTTAGCAAAATTGTATCAAGCCTACACCCTTGTGTTGGAAAAGTTCCACAAACTTCCTCAAACTCACGCACATGTGAATATGGATTTTCAGATTCCATTCCATGAAAAGTTGGTAAAAGTTGTATCATGCCCGGTTTAAAATCAAAAGTTTGACCATTTAACGGAAAAATGATGCAAGATGGCACACTTGTACGAGCAGGATGCAAATAATCATGTAATGTCCTAACAAGTGGATTCTTCATTATCATCATTATGAACACTACGATTCTCATCATTATGAACACTATGATTATCTTCATCATTTTGGGGGCCTTCCAATGCATTATTATTATTATTATTCTCAGCCATTTGTGATGAAATTTGATCAAATTGAGGTTTCTTTTTCATGGAAGGACCAAAGCAAACAAAAATAAAAACACCAAAAATGAGAATAGAAATGAAAAATTGAGTTTGATAAGCCTTACCGAATTAGCTTTGGAAACTAAAACCGCAAACCTTAACAATGAATTTCCTTGTGCTACTTTTCGCTTCACTGCTCCCCTGCAACGGTGCCAAAAACTTGTTGCGTCTACCCAAGTGCAAGTAGTTACACGTAGTAATAATCTTGAAAGTCCAAGTATCGTATCCTCAAGGAGCAGGTAGGCAAATGTCTACACACAAAGAAATAAATAAACATAGCACAAAAAAAGTGACAAATAAAATGGAAAAGTAATTTGATTTGATTGTTGTGGAAATTGAGTTTAAAAATGAAATATCAATAATGGAAATGCTAAGGCATCAAGGTTCAATTCTTTAAACAAAATATGTTTCATGCTCTTTAATCCAAATTATAACTCAATTAAAATCATCATTGAGAAACTTTAATCGGAAGGTAAAGAAATTAAAACCAATTTGATTTTTCAATGTTATCTTTTATTAATGATTGTTCAGAAAATGGAATTGCTTAATATCTACTCTTTTAATTTAAAAGCATGCTAACTCAGTTCTTAACAATGAGAAAAATATAATTGAACTCATGAAAAGATAATAGCACTTAACATCAATCAAAATAAAAGGATATGAAAATATTGAACAACCAAAAATAAAAGAATTTAGCAATTCGTACCGTATATTGGGTTAAAGAACAATTCACAAACTTACTCAAAGAACATTCCCTTTAGCCTTAGCTAGAGTTATAGCAACTCATTACAAAGGAAAACATAAACTAAATTTTGAATGAAATGGATAAAAAGATCTGTCGTAGGGGTGCCCTTGCCAAATAAGTTGATGGGTGATTTATAGTAGTCAATGAGGTGAGTAGAAAGATTCGTGGTGGGTGATGAAGGGTTTATTTGAGGGATTAATTGGATTAAACATGTTGATGGTGGAGAGTTAGTGGAAAAGAAATAACAGTGAGGTAAGTGGGCGTGAAATGGCTATGAATGTCATGAAATAGGCTCCTTAGCTTCAACGATTTTGTCTTCTCTTCTCCCCCTTTACTTCTCTTCATAATCACAATCATCCCACAATCAATTCTTCAATAAAATATGCCAGCAATTCTCTTCACACCTAGCTTGAACTTGGACAAATGTATGTCTTTATCTTTTGGCTTTCCAACTTCCTACAGAAGATAAATTCACCTAATAAGTTCACCAAATTAATAGAGAAAATTCATAAATCCAGTTGGTGAGAATAAAATGTAACAACAAGTGAAATTATATTTATTAAGCCAAAATTATATCATAAAGTCTCCAAATAATATTAAAAAGATGTAATTTGAGACTCTCATCACCGGAGAGCATGGGTGTATTTTTTTGCAGGAAATATCAGAGGCTTCTAATGTATTTAAAAGCTTCAAAGCACTTGGTGAGAATGAAATTGGAAAAACCATTCAGAAGTTTCGAACTGATCATGGTGGAGAATATTATTCAAAGGAGTTTGAAGATTTTTTGTGTTGAGCAAGGCATTATAAGGCAATTACAGCTGCATATACACCTCAGCAAAATGGTGTATTGGAAAGAAAGAATAGAACCATTCTCAGCATGGTTAGAAGCTTGTTAGTTAAGGGGAGAGTTTCGAAGAAATTCTGGCATGAGGCAATGTTGTGGTCCATTCATATTTTGAACAAAAGTCCTACTTTTTTTCGTTAAAAACATGACGCGTGAGGAAGCCTAGAGTGGAAGGAAACTACCAGTACATCACTTCAAGGTGTTTGGGTGCATAGCATACGCACACATTCTTGATGAGAAGAGGAAGAAGCTTTATGACAAGGGTGAGAAATGCATCTTTCTTGGGGTGGGTGAACACTCCAAAGCATACAAATTGTTCAACCCCATTACTGAAAAAGTAATTATCAACCGTGATGTGGTATTTGATGAGGAAAGAATATGGGATTAGACTAAAAAAGGCGCTGTAGACTAGCAAATTCTAGTCGATTTTGATGAAGCAGAAGATAGAACTGAAATGCAGCAGTAGACCACTAATGAAAAACCCCCAAATTCTATCAAATGAGTAGCCACTAAAAAACCAACATATCAGGAATGGACCAGCTTATATGATTCATTATGTAAGTAGTGATGAACTCTCTGATGATGATACTACTGCTCACGTTGCATTATTTGCATATTATGATCCTACCATTTGAGGGAGCTGTAAAAAAACCAAAATGGCAAAAAGAAATGGATGCTGATATTAAGTCGATTAAGAAAAATGATACATGAGAGCTTTTTAACTTGCTAAGAGGACATTAAACAATGGGTGTGAAATGGGTCTTTAAAACCAAGTTAAACGTGAAAGGTGAGAAAGACAAGCACAAGGCTCGTTTGGTGGCAAAGGGATACGAGCAAGTATATGGTGTTGATTACAAAGAAGTGTTTGCCCAGTTGCAAGACAAGACACTATTCGACTGGTAATCTCTTTAGCTGCTCAACGCTTGGCCTATTTTTCAATTAGATGTAAAATCTGCCTTCTTACATGGTAAATTGCAAGAACAAGTGTATGTAGATTAGCCCCCAGGTCATATGCAACACGGCTATGAGGAGAAAGTTTGTAGATTGAAGAAAGACTTATATGGCTTGAAACAAGCACCACGAGCTTGGTACAATCGTATAGATGCTTATCTTGCTAAACAAGGCTTTCAAAAGTGTCCAAATGAACATACTTTGTATGTTAAGGTTGGAGAATAAGGTAAAATTCTTATCGTATGCTTGTATGTTAATGATCTAATCTACACAAGAAGTGGTGAGGATATGTGTGAAGATTTTAAAAAATTTGTGATGACAAGAGTTTGATATGACATATTAGGGGTTAATGCTACTTTCTTGGCATAGAAGTAGTACAATCAGCAACTGGAATTTTTATTTATCAAAAGAAATACGTCTAGGAGGTTTTGGAAAGGTTTTAGGTGCTGAATTGCAATCTAGTTGGAATAACAACTGAAATAGGATTGAAGTTGAGTAGAGATCTTGATGGTGTAAGAGTAGACACCACTTTTTACAAACATATTGTTGGAAGTCTGATGTATTTGACTTCAACAAGATCTGACATCATGTATGTCGTGAGTTTGATACGTCGATATATGGAGAATCCAACTTCGTTGCATCTCAGGGCAGGAAATAGAATTTTTCGTTACTTAAAGGGCACAACTGATCTGGGGATACTTTATAAAAGGGGAGAAAAGCCAAGTTTCTTTGGTTTTACTTACAGTGATTATGTAGGTGATATTACTGATAGAAAAAACACTTCTGGGCATGTGTTCTTGATGAGTTCAAGTGTTGTTTCGTGGTCTTAAAAGAAGTAGTAGATTGTGACACTATCTGCTACTGAAGCTGAGCTTGTTGTCGCTGCTTCCTATTCCTGTCAAGCCATTTGGCTTAGGAGAATGCTTGAAGATCTTTGCCATCAGCATCAAGGTCCAACAATAATATTATGTGACAATGTTTCTGATATTAAGTTGTCAAGGAATCCAGTTATGCATGGGTGAAGCAAACATATTGATGTTCGTTACCATTTCTTGCGTGATATGTGAAAAGATGGTGTAATTGAGTTAGAATTCTGCAAAAATGAAAACCAAGCAGTTGATATCCTCACCAAACCACTGAAATAGCCAGTGTTCGAGAAGCTCAGAAACATTCTTGGAGTCTGCTCTTCACAGGTCGTTGTTCAAAGGAGGGCATCAACACTGGACTAAAGATGATGTTTGATTCCTAAACTATTTTAGGAAGAAATCAGTTTAGGGGAGTGTTAAGGTTTCAAGTTGTTTTATTTATTTAATAAATCTCTTCTCTTTAGGAAGGTGGTTGTTTGTTTCACTTATTCGTTTGGAGAATCTCATAGACTTAGGAGTTGTTAGTCATGGGATAGTTGTTGCTTGTTTTTCTGCACATTTTTTTTCTTGTAAGTCCATTTAACTCAGACTTCTAGTTAATGAATTATTATTGCATTCAACATATTTTGTTTTAGTAGTCTGTGATAAACCTTATTATTCAACATGCAATTGTTGATGGATTTGAGAAAATTGATTTTTTAGATTATCCATTTTCCAAAAGAGAGAAGATTATTAGCACAAAACGAAAATAAGCTTATAGGATTAGTATTAGAATTAGAATAGTACTTCCAAGCTTGTTTAAATAATTTATAGAAATAATGGTCATGTAGCCCATGCTCTTTAAACCAAACCGAGTTTTGAGAGTTTACAGTTTGTACCTCTATATAAAAAATAAGATGACTATGAATAATGTAATTGGAAGAGCCCCCTTTTTGTAGAAATGTCACCTAAACTTATACCTCAGTTTTAATTTGTCACTTTAAAAGAAATTTAAGAGAAATGTCATCCTAATTTTTCAAAATTCATGATTTGTCATCTGACTTTAACAACATCCAATTTTCCATTCATTTTAAGGGTATTTTAGTCTTTTCATTTTCAAGAGAAAAAAGAGACCTCTATCTCCCTTTCTACCCCACCCGCCCCCAAAACACATCACACAAGACCTCCCCCTCTCTCTGTCTCTCTGTCTCTCTGAGCATGATAAGGTACCCATATTCCCACATGTATTAGCCCACCCCTTGCAAATTTTATAAGCTACGTAACCCATATACTCCCACAAATAAAGCTGTAGACACTGATTGTATTTTATTCAACAAAGCCAAGAATTAACTTGTTCGGTTTATAAATTATATTGACCAATTCAAGAATCTATTATAATATAGAAGAAGCTAGAGAAAAAAAAAATTTAGCCCAGCCCTATATAAATTCATGGTTCCTCCCTTGTTTGGGTGGGCTGAGGTAATTTGTGTGTTCCACGGTAGAGAGAGGAGGAAGAGGAGAGGGAAGGGGAATGGAGAAGGGGTTGTGAAGAGGGAAGGGGGAATGGATTTCAAGGTGGGTGGGGTTGGTTAGAGGCACGGTGGCGCACAGGGGATGGGGGAAAGTGAGATTTTTTGTTTTCAATTTTAATTTTTTAAGAGATATACAAATTTTTATATAATGATTTTTTCATTTTTAAAATACCTTTAAAAGTGGAAAAACTAATACTCTTAAAACTGGATGGAAAATTGGATGGTGTTAATGTAAGATCACAAATTATGGATTTTGAAAAATGAAGGTGACATTTCTCTTAAATTTTTATTTAATGTGACAAATTAAAATTGAGGTATAAGTTCAGGTGACATTTCTACAAAAATCCCTTACTTTAATATATAATTAAAATTCCCAATAGTAAGTGTTGGCAAATGCCAATTAAGCTGCTGACTTATCTGGTTCCAGATTTGTAATTGTAAGTGTTTTTGGGGATATTGGTAAAGCCAACAAACATAGAAAAAGGTAATTGAAGATTTGAGTCCCAAATTTCAGTTATGATAAAACGGTTATGCAAGAAATTAACTGCTAAAGATAAATTTTGATCATTCCAGATAACTACAATTCCACCTGAGAAATGTCAAAATGATATAACCCAGTTAAACTTTTAAAATAGTTATTCAGTTACCCCGAAATATCAGGGAAAAAAAATTTAAAAAGGAGCCCACAATAAAAAAAATTATAATAAGAAAAAAGAAAAGAGGGAAGGAGGGAGGTGAAAAAAAAAAACAAAAAAAAAAAACAGAGCAGGCAGGATGTGATCACCAAGTTAAAAGTTAAAATTATGTTGACTAATGAAGAAATAACAGAGATACAGATCAGACAAAATTAATAATAAAATTAAAGTTTGAAGCGATTGTATTATTAATTATTATGCATATATATGAGCTATACAGGCAATTGGCTAGCTTGGAATGGAAGCTGGGCTGTAGCTGTAGGGTTGGCAAGGTGCTTCCGGGGGCTGCGAAAGCTTCCATGATTCATCCATGTCTTCCTATCCCATGCCTGCATGCCCTGCAACCCTCTGACCTTATCTTCTTGTAAAATTCTTACTGCTCTTTCTTCCATGGCTGCGGAAGCAGAAGCTGAATTGATCCAAACTGAGGAGGAGGAGGCAAAAATAACCAGCAACAACATCAAAACAATACGATTAAGGGCCCTGAACTGCACCATATTCTGCTTGTGATATGTGTGCTTTTAGTTTTTTGTGTGTTTGGTGTTTGCAGGGAAGGATGGATGGAGTGTGTGTGTGTGTTATATAATGAAGAGGTGGAAAAAGGAAGGGTAACTTTGCTTTGGTTTGAAGTCAAGAAGAAAATGATGAAGCTTCTCACACTCAACAAACTCAATGAATGTATGTATAATGTATGTATAGTGTGTGTGTGTGTGTTGAAAATACTACTAGTATTTGGGTGTGCTTAATAATTGTGGGGTTGGTTGGCGTGGGGTGGTTGTTAAAATGATTCTGTTAGTAGACTTGAAAGCCTTTAAGGTGCATCACTTTCATAATAAGTTAGCGTAAGTGCTTTAGCAAAAGTAGTTGTCTCTAGATGAGCATGAGGTGAATAAATTAGTCTGCGTCTATTGATTGATATGTCCAGTCCCAGCACACATTTGCTGAGTGAGTTCACCCAACCATATATGTAAATATCCATTTTTTTTCCCTTTACAAATAAATTTTTTTTTTTTTGGGGTGAAAAAAGGGGGCAAAGACCCCGAGAACAGCAGCTCCCTTACAAATATTTCAATGAAAATAAAAAGGGCTAAAACATTTTACCCAGGAGGTTTGGGGACATTCTGGAAATGGGTCATAAGGTTTCAATTTTGTCAATCTACACCGAACGTTTTAAAATTCGATCAATTTACACATTTCTTCAATTTGACCGTTTCATCTTCTGTTAAATTAATGATGTGACAGGAGCAGTGTCCACTTTTATAATTATTTATAAATTAAAATATCTTTAGAAAATAAAATAAAATAAAAAATTCCCAATGGGTCGTGTATGGTCCTGTTAGGATTATATACGTGTCAAGAATGCTCAATCCAAACTCAACACATTTAATAAAACATCTCGTGTCGGGTTGACCCGCTAATTTTCCTTTCAGGTTCAAGTCGTGTATCGGGTTACCCGCTAAGTGGTAGCATAGCGAGATAAAAATGTAGAAGAAAAAAAAAATTAGAGAAAGTGATGACTGTTCGAAGAATTTTTCCATAATCACAGTAATGTGAGAGTTGGTTATGATGGGCAAAGAAACATGTGTAATGTACTAAAATAGTTTTGCATGTAATATTTTTATGTGATAGTTAGCATGTAATTGTTTTAAATATAAATATCAAATGATATACATGTGAAATTCTAGTTCTTTGAAAGCCAACTTGTAGATTATAAATATAAAATGTTGTAGCATATAAACACAAAGGTATCATCAAAAATGGTAGATAAGACTCTAGTAGAGAAGGAAGTGGTAGGGGTTTGAATTCCCTTGTGTGCTCTCTGAAGTTGCCATTTCCATTTGTTTTAGCGGGTTGGTTGGGTATGCCACAGGTTGGCACGACCCATTTAATAAATAAGTTATATAGTTATTTTAACAAGTTGGCGTGTTCACTTATTTATTAAACGGGTCATGATAGCTTTACCCAAAATTACCCAAATTTTATCGTGCGTGTTGACCCTGCTAATTTCCCGTGCAGATTTTGAATCGTATTAAAAATTGCCACCTCTACCTGCAACCTTCCCTCCCATGGGAATCTCATGTAAATACCATAGAATAAGGTTTCATCCTATGACCAAACAGTCAAAGTAACGTAATTTGTAAATTCAACAACAACAACAACAAAAAATGTATAAATTGATTGAATTTTAATTAAAACCTTGTGTCTCATTTCAAGAATCACCCCAAATCTCAAGGGGTAAAATGTTGTTAGCCCAAATAAGAAACTAGAAATCAATGAAATCTCAATTGGGCTCCATCTCAGTCACCGTCGCGCAACCATGCCTATGTTGCTGGCTGACACTCCTATCCCTTCCACGCCTCTTGTTTTTCCCACATCACTCTCACATGTGGCATCCCTATTACCATTCGAAATTACATATGACATGTACTATTACCAATTAAAATTACGTAATTCACCCCATGATTTTATCAATCTCATGAATTTCTTATATAAATGTTCGTTTATTGGCTGTCATAGTTTAATAAAATTGTAGTAGTGCCATAAGACTTGGTTGAAGTGGCCTGAATGAGTGCTTCCCTCTTTTCGGTTGGATAAGTCAATGTAAGGAGTTGTCATTCTTTGATTGAGTGCATAGGCGTGCCACGCTACCGAGCCACATATTTTTCTTGAATGGAAGGTGAGTAGATTATGTCACCAAAATTTAATTATAATCAATCAATTATTTGACCGAACAAGAACCTTCTCTCGGCTTATGTTCTTTCACTATCTCGAGATCAAGAATTTATGTGAATAACAAGTGATGCGAAATTGGAATGCATATCCCAATTTGATTTGGAGTCATAATCTTGATCTTTGTCTTATGCGTACACCGAAAACCTCTCCTCATCAAAACAAGAATCTTATCACTACGCCAAATTAATGAAATTAAATCTTAGAACAGTTTGGGTCGACCAAATTTGAATAAACATGTTACAACTCATTCGAAAATTTGAAAAGTAAGACCTAATAGTGCTACAACATGACTGGTCTATTAACAAATTATGTCGGTGTAACATTTACACTAAAAAATTAGTCAAGAAGCTAGTGCCTTTAGTATTATTGAATGAACAATGTTCACAATCTGAAGGCATTGACGACAATCTTCCACGTGTATCCCTATAATAATTGATAATAGTCATAACGAGTCTCTTTACATGCACTTAGCCTGGACAAAAAATCAAAGGTCCCGTAGTACGTAGAAACGTCTACAGTACACAGGAGAACCGAAACATCATTTGTTTTTAATAAAGCATGTGTGAGTTTTTATTTTTTTGGACAAACTATAGTAAATTCCTCAACTTATAGAGTCATTTACTAGTTCATACCTGATTTTGGGGCCATTTACCAGTACATACTCAAAGTCACGGAAACCTACAAATTGCCCCATCTGTTAACAAGACCTTTAAGAAATCTGTTGTCTGTCTACATGGCGTCTAGCTGGACGATTTTATAAGGGCATTTTCGGCATCTCATGTCCCTAGGTTTCGCGCCCAAAACAACACGTGGCCTTCTGTAATTCAAAAAAACAAAAATAAAAAACCCCCGAATTGAGTTCCAGATACTCGTCGTCCATAACCCCCGCTCACCCAAATCAATTTCCCCCCCAAATCAAAACCGATTCCACAAATTGAAACCTAATCCTCATTTCGCATCGATCGAAAGCACAAAGAAGGCTAGGTTGCTGTAATTCGAGATGTCGTGGGGTATTCGTCCTTGTGGTTTTCGTGCTCCTCGTTACTATAAGTTGAAGGCAGTTTTAATACTTCTTGCTTTTTGGTTTCGTTGTAAAGGGTTAGATACCTGCGGTTTTAATTTGTCTTAACCTTTCATTTGCTTTGAAGTATGCTTGAGAGTGATATTTGTGGTCCATGGTCCATTTTTGTCGTGTTGTTGGAAAAACATTTAAAAAAAAAGCACTTTTTATTTTCAAACCAAATTGCTTTCGATTCCAAACAATACTTAGTGGTCCAAAACCTCTGCATTTGTTTATGTCCTTGTTTATTCACCAATTTTGTATTGAACAATTGTTTATTGATAGGTTTGACTGTTATGTGGCTTTGTAGGTGAAGATGATAAGTTTACTATTCGAATGAACCATGAGGGTTCTATATGTGACAACCTGTATGTAAATGGGACTCTGGACTTCATTGATTTTTGCGATAATGACCAAATGTCTATGTTTGAAATTGGTATGATGGTATAGTGTTATATCACTATGAGCTTCCCAACTCTTCTTGTGTAGAAAAGCTTCTGTCTGATGAAGATGTTATGAAAATGTGTGAATGTGTGTCAGGAGTAAGGGAGAAAGATATATTTTTCACGTAGTTGGCTGATGACCCTTATACCTTTTTAAACAAACACAAACATATCGAGCTGCAAAGGGTGGAAGGTTCCGGGGTACAAAAACTGAGGTCAGTGGTGATCGAGGATATAAGATATGCTGATTGTAGTCCTCTTGTTCCTTATAAAACAAAGAGCAATGTTGAGCAGCCAACTAAATATCCTGAGCCACATAAGGTGAGGACAGTGGAGCAAGAAGCAGTGAAGGATGTTGGGGATTTTTCAGAACCTGAGGCAGCAAAGAAAGGAAAGGGTAAAACAGTGGCCGAGGCACCAAAGAAGGGAAAGGCTGCAAGGTCTTCAAAGGATAAAGAAGTGGCTAAACCTGAGGCACCAGAGAAGGTAAAGGCTATAAGGAAGTGGCTGAACCTGAGACACCAAAGAGGGCGAGGGCTACAAGGTCTTCAAAGGGTAAAGGTGTGGTAATGGCAAGTGCAACAGAAGGGGAAGATAGTGATGCATCCTTATCAAATGCATCTAGTTTTGTTGACAGTGAGTATGGGGGGGATAACATTGAAGAGATAGCTGAGGAGACCAATTTTTTGCAACAATGGATTACAGACCATGCCCTAGTTGAAGATACTTTTCAGCCTCTTCAAGATGAAGAGATAAATGAGGGTGAATGTGGTGCTATTAATGAAGGTGGTGTTGTTAATGAGGATAAAGGTCCAAGTGGGGACCAACCTTTACATGTTGGTCTAAGTGGGGACCACCCTTCACATGTTGGTCCAAGTGGGGACCACTCTTCACAGACTGATTAAAATGAAGACCAACCTTCACAGGCTGGTCAAAATAGGAAGCAGCCTTCTCGGACTACGTATTTTCACCATACAGATCTTTAAGACACCAGATTGGAAGAAGGGGATCAAGCAGTGGAGGATGAGTTAAGAAGTGTTCATTCAGATGAAGATGATGAAACAGTTGCAAGGGGAAAAAATTCAAACACTATAACCATGAAACAGACAAACAAAACCCTGTATTTTATATTGGAATGATATTGAGTGACTGCAAGGTTTTCAGAGAAGCTGTTCGTGAATATTGCTTGTTGAGTGGGAAACAGGTCATTTTCACCAGGAATGAAAAGTATAAGCTGAAGGCAATTTGTAAAGCAGTTAGTTGTCCATGGCAGATTTATGTGGCTTGGAAAAACCCTACAGATAAAAGCTTGGTGGTGAAATACTATAATCCCAATCATAATTGTGTCAAAGTATTTGAAAACACACAAGCCTCAAGTAAATGGTTGAGAGATAAGTTCCTGCCTAGGATTCAGTCAAATCCCATGATGCCTCCATAGTCTATAGTGAACGCAGCCTCTTTAAAGCTTACAGGGCAAAGACAGAGGCGCTTCGAATCATTGAAGGAATAGTTGCTGAGCAATATGCCATGCTCTGGGATAATTGCCATGAGCTAGAAGACAAAAACCTTGGCTCCACAACAAAGATGCACTGTGAGTTTGTTGATGGTGAAACTATTTTTAAGCGGTTGTACATTTGTTTAGAACTATTAAAGAGAGGGTTTAAGATGAACTATAGGCCTTTTATTGGGTTAGATGCCTGCCATTTAAAAGGGTTTTGTGGTGGACAGTTGCTTACAGAAATTGGGATCAATCCCAATAACGAGACTTGGGTGCTAGCATATGCTGTGGTTGAGATGGAAACAAGGGAGTCATGGACATGGTTCATTGATTTGTTGGCCAAGGATGTGGACATTGTTAATTCCCATGAATGAGCCTTTATATCTGATAAGAAAAAATGACTTCCCGGTGCATTTGAAGACATTGTGCCTAATGCTGAGACAAGATTCAGTGTGAGGCACCTTTGGGATATCTTCAACAAAACGTATAAAGGTAAAGTTTTGAGGGATCAGTTATGGACATGTGCTAGAGCTACCAATGTGCCTTGTTTTAACTATCAAATGGAAGTAATGAAGACCTTAGATAGCAATACTAAGTGTGATATGCTGCAGAATAACTTGTGTGAAAGCTTCAACAATAGCATCAAGACAACAAGGGACAAGCCAATTATCACAATGCTAGAGATGATCAGGTGCTTGTTGATGAGAAGGATCCAGTGGAGGAGGGACAAGATGAGCAGTTGGCCTCATCAAATATGCAAGAACATTTTTGACCATGTCCAACACAAAAAGTTAAAAGCATGTAATTGTACTGTGCAGTGGTCTGGTGGTCCTAAATATCAAGTGGATGTAGGAAGAGGTGACCAATATGTGGTGGATTTGGATAATCACACTTGTTCTTGCAGAAAGTGGGAGTTGTCAGGCATTCCTTGTGCTCATGGAATTACTGCCATGCATTACAAATGAGGTAAAGCTGTGGAGGATTATGTGCATTCATACTACAACAAGGAAAGTTACATGGCCCTTTAAAACAATCTCATTATGCCAATTAATGGATCACAGCTATGGGAGAAGACCAACTAGACTGCAATAAAGCCACCAACCTACACTAGACAACCTGGAAGACCTCGAAATGTGAGGATAATATGAGCTGAAGAGAGAATAGATAAGACTGGGAAAAAATGGTTGGGAAAACAAGGAATGCAAATGAGGTGTAGTATTTGTGGCTCAACTGGCCATAACAAAACCACTCACCATCGGAATCTACCTCAAAAGGAAAAACCCCTATCAAGGGGTAAAGGAATACCAAGAAAAATACATAACCAAGACCCTGCAGTTGCTGCTGTGAGTGCCTATTTTTATTGCTAGCCTATTGATGAAATGTTTTTTGTTTCTTCCTTAAAATGGAAAAGCTATTTTATTGTTTTATTGTTCGAAGCTGAAAGTGTTTTTTCTCTGTAGGATGAAGCAAAAGCAGTTGCAAGAGTTAAGAGAAAGCTTGCATATGCAAGGGTAAAGGCTGCGGCTGCTGCAAAGAAGGCTGCACTAAATACTTCCAAGCCAAATGTAGTTGAAACTGCTAGAATAGGATTGAGAGCATCCAAGAGACAGAGAACATAGGCTCTTAGTTCTTAGTTCTTAGTTTATGCAAATTCCACTTTATTTTGAACTAGTACAACTTTTGGTTTTGTGATGTGGCCATTTTGTCAACTTTTGGTAGCTGTTTTATTGTATTCCAGATTAGGTGATCATGTTCATTTTGTAAATTTGAGCTGCAAAGGTTGGAAAAGTATGTATGTATTTTGAACTCAAAATATAATGGAACTTTCCTTCAAGCAATTGTTTATTTGGAAATTGCCTAACTATTGTGTATATGTAAACAGTCTATGCATTCGAAATCTCCTAATAATTGTCCATACATAAACATCTTTCATACAACTTGACATGGGAAATTACAAGAAACAGACCTTTCATACACATAAAGCACTTTGATTTTCCAAAATGTCCCACAAATGGCCACAAAAAACATCACCCAAGTCTTCTAAGTTCTATACCCTAAAATGTAAGTGCTAATTTCACATTCTTGGAAGATCCAAAGTCTCTCCATTCCAGTACTAGCATTCCAAACAACACAATAAAAAAAATCAAAGAACCCAGAACACCTGCTCATAGAGATCTTTGTGCTTTCAAGGTAGCTTCAACCTCTTTTTTCAATCTTTCGTTTCAATAGTCCACATATCACAATCTTGGACCTTTTGCATACCTGTGGATCATACCATTCAAAGAATGCACAACCTCTTCTTACCACATAATAGGCGCAGCCCCAAAATCTTCTCCCAGGGTTGTTGTTAGTCCACAACGTCGTCATATGACATTGATTGCCGTAGTGACAAATGGGCTAGCCCACTTCGCATCTTCGATTTGCAAACATCATCGTCTTTGTCTTCTTCGAATTGGAACCTGGGCAACCACTTCTGTCGATTTGAGGCTTAGGTCTAAGCGGGGGCTTAGATCTGGAACTCAATTTGGGGGTTTTTTGAATTACAGAGGCCACGTGTTGTTTTGGGAACGAAACCCAAGACATGAGATGCCGAAAATGCCCTTAAAAAATAGTCCAGCTAGATGCCATGTAGGTAGATAACAAATTTCCTGACGGTCTCGCTAATGGAGGGGCTAATTTGTAGGTTTTTCGTGACGTTGAGTGTGTACTGGTAAATGTCCCTAAAATCGAGTATGAACTCGTAAATCCTATAGCTTGGGGTTTACTGTAGTTTACCCCTTTTTTTAAAGGGCTATAACAGGTTAAGGTGGAATCCGTGAGCATGTCCGACATTTGGCAAATGTCAGGCCCATTTTACTAAAATGCCCTTTCATCATAATTTCAAAACAACCAAGAGGTTTGACTCATGTCGAAAATCTGGAGAGTCTCTCCTGTAACAGGAGCAATTCCCAATTTTTATACATGTACAAAAACAATCTAGAGAACACCCAAACTTTTAGCATGCACAAAATAAGTCACACGCAATATAACAATAGTACTAATTGCCTCAGGCCCCCTTTTGCCACAGCAATTGTTGATGCAAAGAAAAAAAAAATAAAAGAAAAATATTGCCCGAAAATTCAATATGAAGCTATGAATGATTCTTGGGATGAGTCCCATACTAGGTTGCTTTGTTTAAGACGTTTTATGGCTCTACTCAATTTGCGCAAACAATTCAAAAAAAGCCACTGCGTCCCCATGATTAAACAGCCTTAGAATCTCCTATGTTTAGGTTCTTCCTTACACTGAGGAAGGACCCAAATACAACACCTTTCTATGTTGCTCAGAAAACTCAGTTTAGGAAATAATAGATTAAGAAAATTTCATGAGATGAAGAGGAAACAAGTTGTAGCTTTTTCCGTGTATTTTCTTTCAGGCTATATATAACTAGTAGACAAAACAATTTGAGAAAATATCTCATATTAAAGGAATATTAAAGATAATTAAAGATAATTATTGAATAATACATTTTTAAAATAAACATATCAATTTCAACAATCCCCCACTTGTTTATTTTAGAAATAAATTCAGTGAGCAACATATCGGAGGACTATGCATAAGTAAAGGTGCTTTTCAACTTGAACCTCTACATAATGATGGAGCTCCAGAATATACAAGAGTAACATATAGTTTTGAACTCTATTTTTGACAACACCACACGCATACTAATGTGAAGTTCAAAAGCGAGCACTTTACGACCATGTGATTGTATCCCGGTGTAGTGATTGCTCTAGAAAATTTTCCACCAAAAAATTTCATAAAAAGAGGCCTCATTTTCACATAGACTTAGGTGAGTGTTTCCTTCTTTTTGGCCGAGGCGGGCGACGGAAGGAACTTTTGGTCCTTTTTCTTTTGAGTGCAGGGCGTGCCACCACCAAGCCCCAAATTTGGGCTTGAATGTAATGTAAGTAGATGGATGTGTTGTACTTCTAACTTCTGATCAAACGATTGATCGGCCAAGCAAGGAACCTCCTCTTAGCCTAGATTCTTTCATTTCCTCGGGCTCGAGGATGGTTAGGCTTCATCCGGATGTTTTTGTGAATTTTAGGTTTCTAAATAAAAATAATGCAATTAAGCTAAATGTGCATTTAAACGTAAAGACAAGAATTAAAGTGCAATTAAATAAATCAAAGCAATAAATAAAGCAAGAACGAGAAAAAAGAAATAAGAACGACAAGAACAATAAACTAAAATAAACTGGAAATTAAACTTAATAAAATTGCGATGACAATGAAAGGTAAAGCAATTGAAATAAACTGGAATTTAAATGACAAAGAATTTAAATCGAACAAGAATTTAAATGACAAGAAAAATATAAATTGAACAAGAATTTAAACTTACACTAGAAAAAGGAAGAACTCGCTACAGTAGGTGCTCGAAAATTAAAATCCTAAGTGTGGTAACCAAATTAAATTAAAATAGGTCAAATAATTCCTTCCATTTGGGGATTATTTGACCTAATTGGGAATTACTCAACCTAATTGGGAGTTACTCAATTTAATTGGGAGTTACCTAATTAAATTGAGAGTTACCTAATTAAATAGAGAATTGATTTGATTCCTACCACAATTCCCAATTAAATGAGGAGTTACCAAATCCAATTAGGAATTGATTTGATTCCTACCACAATTAGGGATTTGATTTACCCTAATAAATCAAATCTCTAATTAATCAAATTAATTCCAAATCGGGGAGGAATAATTCTTTTCCATCTATTGAATTATTTCTCTGAAGCCCTAGCCTCCAAGACCACTATAAAAAGATGGCCACACACAAGGGTTGAGGTACGTCAGAATTACTACTAAAAACTATGTAGAGATCTTCCCCTCACAAACCCATGGGCTGGCCATTGATTGGCCAAATGTCAATACTTTTAAAACTCTTTCCTTTTGAGGCCCCTTGAATCCGTGGGATTACATTGGTTGAAATATTATGATTGCTTGATTCTCTCTTGTTTTGGAATATTTTGAACTATCATAAATCTCCTTGATTTGTTTCCTTGTGAGGCCTCCGTCACATGCACACTAACCTCAGAAATCTTGGGCGTGAATATGTAGCTTGGGCTTGGACCTCCGAGATTTCATCTTGACATCTGGTGGAACCTCGTGCCCTTTGAGTTTTTAGAATTCTAGAGTTGGCTGACCATCCTCCAAGGTGGGTGGTATGGGAACTCCAAATATTAGGATGTTGGGCTTGGCCCTACGTTGGACTATCTTTGAGTTCTCAAAATATATGAATATTAGGAACTCGGTTGACATGTCTCCCGCAGAACTTCAACTCCCTCGGTGGAAATACTTCCTGCTAACTCTGGCAGAAATACCTCTTGCTGAACTTTAACTCCCTCGGCCCAACTTTACTTGCCCAAGTGTTGTGAGGAGGGAGCCTGGGTGAGCAAAGAGAAATCTGCCCCAGCCCAACTTTTTGTAAGATGAGTGGCTGACCAAGGTATTTAAGGAGTGATCAGCTCAACTTTTTGAGAAATGCCCAACCACTTTTGCAAAGGGAAGCGCTCGGTCATATTTTTTAGAAGGCACCATGGCCTTTGAAGAAAACACATCGGCCACCTTGCAAAAACCATTCGAAAATCCGATCGTGATTTTACAAAATCCTTCAGCGGTTTCGGCTGCAACAGGCTCCTAGCCCAGTTGCATTTTCAGCTCTTAGCCCGGCCGCATATTCAATCCACACTTGGATGCAGTGTAGTCATGTTCTTCAACAGATCCGGCAGCAACTTGCAGCCAAAGTCCGTTGGCAATCCTCAGCTACACTTCAAACAAAACCCGACCATAATCAAACCCCCTGTGTGAGCACAACCCAGCCTTCTTTTTCAGCCGCACTTAAAAGAAGGCCCAGCCATCTTCTCCAGCCGCACTTCAAACAAGGCCCGACCATTCTTCGAACACCTTAAGCCATTTTCAATCTCTAGCCCCACTTCAAACAAAGCTCGACTGCAATCTCAGCTACATTCGAACTGTCAAGCCGAGTCTCGCCAGGCCCAACTGCACCCAATTCTTGACCACCAAAGCTCCAAGACTCCAACAATTCTGGTCGCACTTCAAACTTCTAGCCAAAGCTCATCTTTGCTTCCAGCCCGGCAGTAATCCTCCAACAAAGCTTGAACGCAGCCTGCTTCCTTCTCCAGCAAAACCCGGCCGCATAAATCCCACAACACCTGACTGCCAAGCTCTCCAAGTATCGGCCAACTTTCGCACGTCATAACACCAATAGCCCATTCGCTTGTACTTTCGAAAGGGTGCCCGAGTTGGGTGGATTTTCACCACCCCCAAATAGTGAGACCACTCAATATAGAGTATAGATCTCATTAAGAGTTATAAAGAACTCAACCTTAAATCACTTCAGGATTTCATGCCTCTAAGGATGGATATAGAACAATAGCATGACTTCACTCATATTACTAGATGACTGGTTATTACTCATTGAACTTATTTCTTGGGATTTCCAATCTATAGGTTGGGTTACCATCACAAGTGACTTAGTCCCATTTCTTTTCAGGTTTTCCAAACCTTTTCTCGTGTTAGTCATTTCCTCAAAAGATCAGCTAATCAGATTGTACATAATCCACCCTTACAGCCCTATTGGAAAGAAACTCTCTAATAGTGTTGTGCTTGCGATGTATTTTTTGCCTCTTGCCATTATAATAACGACTCTTCCCACCTGACAATAGTTTTCTCAACCAACCTGCTTTCTCACTAGCCATTGCTAGGGCTATCATCTCTTACTCCAATATGGAGTAAGCCAGCATAGTCTGTTTCTTAGACTTCCATGAAACTGCACCACCAGCAATATTAAATATACATCCGTTAGTAGCCTTTGAATCATTTGACAAGGTATTCCAATCAATATCGCTATATTCGTCTAGGACAACGGGAAACTTCTCATAGTGTAATCCAAGGTTCATCATCTTTTTAAGGTATCGCATGATCCTCTCAATAACATACCAATGCTTCAAACTATGTCCACTTGGAAATCTGCATAGTACTCCTACAGCATAAGCTATATTAGGCCTAGTGCAATTAGTAGCATGTCGAAGGCTACCAATGATGGTTGCATACTCTGTTTATCTAACACTGTCACCAATGTTCTTGAACAACTTTACACTAGGATAATAAGGAGTAATTGCTGGTTTACAATCAAAGTAATTATATTTCTTAAGGATTTTTTCAATGTAATGAGATTGATCCAACTAGAATCCTTTTGCTGAACCAGTTATCTTAATTCCAAGTATTACACTAGCTTCATTTAAATCATTCATATGAAAGTTCGCACATAACAAAGATCTGACATTATTCACAACATGAATATTAGAGCCAAAAATAAGTAAGTCATCCACATTGAGACATAGGGTAAATTACTCAGATGGTCCTCAAACTTATACACGATTTATATTTTGGTCCCTTAATTAAATTATTCGTTCAAATGGTCCATCAATTATATATTATTCACTTCATTAATCCCACCGTCTAATTTTCTGTTAAATTTAACCAAATTTTAGGGTAAATATGACTTTTCATAATTAACAAATAACAATTGGAGTATTTCAAAGATTCACTGAAATTTTAAACGAAGCAAAACTTGAAATGAAAACTCTGAACAACCCAACACAATACTCAAACCTCAATAAAAATAAGAATAAAGATTTGAAGCTGTGTTGCCTTTACCAATTATATCTTTAAGAATCAGCTGCTTTTGAATATTAGCAGACAAAGGCTGGGGAGAAGAGAGAAACCATACATCAAGGGTCTCTTTCAACTTCAAGACTGTGCTAGAAGAAATGCTGCATATCAGATAAATCAAGTTTTCTTAAGGGTGGTTGTGGGACGGGTTTGATTGGTTGTGGTTGCAGGCTTGGGTGAAGGGTGGCTGTGGGGGATTGGGGGGCTATATTTTTGGTGTCTTGAGAAATTTTTGGTGGTGGTTGGGCGATAATTGCTGGGTAGGCGAAGAGTGTTGGGAGAGAAAGAGAGGACTGTGCTAGAAGAAATGCTGCATATCAGATAAATCAAGTTTTCTTAAGGGTGGCTGTGGGACAGGTTTGATTGGTTGTGGTTGCAAGCTTGGGTGAAGGGTGGCTATGAGGGATTGGGGGGCTATATTTTTCGGTGTCTTGAGAAATTTTTGGCGGTGGTTGGGCGATAATTGCTGGGTAGGCGAAGAGTGTTGGGGGGGAGAGAGAGAGAGAGAGAGAGAGAGCTTTTTATTTCATTTTTCAATATTTATTTATTTTTAACGTATGAAATGACCAATTTGCCCTCATTTAACAGCAACACTGACAGAGGGTAACGGTAGGACCAATTGACCGAATAATATAGAGTTGATGGACCATTTGAACAAATAATTTAATTGAGGGACTAAAATGTAAATCATGTATAAATTTGAGGACCATTTGTATAATTTGCCCTTGAGACATATAATAGTGCAACTATTATTCTCATGCTTAAAATAAATACATTTGTTACTTTCATTTATTTGAAATCTGACATGATTTGATCAATCACCTTTGGAGGAGCTTTGGAGATGGTGAATGAGGTCGACAATTGTTTCAATTATCTTGTGTGTTTTATTTATTTATAATATTGTGTGTTTTCTTTTGGATTAAAATTAAATTTATGGAGTTTCAATTTTTTTAGGTCAAATTATTCAAAAAATTAAATTACGACGTTATTTAAAAAGATTAAATGAAGAAAAGTTTTCCATTAAAAAAAAATTAGACTTAACCATTCTTAAACAATTTAATAAATTTGCAAATTTAAAATTTGAGTCCGGAAAGTTGGGAGAAAAAACGATTTGAGTCCGGGCAAAACCCAAATAGTTACTTTTTGGAGAAGAAAATTTGGGTTTAGCCCCTCATGGGTTGGAGAAGGCCTAAGGTTGGAGGAAAAAATTGTTTAAGTCCATACAATACATGAATAATTGTATTTTGAAGGGTGAAAATTTAGATTTAGCCCTTTTATGGTTGGATATGGTCTAGAGACCATAACTCTCTTATGACCCCAAAAAAATGTGGGGAAATAGCTCAAAATGCCACACTTTTTATAATTTTAACTGAAAATACCACCTCTCCCAATTTTTTTGCAACTATCACCTATAAATATATATATTTATTGTCCACTTATTGCACACATATCACTTTTTTTGAAATTTAGTTCTCTCTCTGTCTCTCTCTTTGCTATCTTTAGCGCAGCTCTCTCTCTCTCTCTCTCTCTCTCTCTCTCTCTCTCTCTCTCTCTCTTTGTCTGTCTCTCTGTCTCTCTCTGTCTCTCTCTCTATCTCTCTCTATCTCTCTCTATCTCTCTCTATCGCCTCTGTCTCTCTCTGTCTCTCTGTGTCTCTCTCTGTCTGTCCGTCTGTCTGTCTGTCTGTCTGTCTGTCTCTCTCTCTCTCTCTCTCTCTCTCTCTCTAGCTAACTACGCCTCTTTCACGAAGAAGAAGATCAAGAACAACCTACAAAACCCGCAACTTTGCCCTCAAAACCCAGTTCTTCCCCTTCCTCTTTGTTTTCTTCTCTACCCAAATCCAAACTCCAACTTCGTCTCTCTTCGAATCCTTTCTGCAACCTAAACAAACCCCAACAAACCATCTTTTCTGAATATGACAGCATGTCTTGGCATTAGGTGGCCATTGTTTGAGCATTTTGGTCCAATTTTAGGGGGTTTTGAAGTCTGGGTTTACATGCCCTCTTCAAGAACAGCTTCTCCAGAAAATGAATTGTTGGGAATATGTAAGTTTTGATGTTAAATTGAATTTGATTACTGAAATTGGAATTGTGATTGATTTCGTCTGTATTTTGTGTAGAAAGTGAAGTATTGGGATTGATTTTGTTTGTCTGAAACAACAAATGTGTTTGTTCTTTGTCGATTGATTCTTGCATTTGGTATTGGGATTTTCTATGAACTTATAATTATATCATAGTGAGGTAGCATTGTCGGTATTGCATTGTATTTGATTTGCTGATTGCAATCGTATTATGATTTTATTGCTGTTGTATTGTAGTGGTATTGCATTTGTATTGCTATGGTATTGCTGTTATATTGATTTTTTTTTTGTGTTTTATTGATATGTTACTGTAATTTAATAGGAATATATGTTGATATCATTTTTCTTTATCTGCTTGTGATTTCAGTAGGAGTTGAGATTATTCTTGGCTGAAGTATTATTTACGATCTCTCTCTCTCTGCTCTTCGTATTTTTCTCAACATTTATGTGTTAATTTAATGTCTGGTATTGTTTTGGAACCATAATCATTGTCAATCTCATTGTTTCTTTAAAAGATTGCTGTGAAATTGTTACTTCATTTTCTTATTTCCTTTGTTTAAAGATATTATTGTTTGGAGAAAAAGAACTATGTTTTTGTAATCTAAAAGACTAGCTACTCATAGTGAGTTTTTTCTGATCAACAAGATCCAGACTTTATGTATGTCAGTTTACTACTTTTGCACTTAAACTTTGGTTGTCTAAAATTTGAAAAGTCTTGTATGCCAACAGAGGGAGAGAGAGCTGCGCTAGAAAGAGCAAAGAGAGAGAACTAAATTTCAGAAAAAGTTATATATGTGCAATAAGTGGACAATAAATACATATTTATAAGTGATAGTTGAAAAAAAATTGGAGAGGAGTGGTATTTTTAGTTAAAATTATTAAAAAAAAAAAGA
This sequence comes from Prunus dulcis, assembly GCF_902201215.1. Taxonomy (NCBI): domain Eukaryota; kingdom Viridiplantae; phylum Streptophyta; class Magnoliopsida; order Rosales; family Rosaceae; genus Prunus; species Prunus dulcis. Next base: position 2,567,690 of record NC_047654.1, read on the forward strand.
CATTTTGAGCTATTTCCCAAAAATATATACCATAACTCTCATACCCGACCCGACCCGACTTTTAGTTGCAATGCCGGCTCTTCTGTATATTTACGCAAATACACGGATAAAAGCGCAAAGATTTTTCATCACTTTTGTGTTCTTTTCTTTGAGCACAAGCTAAATAAGGTGTTTTTTCGGATTAGTATAAATACAAACCAAACAAGGCCTTAGGTCTCCCTACCCTCGCAAATTCTCTCCGAATCAGGCATGGCCGCGCTGCAGTACCTGGAGTCGTTGCGCAACGCGCATCCGGAGCTCTCCGATTGGTACAATTCGCTCGCAGATCTGTACCAGAAGAAGCTATGGCACCAGCTCACTCTCAAGCTCGAGCAGTTTGTTGCTCTCGCCGTGTTCCAGGTCTGTTTCCCACCCCAATTTTTGGTTTCTTTGATGCTTATGCTTCAGTGTGTGGATGTGTGACTGTGAGTTCGGGAATTTAGGGATTGTGAAATCCTTAGTTTGCGGCTTGAAGTGTTCTTTGGGTTTTGTTGCTGAGTTAGGGTTTTTTTTTTTGGAACAGTAATGGGAAATGGGCGTTTGGATGACAAAAATAGGTTTTTTATATTTATATTTTTGTAATTTCTTTTCTGGAATTAGGGTTTTCTGTGGTTACCATATAGTCTTTTTTTTTTTTTCCTGCACTTAGGTTGGAGATGTTGCTTAGTATTGGAAAAAATGCAGAAGTTACGGGGGAAGAAATATTTGGATTTTAATGCTTTTGTTGCATTAAGTGAAACTCTACTATAAATCTCTGAAAGCTTGTGCTCATATGTTTTTTTCACTCATTTTTATGTGATTTGAGTAACTAGAGGTCAAAAAAATGGGTTATGGATTCTAGTTTTGAGAGTTTCTCCTCTGGGAGCAATGAGTTCTTGTAGATCCTAGTTTATTAATCATTAGAGAGTGGTTTAACCCTCGGGTGACAATTTTTTTTCTGGGTTTTAATTTCCTTGGAACTCATTCTAATTAAATCAAATTTTTATTTGGGAGGGAACTAGTTGGTTTGAAACTGTTGATCCATTCAACTAGCATGGATTGTGGTCTATCCCAGTGGAAAGCCTTGACTTGCAGACCAGTGGTCTTAGGTTCGAATCCCTATGGTACCTTGGTAGTGTGTGTGAGATAAACTCCCCTCCTTCTTGTAGTGTAGACTATCACTTGTATTTAAAAATAAAATAAAAAATAGCATGGACTGTGTGGTCTCAATGCATCTACAATCCTGGTATTTTTGTTTGTATGCATACATACATATGTATATTTTGTTGAATATATGACTCTCTTTGCTGCCTGGAGGAGAGGACAACGTAGGATGTTAATTAGGTTCCTGTATTGTGGTTATGGTGTTATGCAATTATAGCAAAATTGTTTAAAGTGTTTCGTATTACCCATGTATTGTATAGCAACTGATGGCTCAAGTAAAGTAAAGTTTAACATGTAACTTTAAGCTACTAACCAAGTGCCTTTACCAAAGGTGCCCCATGCTCTGTGTTTTTTTCTATTTGTCAATGTATTTTTCACCAGGTGCGAGGTTTTCGTAGATTAAGATATCAAATTAATTAGATTGGAGAGTCTTAGCACATAAAATGTGGCAGTAATGGAAACTCCAAATTGTTTACCGTACAATAAACGAACTCTATAAAGGGACTATCTGACAATAATATTTTTCTAAGAGCTTGTATTATGACATAATTGAACATAATTTGAGCACTTCTTGATTGTAGTTGCCCCAAATGTGAGGTAATAAGTATGATAATTTGTCTACAATTTTCAATTTCTGTATAGTGCTTTTATCACGAGATATTTATTTGTAACATTTAGGCATGGATGTAACTTGATTGGCATTTAACCAGATTAGGCATGCATTAGTATGGAACTAGGTGTGCTACCCTTATCCCATGGACACTCAATGATTGCTTTGTAAGTTATTAGGCCTGGTTTGTAAGGGAGGACTAGACTAGACTAGACTGGTAAAATGCCTACATTTCATGTGCAATCAAGGCATAATATGGATATTGTTGTCTAACTTGGAGGATGAAGGAGGACTATTCATAAGAGGCTGATGACTAAAACTTATCCCTCATAATCCCACCAATTTCAAGGGGATTAAGGGGATAAATTTCAGTCGTCAACCTCTTATAGATAGTCCCCATTCTTCCTCCAAGTTAGGCAACATATCCATATTATGCCTTCAATGCACATGAAATGTAGGCATTTTTCTGGTCTAGTCTAGTCCTCCCTACCAAACAAGCCCTTACTGGTCATGTTTAGCTTCCTTTGTGCCTTCTAAATATGACATGGTGAAGAAACAATCTAGGTTATGGGTGTGTGTCCTAAGGAATTTCATTTTTGAATTTTCTTAATCAGGATAATGTTATGTTATAAACTTGTACATCTTGAAATGAGATTAGGTTGACCAGAAAGAATTCCAGTAGTCTGTTTCTATTCTCTGCATGTCTCCTTCCTTCCTGCATCTGACTTTGGCTTCTTATTATTGAATATCAGGCTGGCGATGCTCTGATACAGTTATATCACAATTTCATCACTGATTTTGAGACTAAAATCAATCTTCTGAAGCTTGCACACTTTGCAGTAATTGTTTCTCGGCAGTATCCAGAGAAGGAAGCTGCTATCAATTACCTTGAAGGGGTGATTGAGAAGCTTCAAGCCACTAGAGAGCAACGGATAGAGGAACCAATCCTTTATATTAAGATGCAAATAGCAATATTCAAACTTGAGCAAGAAGACCAGAAAGAGTGCAAAAAACTTCTAGAAGATGGAAAGAGTACACTTGACAGTATGACTGACATCGATCCATCTGTATATGCTAGCTATTATTGGGTTTCTTCTCAATACTATAAGTTCCGTCAGGAATTTGCTGAGTTCTACAAAAGTGCTCTTCTTTATCTAGCATACACATCAGTGGAGTCTCTCTCAGAGTCATTTAAGCTGGTACGCAGTTATGTAATCTTATAGCAAACCATTTTTCTTTTGCTGTTCCTAAGTTTTAAAGCCCATCACTATTTTGAAATTCTATGTTATTGGGAAGGCTTGAAACCTGTGGTTGCGTACTTTAGATGAATGGTTTCTTATAGTTTGTATTTTCCATGCCTGGATTCAAGTCTTCCAAGGCATTTGAAGATAGGCTTTATCTTCTAAATCTTTTATATACCAAATGGAAAAAATAAAAACGAAAAGGAAAATCTTCTGCCATGTGCTACGATTACTTACCAATATGATTGTAAACATAATCTGAACAGTCCAGTTTAGAGAAGGCAACTTAACATAAAGGAGATATTGGGTAAAATGTGGAATAAGGTCAATCTCAGTGAGCTGAATTTTAAGCTCTTGAATAGGAATGGTTTAGTATAAAATTTATCCATCGTATTATAGATTGATGAAAGAGGAGAAAACGCGTTCATTTTTGTTTGTCATTTAATTGAGGATTTCTATTTGGTGAAAACTTGGAAATATTTGTTTTATACACGAGGATTTCTAAGAGAATCCAGTGACTTGGCTAAATGGAGTTGTGTGCATTGTTTTGAACATGGACTTTGTTCAGTGCATAATTAACTAAGGATTTCACACTTGCCTTTTATCTTTTCACTGGTTCAGTATACATTTGAAAGATTTTGGTTTGGGCACAAATGATAGCCTCTATCGACAGTAAGATTTATCTTGCAGATCCTATGAATTAATTGTCCATATGTGACTCACTTAATTTTACTGCTGAGTAGCCGTTAGACAGTTTTCGTCTTTTAATCCATGATGTGATTTTGACGGTTTAATTTGCTTTTAACGTATGCAAGGATTTGGCATTTGATTTGTCCCTTTCTGCGCTCCTGGGAGACAACATCTACAACTTTGGAGAGCTGCTTGCACATCCTATTGTAAGACCATTTGTGCATAATTTTTCTCTCTTTTTTTTCGCTTTCATATTACATTACTTAAAAGAGTTCCCTTTAAAGATAAACAAGATGTTTTTGTTTCTGTATTTGAAAAGCATTTGCACCAAATATTAAAACATTGGATTTGAATTTATCAGAAATGAAGATTGCAAGGCACATTCTTGTTGATACTGCTATTTATTTTACACTTTACAGTTTGGCTTTATTTCCACTCTCCCAGCTGAGATCACTAAGTATGACAAATTACTATTAATTTGAACTGCTATAGATTATCACGAAGTGTTTGGAGTCTCCAACTTGACTTTATGCAGCCTATTATGTGTACATGCTTCTTTACATGGATAAATAAGTTTGTACAATGGTTTAGAGAACCATGTGGTTTTATGATCTGAATTCCCTGTAGTACCCCACCGAGGATGCCCACACCCTCCTGTCCATTTGTGTTTTTTGGATGACCTACAGCTTTTATAGATATTAATTATGTATCTAGTTGGCAGGTGCTTCTTCTGAAGTGTGTGGACCTCATTATATTAAATTGTTTTTCCTGCTTTTCTTTTTTGATAGATGACTTCTTTTAACAACTTATGCAGATTAAGAGTCTTCTAGGGACAAAGGTAGAGTGGCTTTACTATATTCTTCAAGCGTTCAACTCTGGTGATTTAGTTCGTTATCAAGAATTATGTCGTGTGCATAATGCTGCTCTTAGAGCTCAACCAGCTTTAGTTGAAAATGAGAAGAAGCTTTTGGAGAAGATTAACATTCTGTGCTTGATGGAAATTATCTTCAGGTTTGCATGTTGTAGATCATCCTTTTTTTTCTTTGGTCAATGATCATCCTTTCAATTGTAATCTGTGCCAGATGAGAAATTATTCTTCTCTGCGTTCTTTTGAATTACCATTAAGTTGATATGTTCCTTGCAGCCGGCCATCTGAAGATAGGACTATACCTTTGAGTATCATTGCAGAGCGTACGAAACTTTCTGTCGAGGATGTGGAGCATCTTCTTGTGAAGAGTCTTTCTGTATGTTCTTCTTTTCTGAGAACTTGATGGACAGTGAATGAATTCAGATTTTGGTATCTTTATTAATATTAGAATCATCCAAGGTGTACAGCCCCTGCCTATTCAGATTTCCCTACTTACATATCTATGCTAATATGGAAGACTCCAGTCTTATGCTCATGGTTGTCAATGTATGACTCTTGAACAAGTAAAGATGAACTACACTACATTGAAGGAAAAAAAAAAAAAAAAAACTTTTAGTTTGAGAGACTGAACTTTAACTTGGTAAGAGGGCTAGTATTATAAATTTGGCCAGATGAACATGGTATATCTGAATGTATATGGTATTGAGCGTTCAAACCTTATTTGCACATATCTAGTAGGTTCCATGATTTATTTAGTTTTATAGCACTGGCCTTTGATATTTTTGTGTGTAATTTATGGGTATGCAATACAGGTTAAGCTGTGCACATGACGAACATGAAAATGAGTTTAAATAATTATATATATAGCATTTATGTGTAACATGATTTTACATAATGATTTAGTTTCTGTTGCTTTAATTTTTTGAATTAATCAAAATATTCCTAAAACAATACTCTTTGGATGTATGATTATTTTCTTTGAATGAAGTATATCCAATTCTACGATTGCATTCATTTGAGTAGGAATTATATATCATTTTGTTGAAACATGTGTGAGGTATTTTGTCGAAGTGTGTCCAACCACAACAAGACACACCACACCAATGGGGCCGGGTTCTAGAAGTGTTTGTGCTACATACAATATACCCTAATTCTAAAGTTATTGATAAATTCAGTTTTGCTTGCCAGTTAAGAGAATTGGATCTCCATGTTTTGGTAGTTGTATAGCCGTCTTGCATGATCATTATATTAAGGAAAGACCTAGAATGGAAGTGATGTTCTGGCTTTGTTCTTAACCCATCATTTCCTTAACTTCTGTTCTGTTGTCTTTTCAGTTCCTTTTTTTTTTTTGGGTGTTGTGGGGAATGATTTTCCTTGTGACTTTGCTTTTGGCACTACTAAGAAATAGAAAGAAAACAAATACCTTATCAAATTTAAACCGAGATAAAATGCTCCTTGTGTTGTCTATCTGGTTGTTACATTATATATGGTTTATGGTAATGGTCATCTGGACAATTGTATGTTTGTAATTCAGAAGTCTTTTTTTTGTTATTGTGAATTTTCTCAATTGAATAATTATAGGAGATGCTTACTGCAGGTTCATTTGATTGAGGGAATAATTGATCAAGTTGAGGAAACCGTGCATGTGTCCTGGGTGCAACCAAGAGTTTTGGGAATTCCACAGATCAAATCGTTGCGTGATAGGCTGGACGGTTGGTTGGACAAAGTGCATACAGCTTTGTTATCTATCGAGGCGGAAACACCTGATTTGGTTGCATCATGAGTTAGGTCTCTTGCTTTGTTTTCTGCCTTTGGTGTAACAAATCCTAATCGAAAAAAATGGGAGGTTAAAATGCAAGGGCGGCCAAGAAAACAGTAGTCTCAGTTAGTTGAGAACTTGGGCCAACGTTTTTTATGCTGCTTTTCATATTGCTGATGCTTTTCTTGAATCATTTTCCTGGAAGGAGAAGCCTCATGTACTGCATTTGGGACTAAATTCCATTTCATATATAGGTGGCATGCCTAGATACATGGTGAATCAAATTCAGAGATGGCTGTGTAACCTTAAGCGTTATTAAACTATGTATTTGGAATATTTCTTAGATTTTTACCGTAATGCGATGATCCACTTTATGCAGCTGAACAATGCATCTGCCTTACTTTGTATCACTTCTCTCAATTTTCTAACTACTGCTACAGCATTTTGCTTCTCATTGGAAGATTTTTATTCTTTGGGGTTCCATTCCTCAATACCAAATGGAACTGAGGATGCAGTTAGTTTAAATGAGTCGTGGCTGCTAATGCTGTCCAGTGACCGATTCTGGCACTGATTGATGGTTCTGCAATTGAAATCTTTCACAAGTGCTCACCTGAGGACCAAATTTTGAGTAGCTTAAGAAGTCCAACCAGACCCATTTACATGTTCGAAGCTACCTTATGCTCTCAAGAAATTTATAGTGAGGGTCTTATTCAAGGCCTTTAGATGAGGTTCTATCTCTTAGCCGTTGGACCAATAGATGAGGTTTTATCTTTGAACCGTTGGATCAATAGATGATGTCATATCTCTTAACCGTTGGATAAAATTGGTTAGTTTGATCCGACGATTAAGAGATAGAATCTCATCTAAGAGCCGCCTTCACTGTAGAATGATTCCTTATGCTCACTCTTCCTTTCTATCTCCTGTTCAAGAACTTCCCGAATGGGTGGTGGGTGTCCATTGGCTTCGTATTGATCTTGAGCAGGCTGAACCAGATCTTGATCTTATTGTTGTTGTAAACTTTTTTTCTTCTGTAGACAATTCAGATGAATTAGTCTAAAAATAGTAAATATTTAAAAAATAATTTTAAAAAAAAGTTGTTTTGGTCAAGGAGAATTATGAGTTAAAATGCAAATCTATTAAAAATAAAATATAAAATATAGTCATTTATAGCCATTGGTCTCACTTGTAGCTGTTTATAGCCTTTGGTTTCACAGCTTTTGAAAAAGTGGGTCAACATGGTGGCAAGAATGTTGTTGACAGAAGAAAAAAAAAATGGTTAAGCATGGTGGCAAGTATGGCTTTCTACAGTCGCAAGGCACGTGAGAGACCCAAAAATGTGGGCTGCAGCTTTTCTCTTTGCGGGACCCACTTAGTTTCAAGGACTTCAACCAAGCATATAGATTTAGTTAGTGGTCCGGTTGGACTTCAAGTTTTAGAGGCTTGAATTTGCACCATTGGGGATGCTTTTTTAAGAGCGCTCGGATCATGTGAGAACCTTAAATGAAAATTAATTGCAGCCGTTGAAATGCATCTGAACGATTTAGGAGAAAAGCAAGCTTACGCTGCAAACGGGTAGGTTGCAGTTTCCCCTTAGGCCATGTGTCAAGTTGCGCCTTTGTTCTTCTTGACAATCGCGCCTTTCTTCTCAATAAATTTATGAATGAACCCTAATCATAACACCCAAAATTTCACCTACGAGACATAATTTCGTGTATTCCTCTTCTCTTGTGGCAAAAACTCCCTGGTCTACTCTCTCTTTCACTTCCTCTTCTATTGTCGCAGAACCTCTCTCATCTAGTATTTCTCATCTGAACGTTTGAATCGGTACGTTTCTCTCGAATTCCCTCTCTCTCTTTCATATTAAGTTTTGGATGTTATATTGCATTCACTTAATGTTTAAATTTTGTTTAGGATTTTAGAGCTTTGATTTTTTGGGTAAGAGTACTTTGTTTCTGTAGTAGTTGTCTTTGCAAAAATAAAAGTTGGCTTCAGTTGCTTTTTGTGTTGTGTTTTCTAGTTTCTAGTAATTTGTTGAATCATAGTAACTTTTTTTTAAAAGTTTTGATGCGGTTTAAATATTCTTTTATTATTCCAAAACTTGGTTTTGATTTATTTATTTATTTATTTAACCTTTATTGGTTCCTCATTGTAATTCTACTTTGCCCATCTAGTGGTGTGAGTATAGGGCATCATTTTAGTGATTTAGTGGGGCTTGGAAAACAAATAATAAGTACCATTAGAAGTAGAACGCATAAAAGAAAATTGAATCTTAACTATGAATATGAGATGATTTGGGATGCATAAGGATCAATGCATCTTGTAGTAGGTATCAATTCTATATCTTAATTTGTTGAAAATAGTGTTGGTAGGTATTAGTTCCGTATCTTAATGTGTTGAAAATAGTGTATCAGTTATGTATCTTAATGTGTTGAAAATAATGTTAGTAGGTATCAATTATGTATCTTACTGTGTTGAAAATAATGTTTGTAGGTATTAATTATGTATCTTAATGTGATGAAAATGTGTAGATAATACTGTGAGTAGGTATCACTTCTGTATCTTAATGAGTTCATAATATTGTGAGCAGGTAACACTTCTCTTTCTTAAGCAACAGGTGTCTGTTGCAGGTATAAAATGGAACATGGATTTGAGCTTTGTTTCCCGGAGTTAAAGGTTTATTCTGCGCGAGTGAATAATATGTGTGTGGCGAGTACAGTCCTGTGTAATTTTGGGGCGCATTTCAGTGAGTTGCTTATGAAAAAATTTAGAGAGAGCTGTTTTGGGCACCTGTTGGGCCTCCATAAAATTGCATTTATTGGTCAAATTGTGCATGCTCTGGCACTTCGGCGAGTTGGAGGACTTGGTGTGAAGGACATGCTGGGCCTTAATTATGCAATAGGGTCCAACGTTGCTCAATTCAGTGTAAAGGATTTTTGTTTGAAAAGTGGTTGAAAATGTGAAACATAGCCTAACATAACGTCCGAGAGGGATGCTCATAATCGACTTATGAAAGCGCATTTTACCAACAAGAGTCACATTACTTGCCATGACTTAGAAAATATATTCCTAAATTCCAAAAGAGGAAGCGAGGACTCGGTCAAATTGGGACTGTTGTATTTTGTGGAGTTTGTGATAATATGTAAACCACAAAATGTAAAGATAAATTAGGACTACTTACATTTGGTTCATAAAATGGATGAACTCAACAAATATCCGTTGGGATCCACATCGTTTGAGTGTCTGCAAGATTCGCTGTTGTTTGCTCTAGGGAAGAAAGAGACAATACTGGGAAGGGGAAATGACATAAAAAGGGAAAAAAGGCAGTGCGGAGTTCAGTGAGAAAAAGGAAGAAATACGTGGAGGATGAGAAGCGTAAAAGAATTAACAGACCTACATGGAATATAAAGGGATTGAGCTATGCTTTCTAGGTATGATTTAGTTCAAAATTAGTGTCTGTAAAATTAAGTACTGACTTTGATAATCTATTTGTTGTAAATTTGGGCGTATGAATTAATTGTTGAATTGGGAATTCTCCCCCTTAGATATTGTGAGCAAATCAAGAAACCTGCATTAGTACCTCGAATTTGCCAATGGGAATCCATAGATTAAGTGCTTGAGTTTAGAAAGCTGAAAGCTTATATATTTCAAAGCAAACAAGTGTGTAGTTAATAATTTATTTCAATAGTATGTTGGTTTCATGAGGAATATTGTATATGACCTGTTAACTCTATATTTTTGACAGCCTGTTATACTGCGCCTCTTACGACCAACTGAATCAGAGATGAGCCAACCATATTGGAGTTGGGGATTAGATGTTCCTGAATGTGATGCACCTTGTGTAGCCCCGTCGATATGTAAGGACCTTGATGAGTTAAACTTTGTTGTGCAGCAGTTGAGGAATGAGGTTGCAGTATTGCACCGTGAGAAGGGTGAGCTAGAGGAGAGAGTTTTACGCTTGAAAAAGTGTACCATTCATGCAGATTCTGATGGGAATGTTCCATTGTTGACCCCCTAAGGCCTGTTCCTCTTGATTCCCTTTTAGGGGTGGCGAAATTCTGCTAGGAATGGGAACAAGAAGAAAAGTAAGTTCCCTTTGCCCGTCCTTAGTGAAATGTAAATGGTTTATTATGATTACTTATTGAGTCATTGGTGAAATGGATTCGATATTAACAATGATTGACAAATATAGTTCACATGTGCGCTTATGTGGAGAAGAAGGTATGGAAGGTTCACATAACTTCTTTGTTCGGTTGCTAACCAAGGACAGTTGGTTGGATGACTCGATAAGCATTGATTGATTTGGGATTTTGTCGAAATGCCCATGCTATGTAGTGATTTATTGATTTAATAATGAAAACAACCCTTTATGTAGAACATTGACATGGCCTTGCTTTTGCTACGAGAGGCCACAACAGCTCTGCAGATGGGTGGGTTCTGACTGGATGAGATTGGACACTACTTTTCAGGTATGTATTATTTCTTAATTATGCATTGTTTATTTTCAAATTTGATATCCGTTATGATGCATAACTCGTGTGCCACTATGCAGAAATGTGATGCCTTAGAGTACATGCAAATGAAGGCATATATGGGAAATGAGGTCAGGCAGCATAGTAACGGTCTACTGCAAATGGTCAAGGGCGAAGGGTCTAAGTTGGCTAAATCATGGTCGTCTGTGAATCACGTTTTTTTGCCCTTCAACCTACAAAGGCAGAAGCACTAGAGCTTACTTCTTGTCGATTTAAAAGAGTGAGATAAGGGCATATGATTCCAAAATAGATCTGTGCAGAACTTAAGCCATCAAAAGGGTCGTGCAACCGGTGGCGAAAATGCTACCCCAGTTGTTACAAGAATCTGGATATATTGGCGATGGTCTACTTCAAAAAAGTGAGTGGCCAGTTATTCGCATAATAGATGCACCCAAACAAGTAGGCAGGTAAGTCATATTCCACATAAACACATTGTCTTATTAAATGGATTTGTTGTACAATGAATCACAGCTTCTTCGCAATGTTTCAGGGGTGACTGTGAGATGTACATCCTCAAACACTTTGAGTTTCTGACCTCGAATGTAAACGTAGCCAATATTTCCCATGATGCCATGTCCTTCTTTCAGTTGAAGCTTGATGTACTATTGTTGCAGGGATATTGGTAGCCGTGATTCATTAGGAGAGACAATATGACATAACATGCAAAGTTTTTAACTAGGTGGGTGTAGTATATGAACTTGCAAAGTTAATTTAACTAGGTGGGTGGTTTGTAATTATGTAGGTAACAGTTGTTGAACTGAAAAGGGTTTTGTATTTTGTTCAAATACAAGCTATATGAAACCCTCAACACATATTGTTGATACTATGCTGAGCCCTAAACCCTAAGCGGTGCATGATTCTTTTCAAATGTGGAATAAATAAGAATGTATCTTATTTTGGACAAACACGATTGTGAAGTTAAGATGCAGGCATATGAAATGTTGAAAATTTAATTTTTCAAACACTTTCACTACTAAATTCATATTTGTAGATTTCCAAACACTTCTTAATTTTTCATAGCTGTCCGAATTATAAAATTACAAAACATATACTTGAAAAGTCAAAAGATTTCCACAAAAGCAAAACATTAATTTCTTACTTTTTCATCAATTTAACTGCCAAATTCAGAAATTATAGAAGTAACAACAGTAGGAGGATATTTTTAATGCCCTTCACTATACTGATTACTTCAGCATACGCATTAAGTTCCTTCACATCCAGCTGGTTTTGAATGTGAGATTCAGTTGGCTTGTTGGTTGCAGTCACCCATTCATGGCCACTACACCTTGTAGCTCCCTAAAAAAACATAAAAAAATTACGTTTTTTAGTTTGGGATTACAATGTAAGAGCATATTCTTTTAGTTTGGAGCAATTTTCGATGTCTTTGCAATTAATGCCCGATGTGGGTTACTATTTTACATGTTAATGCCCGAACTCGATTATTGTTGATTACATACAGCTTATTAGATTTTACATACGAGTTTTGGGAAGATAATACTTACATATGTTGTGAAGCACTTCCAATACGGTCTGCCCAGATTCCTTTTGGATTTGGAAATTAGCATCACCACCTCAGCATTGCAATGCCGATACCTCTTCGCTTCAGTGTTTGTTGAAGAAATCGACATCGCTTTGCCTAGACGTGAAAATGAAGAAAATAGAAGAATTCAACCCTTCCAAATATTTGCTCAAAACACCCAAATTATTTTCCTTCAATTCTGAAAAGGAATTGTGTTTTATTTTTTGGTCCAAACATATATGGAGTTCGAAGTTTGAATTGTGATTTTAGGGCCTTCTTCGGTCCTAACAATCCATGAGCGGAAAATTCAAATTTTCAAGGATTTTTTTTAAATTTAAACCCTAATCCATGAGCGGGAAAGAAAAGCATTGTTGTGGGGACTTTTTTATATATATTTTTTACCCTAAACACTCCACAGTAAACCCTACACTATAAACTGTAGGCGGCTAACCCCTAAACCCTTAAAGTCCTTTTTTAAATCAAAAATTAAGAGAAAATGAATTAAAAAATTGGAAAAGTGGAGAGTGGCAACATGGTATTGCGGCGTGTCACTGAGGTTTGCAGCTCCCCACTCCAGCGCTGACACTTGGCATTTCCTGATTACTTTATTAGTTTTATTTTTTTTGGCAAAATTCATAAATAAATAATAATGCATGAAAAATCTGCAAAAAATGGGGAAATTTCCGAAGTATCTATGGGGAAGAATACTTCATAAGGAAAGTACAATACCGAGTTTAGGAGTGACTGAAAAATAAAATTAGGGAGCGAACCCTAGATGTGGATGATGCAAATGAAAACACTAGTACACTTTGTAAACCCTACACTCTTATTTGTTCGATCACATTAATCCCATATCCAAAATTGTATGCCGCAATTCTTTTCTGGATATGTAATCGAAGGAAATCTCGTCACGATCCCGGAGGAATTTTTCTGGAATTTTCCCCCCTTAAATTAGATTTTTAAATGAATATTTAAGTGAAAATGAATATTAAAAAAATTAAAATGTGGCGTGTGGCGGCATGGCATTATGCAGCGTGTCGTTGAGGTTTGAAGCCCCCCTCCCCCTCCAGCGTAGCCACTTGGCATTTCCTTATTATTATTTTTTTACAAAATTCATAAAAATGCAGGAAAAATCCCAAAAAATAGGGAAAATTTCTATGTATCTAGAATGATATCGATATATCTCCTAAAATATCTGTAAATTAGAGGCCCAATATTATCTACACAGTCGATATTTTCATCCTTGAGTCCAATTGGTCCAGTTGAGCTCAAACCTAATTGTCATATATAATTCCCACCTTATCAGGTGGGCTCGTAATATTGGTTATGAAATTGGGCCAGTATGGGTAAGGCTGGCCTTAGGTTAATTTACATGGTGTTCATTAAAAAGACTTCTAATCCTAAAGGAGCTAGGATATTTTAGGTTCACTAGGATACGCCTACCTAAAGGGAGACCAAGTCCGAGGAGAACTAAGTCGTTCTTGAGTTCTACTCCCAAAAGGTTTAGATCATCTAGGATGTCAAAAAGGCTGAACGACTTTCTCTCTAAGGTATGCAATTCTAAGCACCATAATCTATCGTATACTTTTCTCTCAAGCACTTGACTGACTTAAGCATTGAAATCTCTTTGGCTGACACCACACTAATGTCAACTCCTGTTAGCTCTTCTTTTTTATAGATTGTGGAGGACAACCTTGTTGGTCATATCGACCTAGTCTGGTAAAATTGTCCGACCTCAATCTCAAAGAGGTTGTCCCGCTGTTGAACCAAATTTAGGAATCAATAGTTTGGCGTTGTCAGTGGGAATCAGCATCTTGTTGATTTGCACCTAAGTTTTTCGACAACAACCCCTTTCTCAACACCAAGAGTTGCCAGTCCAGCCTCAAAGCAGTTGCAACACCCACTCCTCCGAATAAAGGATAAAATAAAATTTTGAAGGAAATCATTAGAAAAACTTTATCTTTATTTGAACAACTTATTGGCAACGGAAGCTTAAACATACATCTATAAGTTCAAAACAAGAATGACCAAAAATTCCTTCCATCAACGATCATGGCTGAAAAAAGGGAAACAATATAGAATAGGAAACCATCCTTTACATTACAAAGGCCACTCTAGATTTACTTTCCTTTTTATTTTCTCCATGCTTTCCTTTGTATCCATGCCTCTCTTGGATTGATTAGGATTTTCCCAAATTCATGATATCTCTACACATCGACATACTAGAAATTGATCTAGCAACTGATTTTCTCTCTTATTAGCAGTGGTTGAGACCCCTCTTTGTGATATTTGTCAGCTATGCTAGAGATTGAGAGTTTAATTCTCGCACTTCCTACTCTTCTTTCAAGTCTTGGGGCTTGCGATGTCCTACATTTGATGTTTCACGTGTTTTTATAGGAAAAAAAATTCCCTAAGACTTAGTCAGACTCAGATCCCATTGATGGTAGGAGAATCAAAACCAAATCATCTAGCCTTTGTCTTCAAGTAACCTCTGAATGCTTGTTCTCGCCATGTACCTATTCCATTTCCATACAAATATTTTCTCAATAGATGAGCCCACCTATTTGATAACCCATTGTTTACCCTAAGGCTGTAAAGAAAAATCAAAATCCTAAAATTTTGGAGGTTTTTTTAAACAACTGAAAATCAATATACCTATTTTGGATGCTATAAAACAAATTCCTTCATATTCAAATTTTTTAAAGGATTTATGCACTATCAAAGGAAAGCACAATGCTGATAAGACCGCATTTTTAACTGAAAATGTAAGTGCAATTCTTCAAACTAATACTCCATCCAAGTACAAAGATCCAAGTTGTCCCACAATTTCTTGTATTATTGGGAATTTTAGCATTGAACAAGCTTTATTGGATTTGGGTGCTAGTGTTAATTTATTGCCTTACTCGGTTTATGAGCAATTGGGTCTTGGTGAATTAAAACCCACCTCAATAACATTGCAATGGCTGACCGTTCAGTCGAAATCCCAAGAGGTATGGTGGAAGATGTGCTGGTTTAGGTAGACAAATTTTATTTTCCAGTTGATTTTATAGTTTTGGATACTGAACCAGTTGTGTATTCTAATTCTCAAATTCCTGTTGTTCTCGGAAGACCATTTGCTGCTACATCTAATGCTCACATAAATTGCAGGAATGGACTTATGCAACTATCATTTGGGAACATGACATTGGAGCTCAACATATTCAACATATGCAAGCAGCCCGCAAACAATGAAGATGTCGACAAAGAAGTTTACATGATCGAGACAATTGTTCAAAATTGCTTTAATTCTTCTTTTTCTTCTGATCCATTGCAAATTTGTTTAGTAAATGGGGATTGTAATTTTGCACAAGATTTTGAAGTACAATATCTTCGTTCTTTGTTGGATTCTGCGCAGGTAAAAGAACATAATGGTTGGATACCAAAAGATGAGGAGCTGCCAACTATGAGAGATGAGACAAAATCATCAAGAGAAGAAGCCCCAAAATATGAATTGAAGCCTCTTCTTGTTGGACTTAAATATGCTTTTTCGGGAGAGGATGAGACCTATCCTGTGGTAATATCTTCTAAACTAGAGATTTTGCATGAAGGTATGTTACGTAAAGTTTTGAAAGATCATAGGACTGCTATTGGATGGACTTTATTTGATATTAAAGGTATTAGTCCTTTGGTTTACACACACCAATTTTTTCTTGAAGAAGATGCCAAACCAGTTAGGCAGGCTCAATGTAGACTTAACCCAACAATGAAAGAAGTTGTACAAAAAGAAGTACTTAAACTTTGGGATGCAGGTATCATATATCCAATTTCTGATAGCAAATGGGTGAGTCCTACACAGGTTGTTCCTAAAAAATCAGGAATCACAGTAGTTGAAAATGATAATGGAGAAATGGTACCAACTAGAGTCACTACTGGATGGAGAATGTGTATTGATTATCGTAATTGAACTCAGTCACAAGAAAGGATCATTTTCCTTTACCATTTCTTGACCAAATTTTGGAAAGAGTTGCAGGGCATATGTATTATTGTTTTTTAGATGGTTATTCAGGATATTATCAAATTGAGATTTCATTAGAAGATCAAGAAAAAACAACTTTTACTTGCCTATTTGGAACTTTCACTTTTAGAAAAATGCATTTTGGTCTTTGCAATGCACTAGCTACATTACAACGTTGCATGATAAGCATATTTAGTGACATGGTAGAAAAATATTCAGATGATATTACTGTGTTTGGTGATTCATTTTCTAATTGTTTATCTAACTTGGAGAATGTTCTTATCAGGTGTAAAGAAAAAATTTGGTGCTTAATTAGGAGAAATGCCAATTCATGGTCACATCTGGCACAGTACTTAGACACATTGTTTCTCACAAAGGAATTGAAGTGGATAAGTCAAAAATTGATTTAATTGCTAATCTGCCTATTCCTAAAACTGGTAAAGATATTATATCTTTTTTAGGACATGCAGGTTTCTACCGGAGATTCATACAAAATTTTTGTGCAATTGCAAGGCCATTGAATAATCTTTTGGAGAAAGATGCTAAATTTGATTGGAATTATGCATGTCAAGAAGCATTTGAGAAATTGATTAAAATGCTAACATCAACTCCTATAATGGAACCCCCAGATTGGTCCATGCCATTTGAAATAATGTGTGATGCTAGTGATGGTGCTATGGGGCAGTGGTAGGCCAAAGAAAAGACAAGAAGCCTGTTGTTATCTGCAACGTAAGCAGAACTTTGAATAGTGCACAGAAAATTAAACTACAACTGAAAAAGAATTGCTTGCTGAATTTTTTGCACTGGAAAAGTTTAGGTCGTATATTTTGGGCTCACAAATTGTTGTTTTTACAGATCATTCGGCCTTGAAGTATTTATTGACAAAGAAGGAAGCCAAATCACGATTAATTAGATGGATTTTGCTTCTCCAAGAATTTGATCTTAAAATCAAGGACAAGAAAGGAGTGGAGAATGTTGTTGCAGACCATCTTTCTAGGATATCTTTTGAGGAGCCTTCTAAATATTTGCCTATAAAAGATTCATTTCCTGATGAACAATTCTTTGTTGTTTCTAAATTGCCATGGTTTGCTAACATTGTGAATTTTCTTGCTACAGGTCTTATCCCACCTCACTAGACCTCACAAGAGAAAAAGAAATTTATGGTTGAGGTGAGAAAATTCTTTTGGGATGACCCGTATCTCTTCAAATATTGTCCCGATCAGGTAATCCGTAGATGTGTTCCTGATGATAAAATATTTAGTGTCATTCTGAGGCTTGTGGAGGTCACTTTTCTTCCAAAAAGACTTCAGCCAAAATTCTTCAATGTGGTTTTTATTGGCCTAGACTTTTCAAAGATGTGTATGAATTTTGCAAGACTTGTCCAAAAGTTGGGAAAAATTACTCTATGTAATATGATGCCTCTTAACCCAATTTTAATTATTGAAATTTTTGACTGTTAGAGCATTGATTTTATTGGTCCTTTTCCTCCATCTTTTGGTTATATATCCTTGTTGATGTGGGTTATGTTTCAAATGGATTGAGGCCATACCATGTCAAAAGAATGATCATAAAGCTGTTTTGAAATTTTTGAAAGAAAATGTATTGTACAGGTTTGGTACTCCTAGAGCGATCATCAGTGATGGAGGTTCACATTTTTGCAACCGACCATTTGAAGCTTTGATGAAAAAATATGAGATAACCCATAAGATTTCCACTACATACCATCCATAGACAAATGGCCAAGCAGAACTTGCAAACAGGGAAATCAAGCAAATTTTGGAAAAGACGGTGAATCCAACCCGGAAGGATTGGTCATTAAGACTAACTTATTCCTTGTGGGCATATCGTACTACATACAAATCACCTCTTGGTATGTCCCCATATAGGCTAATTTATGGTAAACCTTATCATTTACCTGTTGAATTAGAACATAAAGCATATTGGGCTATCAAATTGTTTAACTTTTGTCTTGGAGATGCAGGTACCTTGAGAAAACTCCAATTGAATGAACTTGAGGAAGTCAGGAGTGATGCATATGAGAACTCACGAATTTACAAAGAACGTACTAAAGTTTTTCATGATAAAAATATTTTGAGGAAAAATTTTGAGCCTTCTCAACTTGTTCTTTGTATAATTCTAGACTTCATTTGTTTCCTGGAAAATTAAGAACTAAATGGACAGAGCCTTTCATTGTCAAAAAAGTTTTCCCATATGGGACTGTTGAAGTTGAGGATTCCAAGAATGGAAATATTTTTAAAGTTAATGGCCAACGACTTAAACCTTACTTGGGGAGATGTGTTCCAGATGATGAGACAATTTCTTTGAACAAACCTGTTTATCAGGATTGATTGGACTTCCCTTAGTCCATCTCATGCCATAATTTCTTCAGAACTCTCCCCTTAACCAGCAAGCTTTTAACCATGTTGAGAATGGTTCTATTCTTTCTTTCCAATACAACATTTTGCTGAGGTATATATGTAGCTGTAATTGCCTTATAATGCCTTGCTCAACACAAAAAATCTTCAAACTCCTTTGAACAATATTCTCCACCACGATCAGTTCGAAAATTCTTAATGGTTCTTCCAATTTCATTCTCAACAAGTGCTTTGAAGCTTTTAAATACATTAAAAGCCTTTGATTTTTCTTGCAAAAAAATACACCCATGCTCTCCAGCTAAACTCATCGATAAAAGAAACAAAGTATTTCTTTTTACCATTTGATACTGGTGTGATGGGACCAAAAATGTCAAAATATGCATCAACTCCAACAAATTATGAGCTCTCCAAGCCTTTCCTTTTGGGAACTCATCACAGTGTCCTTTGCTAACAACACAATCTTCACAAACTTTGGATGGGGGAGTGATCATAAGGAGAACTGTCACCATTTGCTTATGGTGGAATGTTCTTAGCCCAATAAAATTTAAGTGCCCATAATGGTAATGCCACAACCATGTTGACTCTTGCACCTTCGTAGAGAGACAATTCTTAATGTTATTCTAAATATGCAATGGAAACATTCAATTTGTTGTCATGTGGACTTCTACAATCAAACCCTTCTCAGGATGTTGAATTTTACAACATCCTCTTTGAATAATGATGGTACAGCCCTTCTCTTGCAACTGACCCATGCTAATAAGATTACTCTTCAATTCTGGGACATAGAACACACTAGAAATTGTCTGCACAATGTTATTACTCAACTGAAATCTGATATTTCCCTTTTCCCATAACATAGATATTAGAATTGTTACCAAGCTTCACAGTCTTTTTAAAAGTTTTATCAAAATCAGAGAAAAGGGACTTATTACCGCACATATGATTGCTGCACCCAGAATCTAAATACCACAAATACGATTTAGACTCCTCTCTGTCAAGAGTTGCAACTTCCTTTTTTTAAAGGAACGCCATCAAGAGCAGCTCATCTTCTATTTCTGTAAAGTTAGACTTTTCCTTCTTTTCTATACATTCATACTGAAAATGGTCATACTTGTGGTAGCGATAACAACCAATGTTTGATTTGGCAAACCTTGATTCTTTGTCAAGTGATCGATGGTTATCATGCCCTCAATCTCTTCCTCTTCCACGACCTCTACTATGGCCTTTAAAAACACTGGACTCTAGTTTTTCCTGTAACTGTGCTGGCTTAATCCTACTGAAGATGTTGGATTCTTACCTTTCTTGTACTGGATGGACCTCTTTAGATGGTTTGAATAACCTTGTTAGGGCACTGTCCTTCTTCCTTGATAAATGCTCATCTAACACTTGTCCTTTTATGGCTATCTTCAGCTCACATTTACACCTACATTTGCTACAAAGAACAACTCCATACATAATAGGTGCCTTTGGTCTAATCAGAGCTTCTTTGATAACTCTCCTGTTTTGACTCGGACCTATCTCCATTGTCAACTTGCTTTTATCTTTCTCTGGCCAATTTAGATTAACCATATTGATATGAGGTTTGGGAAAAGGATTTGTATCAATCGTAGGAGCTTTCTCAACTATTTTTAATTTTCTCGAGGCTAATGCTTCCTGGACAACATCCCTGAAAATGACACAACTATTGGTAGTGTAATTCTAATAGTTATACCCTTCACCTCTTTGGCCTTCGGTAACCTGTGTCCAGGTGGTGTATCTATAGCTTTTTGAGACAACATTTCATCAAACAAAGTGTCCAACTTCGATAAACTAAAAGAATACACTTTGTTTGCTGGCTGTTTATTCGGAATGAAACCTCCAGTGAAATGTGGTGGTTTTTGATCCTTTGGTGGCTTGAGTAAAGCTTTACAGCTTATAGGACCTTTTATTTTAGCCAATTCTGCCATAACTACCATAGTTTCCTCTAGCTCTAGCTCTTCTTCTGACTCTATCTCTACCACATGTACTAAAGATGAAGGGGTCCTATAGTATGTACCTTTAAAAGCATTCCTCTTATGTTGTTCTTCCTTCAATAATTCTTCATACTTGGTGACCTTATCTGCCAGTTCTGTCAAGTCTCTAAACACTACTACTTCGAATCTCTTTCTCAAGGAAATCCTCAGAGATGTCTGTGCCATCTGGATAAAGTGTTTTTCTTCTATAGGTATTTTGCACTTCATTTTCAACTTTCTAAACCTGGTAATGAAGTCTTGAGCTGACTCATTCTCACTTTGCTTAAGTGCAATTAGATCACTGATGGTGACTTTAGGCTGGATTCTATGGTAGTAATCATGAAAAGCATTCTCTATCCGTTCCCAAGTATGGATAGAATTGGGTGGCAAGTTGGTATACCAATACAAGGCTTGACAAGAGAGAATTCCCAAAAAGTTTGAGTTTTAATAAGGGGTTGTTCTCTATAACTATGCACTGAATATAAAACCTACCTAGATGTTCAGCATATGGGGCATATCTATCTTCTTCATTAAACAAAGTAAAATTTGGCACCTTAAACCTTGGAGACAAAGGCATTTGATTGATGTAGGCTGCATAAGGTTTCCTGTAAATGGGCCTTTCTCCTCTCCTTGCTTCAGGATCTACCATTTCTTTGATCATTCTTTTTAATACCCCCATGTCATTGGGAGCATTGATAAGGGGTGGATTCTGAATTTGTGGTGGTTGAAAGTGATCAACCCTTGCTGGATCAATTCTGAGAGGTCTTGGAATAACGTATTCCCTCTGTTCTAATTCCTCTTCAAATTCATTATTATTTCTCCAATCACCTCCTCCGGCTTTATTCCTTTCATAGAAATGATTAGCACCTCCTCTTCCCCTTCTACCTCATAGGAAAGGAGCAAATGGGTTAAGATCTAGCCTTTGAGGCCTATATGGGACCATTGGAGCTGGTTATGGAACTGCTTGCTCTTATGGCTTAAGAAAAACAAGGGGTTCGTTATTCAAATGTTGAACTGGAGGTGGATTAGCCCCTTCAATCTAAACTTGTTGGGGCTAAACCAGTGCAACTCCTGCAGGCCGAGGAGATGGATGAGGTTCATTTTGGACAGGATCTTCTTGGTTTGAAACGATTGCTACCCCTTGTTCAGGATGAGCTTCTGCTAACTTAGGCATTCCAAAAGTTTGTTGAATGAAAGGATCTGGTTGGTATGGCCATTCCAGCCCTGGAGGAGTTCCATATGGAAGATCTAACTATTCCATATGTTCTTGGATGCGCTCAAACTGGATGTTTGTAGCATGAGTTCACCTATTCCTTGCAGAAGTGCTTCCTTGACCTGAACCTCTTGCATCACTTTTATCTGAATAAACTTGTTATGGCTCTGGTTGGAGCGATGCTTTGCCTAGTTCTATAGCTAATCGTGGATTTTGGCTTGTTCTTCCTGTATTCATATACCAACAATGGTTGTCAGAAATATGTTTATCTAGATACCCCATCGAGCATGCCAAATTGTTTGCCCTTTTATATTTGAGCATGTTGAAAGCTAAGTAAAATTCCCCATTGACCTATTGACCATTAATGGTCTCGAGAATCAACTTTCTTTTATGTGAGCTTGCCATTGTTAGCAATTAAAACTCTAACATATTTGAATGATTTTATATACGTGTGCCCCAAGTAATAGACTTTAAACAAACAATTGTGATTTTGGGTGGGGAAACCTCCCAAGTTCTGTTCTATGCCTTAGATTAGTGAGGACTTCACAATTTATCTAAATAAAAATGGTAAGTAAAGCAAAATACACGAATTTATGAAGGATATAACAAACTAGTCCAAGCAGAACTGCCTAGAACGCAAAGCATAAAATAAATTGCTAAGTCTAGATAGGCCTCAAAGTTTTAGATTTTGACTTATGCTTTAAAATACCATCACCATGATGATTTGAGATTAGGCTGGACTGGATCTCTTTTGCTTGGACTAGATGCTTCTACACTGGAATTGCACGTCAGCACCTTCAACCAATAGAGATTTAGCTGGAAATCGATACCAATGTTGAGATTGGCAGAGCTATAAACAAGTTGAGCCGTGTGGAGGCAGAAAAAGTGAGCAGAACTACAGGCTAGTACCTATTCTGACTTATTTTGAGTGATCTGATAGTTTTTTAGACAATTTTAAGACATTAAGATGTCTTTATTAATTTTGTTGAGTTTTTCATATGATAAAATACCTGACTTCTGCTTGCTTTATCTAATTTGCGAAACCAAATTGTAAGGGAAATTAATCTCTTTTGAGTTCTGATTGGAATACCTTGTCTGGATTGCAAAAGAAATCTTGTTTTCTCATTGACTGTCTCAGCTTTTCTTTGAGCCGAATTGCTTCCTGAAGAAGATTGCTTGCTTGCTTTTGGTTGTTGCCAAATCGTATGATCTTTGGTAAGTTTTGAATTGATTGTTTGTATTGGGTTTCTGTTTGATTGGTTGGTTGGTTGGGTGTTCGTTCTCTAGTCCAGGTATTCTTGTATTTATAGGAGAAAGTGTGATGATGAAAAGTCTTGGATATTTTCGGTTTTGGATTAATCCCTCGTCAATGCACGAGTGGTAAAAGATTGTTAGCCAGTTTCTTTGATGATTTTTGGCTCCTTGTTCATTAATGTTCTTAAATGTCTCCTAATCGTTCTTTTTGCAAAAACATTGAACTGAAGTGAACAATAATGCCTAGGTTCTTCCAACGTTAGTCCCATAAATACAAATATCCTGGTAGTCGCAAGAAATCCGGCGATGTTGTAATAAGTAGCTGTGATTTCCAACTAAAACAAGTCTGACTTCACTTTCCAGCTTTCATGGTCATCAAATTTATTTGGAGTCTAGTTATCAACGGTGAGGTGTCATTCTGACATACCTTAATAGTTAAGAATTGTAAACTTCGGATCAACTAATTCAAATAATTTGTTTCTTGGGATCAACTAATTTATTTAATTTAATCCCTCTTTTGTTGAATAGTATGGGTCATTCACCATTTTTGGTAAACAAAGCCCAACACCTTTTGGGAAGCAAAGCCCATGTTTATTTTGGGCTGGCGCACAAATTTCAGGCCCAATCAGCAATTAATCCACAAATAGTAAGGTGGGGTATTTACAACTTATATTTCATTACAGAACATAATCAAACTCCGGATGCAATTTGGTGATACTTGTCATCTTTATCATGCAAGCAGCTGGCACTGCAGAACTATCTACTTACAGATCCACATCTCCTAGTACAATTGCACAAGAAATAAAGCTGCTGTAAGAAATATGAAATTCTGAGAACATGGCTAGATTGCATTCATTCTTAAGGTGCAACTCTGACATTATTGTCATGATACATAAAGAAATATATATATTCAGGCAAAACTATAAAAACAGAAAATTAAAATTATACAATACGAGAGCAATGGTAGTGACAGTGAGAGCGAGAATGAAATGGTAAATTTAAGACCATTAAGGTCCAAATATGAAACAATTTACCGGAGTTTAAATGCCAGATGCATTACATTCTTCTAGGAGATTGAGAAGGTTATGTTCAGGGGCACTAAGAGAGGGTAAAATCATGCGATTGGTTCGTTTTTGTCTTGGTTTTGTCCCAGAATCTTCAGAATCAATAGATCCCCCTTCCTTCATCACTGGCAAGTCACCTCTCCTTGGCACAGTTGCTGATACTCGCTCCTTCCATAGTCTCCCATCCTGAAGGTCAAAGAAGCTATATCAGCATTCTATATATAACAACAATTAAAAATTTTTGAGTAAATATAAATAAATTAATGGCAATCTTAAGCCATTTCTACATTTATATCCACACCACTTCTACATTTATATCCAATGGTAAGCATGTGATTAGGAGAAGTCAATGCTTATATACAACACACTTTATCCGATAAATCCACAGAAAATGGCAAAGACCAAAGACTTCACAGCTGCCGGTATGGCCAGAGAAACTGTTCGGTACCCTCTCTCAAATAGGCACAAAGTTTTTCTTCTAGGCACTTCTTTGTCCTACCGTATGTTGGAAGCTAGTGACAAAACATCAACAGAAAAACACTCAACATGGTTCCGCCATACCAAACGTAATTGTTTCAAGCAAACCTTACCCAGCAGCACTTAAATTAATACTACAGTTGTACATCTGACATAAGGTATGGCAATCCAGATACTTAAACTACAAAATAAACGAGTAAGGTTTGCTAGGTAACACGAAAAAAAACAGGTCTTGGAACAAAATATCTTTGTGGGATTGCTTCACAGAAATCTTCTTGTGTGATTTTCAAGGACAGAGAAATATTTTCATTCTTTTCTAATTGTAACTTTCAAGAATAAAGGAATCTACGTCTTCCATACATACATATAGCATCATGACACATTTTTGCAAGCCACATAATGTCTTAGTATCACCACATACATAGGGATCAGAGTTGGAAACTTTTATAACCTTAAACAACATATCCTGAATCTAACACTGAAAAAAATTTCAACGCTCAGGCAGCCAAGGTTGTCATCTAATCCAATCAGCACAAAATAGAGACTGACTTCAATTATTACCATCAAACCTACTTGGACAACATGCAATGTCATCCGGAAGCAGCTTATTGGTAATCATAGTTGACGCAGTTAAGAAAATCAATTTCTACTTCATGCCATCCAAACCAACTCTAGCACCCTATATTGCTAACTTATAAAGCAAAAAATTCTTTAATGGAAGTCAGGATTTTATCTTACATTAAGAATTGAAGGTTCAGGTAACGGGCACTGGATTGGTCTATCATTGTTGAGAGGCTCGATTGGATGTTCAACTGGCTTAAACTCTACCGCTACCTCAATCCCATGAGAAGCGGTGATGGGGGCAGTTGCTGAACCTGTACCCTCTGAATTTGGGGGCAATACTTCCCTATCATCCTGCAACAGATAGCAAATTACACGAAATTCTGAATGCACGTATCAAAGCCATAAATTCCATTGCAATGTGTAGCACAATCAGCAAGCGGCCGAATTTAAATCTGTCAGAAAATCTGTTGCTGTTAAGGAATTCAATGTAACTCACAGAACATTGTAAATTGACTTTGCACAACCAAAGAAAAAAGGAAAAAAAAGAAAGAAAAAGAGGGTCAATACCAATAAGAAGAAAGCAAACCACTTAAATTAATCACAGGCCTTGATGGTAACAAAGATTTATCCCCAATCAGTCAAACAGAAATCATCAGTCATATGATTTATTCAATAAATAACAGAATAATGAAATTCAACAAACAGCTGACACAGTAGCTTTGCAAAAACTAATCAATATATTTCAAGATCAAAGGGTTCATAACCCAAAACCAAAAGAGTCGAATTTGAAGAAATGGTATTTCAAAATAAACATATCCAAAACCAAAAGAAATGGTCAGATCCTGAGAAAAGTTCCACAACAGAAGACTAAATCAAACCCCATTTCACAAATTATAGAAGCAATTAAAAAAAAAATTCAACCCCAGTCAAAATAAGACAATCTAAAATATCTAATAACTATCTCAAAACGATTACAGACCCAGCAAAAGGAACAACAATCAGAGGATTGCAAATAAAAGAACACATCTAAAAAAGTGCAAAATCAAACATTTTGAAGAACAAGCCAATTATTGAAAATAAAAGAGAGAGCAGAAGAGAAGAGTTCTTACAATGGCACTCTGGGTACGTCGATGAGCAGCTCTGCTGACAGAGAACCTTGAGAAAATACCCACCATAGTTCTTTTACTTTAGCAAAACTAAATTCACACGAAACGGTGTTATGATATTAGCTTTATTTGTCCAACCAACTACTTTCTCTCTCCGTCTCTCCGTCTCTCCGTCTCTCTGTCTCTCTGTCTCAACTCTCTCTCTAGAGTACATACACCCAAATGATGCTCGACCGGTGTTTCAATCTTTGTTTCTGTTCCTTTTCTAGAGAAAGTGATGGATAGAGAAAGTTCGGGTACCGTAAGATATATATATATATATATATATATATATATATTTTAAGGCAGATTAGGTGAGGTTGCTTGGCGTAATGGGTTTTGTCCGTTTGAGATTTCCCTTTGTCTTGCTGTAGTTATTTGCTTTGCAGTCAGTAGATAAATGGCTGTGAACGAGAAGAAACAAAGTGTTAGAGAATCATGAAATGGAGAAATCACGGGAATTACAACTCAAGTGGTTAAGAATATTTTTTCTGCCCCACCACAAGGAAAGTCAGTCCGAACAAGAATGAGACCCATTTACCAATTTCTTATGAAAATTTCAACGTCTTTATAATAAAAATGCTTCATAAAAAAACAATCTAAACGAGCCCTTAATTTGTGATACTCTCATTCGAAATTTGTTACTTGTCATTTTTCAAAACAAGTAAAGCTTTTTTTACAGTTGGACAAGAAACCCATTATTATCCTTTGAAATAAAATTAAGAAAATAAAAAATCAACAAAAGACATAACAACCCACCCAGACCCATTCTCTTACCCCGCGCATCCTCTTCCCCTTGGTCACCGCCCCTCCCCTCTTTTTCTCTTCCCTAGTCTCTCTTTCTTCCTTGCTCTCTCTCCCTCACTTTGTGGCCTTCTCACACAGTTCAAAAAATTAACCATTGGTGGCTACCAAAGACCCATCTTCTTTTTGAAGGTCTCGCTCATTTTTTGACAGATTTTATCAGATCTGAAAAAGGTTGAGGTGATTGATTTGTTAGGATTTACTAGATCTAGGCTAGTTCCTACTGATTTGCTGCTGTAGGTTGTCTTCTGGGGTTTTTGCCCTCTTTTTTCATCAAAAAAAAAAAGAAGGTTGAGGTGAAAGATGGGTGTTAATCGTAATTGAATAAAATTGGACCCATTTTCAATGCTTATGAGATCTTGCATGTGATTCCACGGGTTCAAGACACCTTGCAGTTTTAGTGAGAGTGAGAGAGATAGGAGAGAAGAGGAGAGGGAGGATAGGTAGTGCTGGGTAAGGGGTTGGGTCGGGTTTGGGTCGGGTGTGAGGTTGTTTAAGCGTCTTTTTTGTCCTTTTCTGTCTTTTTCGGTTTATTTTTTCTTTAGTTTTATTATGAATGTAAACAAGAATTTTTTTAATCCAACTATAAAAACTTATATTTTTTTAATATAAAAAAATGACATATGGCAAGTTTTGAATGGGAGTATGACAAGTTGACATGGTGATACTGTCCTATATTCTATAACTTCTCGATGCCTAGGGATGTTGTCTTCATGCTCAAGGGTGGCCCCAAATTTTTTCAAGAAAAAAAAAAAAAAAAAAAACCTACATGTGTCATAAGCCCATCCCAAAATTAAAGAAAACATTAAAAACAAACCCTAAACATATGTTGCCCATCCAGGTGGTCCCATATCTTCTTTCTCATTCTCCTTTGGCTATTGGACTTCTTGTCAAATTCTCCCTCTATTGGCTATATCTTCTATTATCTTGAGTAGGCAACTTGGCAACAACATCTTCTCCTCTCCTTTTGTCAACAACAAGTATTATTCTCATTCTCTCTTTTGCTATATATCTTGAATTATAGTTTCAATTTAAAATTGAGTATTCTAGGGTTTAATTAGGGATGAATTATAATTTTGGGATTTTGGTGAAATTAATTAGGGCTTTGATTAGAGATGAATTATTCTAGGGTTTTGATTTGGGATTTTGTTAAAATTAAGTATTCTAGGGTTTAATTATGGATGAATTATAATTTTTGGTTTGGTATTGTTGAGACACTATTATGAGAATTTGTTTGATTTTTTGTTGGTATGTTTGATTGAAATTCTTTCTACATATTATTCATAGGCTATGTTTTATTATGTCGGATCACAATCGGAATCTCAAGAGAACAAAGAATTTGTTGTCTTTTTTTAAGAAAAAGAATGATGGGTCATCATCTAGTACAATGCGTTCTAGCACTTCTTTATCTACTCCAATATGTGATGAGCAAAATCTTCCAGAGTCTCCAAATGTCGAGCCTCCAGTTGAAAGAGTTGAATCTCAAATACTCAGTGATGATCATGATTTTAATATCAATTATCTTGAGCATGATCCAGGATGATCATGATTTTAATATCAATTATCTTGAGCATGATCCAGGATTACATCATCTAATAAGCAAATATCGGTTGAATAAACAAGATAATGTGCGAAGTAAGGCTCATTATGTCTTGCCCCACCCCCTCCCCCTCTCCTCCTCCTCCTAGACTAGGTGTTTGGGCCTAAAAATTATGCGGAGCCCAGCCATTTTTGAAACCCGCAAGACATAGTCTCGGCGCAAGACATAAGCACGACTTGGGCTTGATTTAAATAAACTGAGAGAGCAGCCCAAAAATCGAGAAAGCCTAGCCCAGGACCTGTCAGCCCACAAGGATAAACTTAGGCTTTGGAAAAACAGAGAAAAGGAATAAGCCCACAATCCCAAAAACTCAGCCTGGGCTTGGCGTGATCAAACGAAAAAGAGAAGAGCCCAATATTAAAGCAAACCCACATGACTACCTGGTTTTGAAAAGTCAGCAAATTCAACTAGTCTCAAGAGAGTTGATGGGGAATTAATGAAGGCAGGCCTTACAGGAAGTTTTCTCCTGTCTTTACAATCAAGGAAGAATACCAAAATCCTTTTCTATATTCAGAAAAATTCTGCTCTAAAACAGGTGCCATTTCCAAGGGATAAACAGTCTATATTTTCTAAAAAGATAAGTAGGGATAAGGGAGTTGTTCACCTCGAAAATCAAACTAACCATCACGGCAGATTAGACTCTTACAAAAAGGAGATAAAAATCAAAGATAGGTTTTCTTTTAAAAAGCAGAGAAGTGATCGCCACAAAGAACTGACTGTTGATGGTTTGTCTGTCAGAATAGATAAAATTCCCTTTTCTTTGACATTAAAAATGAAAGATCTTGCTTTTGGAGAAATCTGCCGCCCATTATTAAAAGAATAGAAATCTCATTCCAGCATTTTCTATAAATATGAGAGAGGGTTCAACAGATTAGGGGATAGCCAAAAAAATCAATCAAAAACAAAAACTCTAAATGATCACTTGATCTCAAAAGCCTTCAAAACACTGAAGCAACCAAAAGCTCATTGAGCCACAAGAAACAAGTAAGCTATAATCCAGAATCTCTAACTTCAATTCAGTTTTAGAGAAATAATCATTCAAGCGAGATTTATCTCGTTACAAATTTGGTTCAGCATAAGCCAAATCAAGCAGAGTCCCTGTTTTTTTTTTTTTTTTTTTTATTTTTTTATTTTTACAAATATGAAAACCTCAACAAATTTATGGAGAGCATGATCAAGCAGAACAGGTACTACAATGCAGTTCCAGCTCAGTAATCATCAAATCCAGCCACTTATGCCCCTTCCAGACTGAAGAGGTTCTAATTCTGCCCGTTCAAAAAGCCTTCCAGGGCTTGAAATAGATTAAAGCTCTGCCAAACTCGAACATTGTTATCAATTTATAGCTGAAACTTGTTAGTTGAAGGTGTCGATGGTCCAATCTAGAACAGATACGTCCAATCCAACCTGGATCAAAAGTAGCTATCCAGGCAGAAATTGAAGTCAAATGCATCTTTTTTAGAGTTTGTCTTTCCCTTTATGAGCCTTGTAAAATGCAGTTCTGTCTGAAACAGTTTAATTCTTGTCATTTATTCTGGCCAGAACTACCAGTTTTGTATTGTGAAAAATTGTGAAGTCCTCACCAGTCTGAGGCAAGAAGGAGATATTCCTCACCCAAATTCATAATCGCTTGTTTAGAAATCAGTAACTTAGGGTGCAAGTTATCCATTTTTAAAGAAGTCTGCTAGGGTTTTTATTGCAAGCAAGTGGCACGCTCGCACACAAAAGAGACTTGTTGACCAGTCAATGGTTTTTGAGATAATGGGGAACTTTACCCTACCATCATAGGAACAAATCAAAAACGGGTGAACACTAGGTATATCTTTTTATGTTTATTAATGAATTCACTTTCACTCGTACTGTAGAGTTTAGTATGTTAGTTTTGCCCAACCGGCTTTTGAATCTTGAAACTGCCACTGCTCATGTTGACGTCAACAACCAATATAAATACAAAAAATAAAAAATAAAAAATAAAAAAAGATGAAAAAATTCAAAAATTCAGAAATTTTTTTCTATAAATACCTAGCCATGTTGTTCACTTCCTATACCAAAACTTCATACAAATTTCTCTTCTCATATCTCATGTAAATAGTTCTTGTCTTTACTTGCCATGACAATGGGTAGTAAAGCAAAATTAAAAAGAATAGGATAATCACTAATCACGTAAATAATGTTTGTCCTTACTTGCCATTTCCCTTTACCATGACTAAGTAAATGAAAGTGCTCTAAACCCGTATCCCTTACCACTATTCTCAGCCACACTCACCATCACAGAAGAAAAGACAAATGAGTGTGTTTTCTTTTGGGTTTTTTTTTTTTATGAGCACTGGATTGGTTGTTGGGTTGTTTTAATTATTTTATTCCAGGCAAAAGAGGCTAATATTAGATGGGTTTTTTGATGCATTGATTTTTTTTTTTTAAATAAAGAATATTGGGCTTTAAAGGCGGTGGCACAATGGTATTAAATGGGATCTTTTAAAACACGTTTTATTGGTTTGGATCCGTATCCTTTATTTTGATTTTTTCTGTCATAATTTACTTGATTTTTATTCTCTAAATGTCATTTCATTAAAATTTAATCTAAAAAATTTAAATTGAACACATCATCCTTAAAATAGAAAGCCAATTTACTCCTAGTTAAAAAGGAAAAAAAAAAATAATAATAAAACCTGAACTTAACGTCCCTAGCAGTTTTTTTTTCCTTCTTCTTCCTTCATTGTTAATTGAGAGAGTTTCTAGTCGGATTTGAAATCAAAAGGAGAAGAGATAGAAGACAAGAGAAAAACGACGTACGCATGTTCGTGTTGGACATATTTTGCAATTAGTATTTTGGCGTTCACAGTAATCAGAAGCATTTGTCCAACCACAAAAAAATCAGAAGTAACAAAGCCTACTCCATTTAAACCCAATTTAATCGTAAGACTCAATTAAGATAGAAAGCCACAGTATTTTTGATGCTCAATATATATATGGATTATTGTTGTTGTGAACCACTTAGATCGGGATTGAAAATAAAAAGGGTATTTTTCTTTGATGGCTGAAATAAAATTGGTGTTTTTGAGTTTCAGAACTGAGATTAGTTGAATCAGATTTCTGAAGAAGAAGAAGAAGAACACCAACGACTTAGCTTCTGTCTGTTTGGCAAGAACGTATTTTTATTTTTATTGTTGTAGGTGATGTGGCAGTTGTTTTAACCTTTAGATTTTATTATGTTGATGTGGCAGTCTTATATTAAAAGTCAAGCAAATCCTAGTATCCTTTGCTCTAATTTTTTCTCTATAATTTTAGAAATGTCACCTCGTTAAAAAAAAAAAAAAAAATCAATGATTATGGGTCAGTTTGGCATTATTGTGCTGTGAAAATAATAGCTGTCAAATTTACTGTGTGATAAATTAGCTGTGAGAGAAAGCAGTTTGGCGTTTGGTAAATTGTTTGTTAAAAGTATTGTTGGTACAATAATCAGTTTCTAAGTGTTTGGTAAATTTTCTTGTGAAAGTAATGTGAGTTGTGCATAAAAAGGGCATTATGTTGAAATGACTTTTGTGTTAAAAGTGTTTGATAAAAGGAAAGCACTTTCACTTGCACACACACACACACACACACACACACACACACACACACATATATATATATTCCATTACAAATAAATATGTCAAAGAAACAAAGAAACAAAAACAAGAATGGGCAAAAAAAGAAAAAGAAGAAGAAGTAAACAAATAAAAACCAACAGCAACAACTATTGAAGTTAAAACCCTAGAAATTAAAGAGAGAGTGAAGAATGAAATTTATAGTTAAAACCATATAGATTAAAGAAAATGAGGAAAGAATGAAATTGAGAAGAAATAAAAATAATATACCTCTTACTTGAGTCTTGTGGCTTATTAGGAGTGTGCTTCAATTGATTCAACAAGAATAAAATAATAGGAAGAATAGAAGAGATTCAAGAGAAAGAAAACTCTGTGAAAGAGATGGCGTGAAGAAGCAAAGGAATGCGAATGTGAAAACACGCGAAGAGAAGAGATTGCATGAAATAGATTGGGGTATTTTTGGAAGTTTGTAAATTTCATTAAACCCAGCGCCTCTTAGAAACTGATTTCTGCGTAATCAGAAAATGAAAGCACCTAGCTGCTTTCCCTTATAACTTTATCTCACAGTAATTTTTAATAATAAGTAATTTTTTCATAGTTTATCAAACAGGCCTAGCTTCCCAAAAATTTTAAAAAATCACTTATCACCACAAATAAAGAATGCCAAACGGGAATTAAAACTTGACAATATATATATATATATATTTTTTATAGAAAAAGAATGAAAAATCTTACAAATAGAAGTAAACGCTCTTTTAGCTAATGGTTCCTACTCAAATATGTTTTATACCTAAAAAATTTCCTCTCGGGACCCACTTGGAAGAAGCTAATATGGAATATAAGGCCCTATTCGGTAGCATTTTAAGGGGTTGTTTTCATTTTCAGAGAATAAAAATAAGGCAAAAACACATTCAGTGGCCCAAAAATAGAAAACACTAAGAATGTTTTCATAAAATGAAAACAAGTTCATGTGTATCTGTAGAAAACAGAAAAAAGTTGTTTTCATTCTCATGTGAAACGTTTCCATAAAAATAACTCACATATTATTATTTCAAATTGTATTATCAGACACGTTTTCATTGTTTTTGTTTTATAAAGATATTTTCTAATTAATCTACGCCAGACGCATTTTCATTTCCTGAAAATGAAAATTCGTTTTCTTATTTTCATTCTCTGAAAATATTTAAGAAAACATTCTCTGAAAACGTTACCGTACGGGCCCTAAAAGCCTGATGGGTTCAAAATTTGTGCCTAATAACCGAGCCCAAAACCAGGTTTGTACTAAAAGCGAAGTCCACAAAACTCACATTTGTTACAAGTTGGGCTCGACCTACCATGATGGTCTCATACTAAATAAAAGCCCAACTACAATAATGTATGGCCCAAGATGTCGGCCCAATAATCATAACTGCAGTCCAAGGCCAAAAGTCCTGACAATTCGACTTAAGTTCGAACTCAATAATTTGTTCCTCGGCCTAGTCCAAGGCCAAGTAAAATTGTATAAAACCGACTTTGGAACAGCATCATGCGGTGTGTGTCACCGCAGAAAGGCAAAAGGGATGATACGACGTTGAGCTACATTTTGAAACTTGTGCACACAAAGAGAAGTTTTCAAAGGACGAAAATTCTGTGATGCCTCAGCTGTATCGATACAGCCAATCATCTAAGGGTTCATATTTCATTTTAAAAATTAAGGGTTGAGATTGAATGACCTGATGACTTGTTCACTCCTTTCTTATTAAAGAGCATGTGAAATACACGTGACTGAGAAAACAAGCGAAAAAGCTTTGACGAACGCGAGGAAGACGTCGCGTGCACTGGGAGCTGCTTCATCTTTGCAATATATCTCTCTCTCTCTCAAATCCAATCCTCATCTTTGTCCCCAAGTCGGAATCTGAGCATCTCCTTTCTGCCGATGCCGCGATACAAGAACCATCGGAGAGGAGACAGAGTGGGGTGATTCAGTCGAGTTCGACGGGGGTGGTGTGAAAGGCCTTTATTTGGGTAGAAATTCAACGACTTAGTATTGAATCTGGAGTGAGGATGTCTGTGTTGCAGAGCCTTTGATGGGAGAAAAAATTCAACGCCTTGGACTGAATCTTGGTGATTTTTTTTCCCTCTTTTAATAATTTTTAATATTTTAATATTTTAATATTTTCTCTTAATTTCATCATAGCATCAGACCCAATGTGATCCTTTCTCCATCAAACCCATGTAATTTTCGTTTTATGGAGGATTTGTTTTCTTCCATGTATGAGGTTATGGATTTGTGCTTCAAAATAAGGTATGAAATTTTGAACAATCAGGTTGTTGATTTTCTTTAAAGTCTTGGATTCTTGAATTTTCTTCCTACTTTTTTTTTTTTTCAATTTGAGATTTGTTTTATTACTCAAGAACTCTGGTCATGATGAATCCAATTGGAGTTTTCGGGCTTGTTAGTGGAGAACTGAGGTTGACATCAAAAGAGAAAGATGAGTTCTTTAACTGAGAAACCTCATAACTGGTTTTGGTTTTGGCTATATTATTTCTTATGTGCAATTGCATATAGTTTTTGTGCAATTGCATACAGTTTATGCAATTTTTGAGCCCCTGTATGCAATTAGCGATAGTGTGATGTTTAAAGAAACGTTTGACTTGAATGCTATGTCATTGAGTTATTTACCCATTAACAATCTAGTAACAATTGAGGTTTCATTCGTTGAGTATGTTGTGTTCATTTGATAAATTTAAATGTTGGTATGTTCGGTAAGAAAAAATAAGAGTTCACGAGAAAGAAGAAGACATGATTTTTTTTTTTTTTTTT
>NC_047654.1:2603055-2660108 GCF_902201215.1 Prunus dulcis
GTCAAATAATTCCTTCCATTTGGGGATTATTTGACCTAATTGGGAATTATTCAACCTAATTGGGAGTTACTCAATTTAATTGGGGATTACCCAATTAAATGAGGAGTTACCTAATTAAATTAGGAATTGATTTGATACCTACCGCAATTAGGGATTTGATTTACCCTAATAAATCAAATTCCCAATTAATCAAATCAATTCCAAATCGGGGAGGAATAATTCCTTTCCATCTACGGAATTATTCCTCTGAAACCCTAGCCCCCGATACCACTATAAAAGGATGGCCAGACACAAAGGTTGAGGTACGTCTGAATTCCTACTGAAACTCTGCAAAAATTATTTCTCAAAAACCTTAGCTGCCATATTCTTTCTCTCTCTCTCACAAGGCTCCGACCACTACACACGGCTCCGGTCACCCGATTTTTCTTGAAACACCCAACCTAACTTAGGCATCGGAGGGCTTTTAGCCAACACCCCTCGAGGGTGGTCCTTTTACTCCGATTTGTTTTGCAGAGAGAAAAAGAAGCGGAGAAGACGAAGGAATCTTGGGCGAATATTCTAGTTGGATGGGAACCGCTCCCACAAATTGGTGCTTTCATTGAGAGCACGAAATAATACTCAAAGCGTGCTCCAAATCCATTTACAACACTTTTTTTCAAACAACCATGGTTGATACAAGACGTACGAAGAGTAACGCCACCACGATGGGCCCGTCTCATGGTTTCGTGGTGGAAACCTCAATGCAACTGCACAGAATCGTGGCTACCAACACCTTGCAGCCTTCTTCTAGTGCTTTGCAGCCACCTTTAGTTGCTGGAGTTGCAGAACAGCCATCGCAGACTGCTGCTGGAATTGTAGAACAGCCGCCACATGACCCCGTGATCTTCACAGCCTTGCAACCGCAAGCGTCGATTGCCGGAGCTGCTCTGCCTCACTATCTTACCATCGAAGCACAGCAGCAGCCACACCACTCAGCTGCCGAAACTGCTGCACAGCCCCATGGCTACTTAGACGCCGTCCTAGTCTTGGAGCAGATCCATTATCTCCCTCCTCTACAACCACACTTGACGTATGCACCTGTGTACGCGTCTAATGAAGCCCTAGCCCATATGCCGTTGGGCCCATGCACACCACTCTACTTGACCTGCGCAATCATGTGGACCTTAACTCACGGGTTGATCAACTCACACAGAGGGTCGAGTATGAAAACAACCTGATTGGCCAGCTACTCAGGCAGATCAACTTGAATCAAGGCCCTAACCTTAGAACCCGTGAGCAGTTCGAGAGATCCCAGGCTGGTCAGACATGGGCAAATAAGCAGGGGAGAGAACGAGATCGTGCAGAGGAGGCGCAGACAGCTGCGAGCCACACTCTGAACTGTTCGAGGTTAAGTTCAAGGACCAATGTGCTCGAGAGGTTGGCCCACAGTCCAATATCGACGCTTGTTTAGGCCCACAAGGAGCTCAAGTTCGGGAACAATCGCGTGACGAGCGCAACGATCGATGCCCACCAGCTCTTTCGAGGACCAACACACGACTGCAAGCTGTGGATGAATCGTCACAAGCACAAGCTTCTCATTTGGCTCGCAGGCAGGGCAACCAAGGGGATCGACCCTTAGGAGCTGGGAAGAAATTAGCCAGTCGCGCTCGAGGCACCAAAGATGTCCACATGAGCAACCCTCCTTGCGAGCAGAAGATGTCGATCGACGCCCACTAGCCTGCTCGAGGATCAACATGCGGCGACAAGCTGTAGAAGAATCCTCACAAGCTTAATCTCCTAATCTGCCCCATGGGAAGGGCGATCAATGGGATCTACCTTTGGGAATTGAGGAAGAAGTTAGCTAGCCGCGCTTGAGGCACCGAGGCGTCGGCTCGAGCCTCCAGCCCTGTAGGCAGAAGATGTTGAGAAACTAGGAAATGACCGACTCCAAGGTCTCTAACTTAAAGAAAGCACAGAGGAGGCCATGTGCAAGGAAATTGATTAAGTCGACTGCTCGCCCTTTGCCGACGAGGTGGAACGAGCTCCGCCCCTGAAGCGGTTCACAACACCATCCATCACTCCATTCAAGGGGGACTCTGACCCTGAGAGCCATTTGAGGCACTTTAAGAGCGCCATGATCCTGTACAAGGCAGACGACGACCTGATGTGCAAAGTGTTTGCAATGACTCTGGGAGAAGCAGCTCAGGACTGGTTCTGTACTCTACCGTCCGCGTCGATACGCAATTTCAAGAAGTTAGCCCGCATCTTCACAAAGGAGTACACCTCTTACAAGATGGTCAGAAAGCATGCAGACCACCTGTTCAACCTGCGTAAGAAGCCAAACGAGTCTCTTCGAGACTACCTCAGACGGTTTAAGGCTGAGAAGGCGAACATCATAGGATGCAATCACCAAGTTGCATCCTTAGCTTTCAAGAAAGGCTTGCCAACCGAGCACGAGTTATACCGGGAGCTGGCCATAACTCCAAGCCAAACCTTAGCAAAAGTCTTTGAGACTGCCGAGCGCTACGCACTTTGGAACAATGATCATATTGCCGCGAAGAAAGCTAGCAAGCAAGTTGATCACCTGATAAAGCAAGCAAGCCAAAAGAGTAACAAGTTCGAGCATAAAGCCCAGGACAAGCGCATATCGCGACCCCAAGAGGGAGGCTCTGAAACAGAAACCTTCTCTGAGTTCACTATCCCCATCAACCAGATCCTGGCACAAGTGAAGGATAAGCCGTGAATGAGAAGACTGCCACCCATGAAGGGAGGCCCCTCTAAGAGGGGTACCAGTAAATACTGCACATTCCACAGAGAGCACGGTCATTACACCAACAACCATAACGCTTGGAAAATGCACCTTGAAGAGCTGGTCAGAGGCGCCCATTGCATAGAATCAGTCGCAAAGAAGGTCATCCAGCATATCGAGGATCGTGATGCAGCTGCAAAGGAACCTTCCCAAAAGGTCATTCAGATCAACACCATTCTAGCTAACTCCTAGGAATCCGGGCTGACCACCAAGGAGCGCAAGAGAAAGATCGCACAGGCGACTTATGTCTCTTGAGTCACAATGGGGGTACCAGTCATTGTGGATCCATCATCGACTTCTAGAAGAAGGACTTGATCGGGCTTGACCTGTCGTATAATGATGCCCTAGTCATCTGCATCCAAATTGAACAAGCTATGATCGAGCAAGTTCATGTAGATGAGGGCAGCGCAGTCAACATCCTGCAACTATCTGTTATCCAACAGATGGGACTGGAGCCCAAGATTAGCAAACTTGTCAAAAGCTCTCCTCGATGCAGAGACTCACTACCCGAAATTGGAGAAGCTCATTTTAACCCTTGTAATTTTCGCAAGAAAGCTGCGGCCTTATTACCAAGCTCATCGAGTCATCGTCATGACCAACTTTCCTTTGAGATCAATCCTCCACAGCCCTGATGCTTCTCAGCGACTCATGAAGTGGGTTATATAGCTAAGCCAATACGACCTCCTCTACCAGCTAAAGACTGCAATAAAAGCCCAAGCCTTAGCAGACTTTGTTGCATAATTCACACCATCGGCCGAAGAAGAGAAACTGGTCAGCAAAAAGAAGGAAAGTTCGAGAGCAGACAACACCTTTGTTGAACCTGACCAACCCAGAGACATGTGGTAGTTGAATGTAGATGGAGCGTCGAACCAAAAAGAAGCTAGAATAGGCTTCATCATCGTCACCCCGGATGGAACCCTGTTAGAGCAAGCTATCAGGCTTGGGTTCCCGGCTTCAAACAACGAGGCAGAGTACGAGGCATTGCTTACTAGTTTGCGTTTGGCAAATGAGCTAAGCTGGCCATCTACTCAGATTCCCAACTGCTCACAAGTCAAGCCTCAGGAGAATAAATGGCGAAGCACCCAAGAAGATCTTGTACCTTGACAAAGTGCAAGAGGTGTTGAAGGCGTTTCCTACCTTCACCATCCAGCAGGTGCCTCGAGCAGAGAACGCGCACGTAGATGCACTGGCAAGCTTAGGATTAGAAGCTCCATCTCGGTCGAGCACATTGACCAACCTAGCATAAAAGAGGCATAGCAGCCGGACTTGATGCAGATCGACGAGGATCCTAGCTGGCAAGACCCCATCATTGACTACCTAGTGAACGAAGACTTGCCTAAAGACAAGTCCGAGGCAAGGAAAATCAAGCAAAAGGCTACAAGATACTACACGAAAGGTGACATGCTCATCCGCAGGTCATACTCCGGGCCTAATCTCACTTGCATCAAGTACTCGCAAACGCTAGAGGTTCTCTGCAAAAAATAACGAGAAAATTGCAAGTTCAAATTCCTCGTTCGTGAACCAAAAAAAACAAACAAACAAAGAGGCAGCAGTAGCCAAAACAAAAAAACAAAAACAAAAAACAGCAGCAGCAACTAACAAAAAAAAAAGGAAAAAAGGAGGAAGAAAGAATAGGTCCAGCAAGTCGCAGCCCAATCTGCGAGGGAGCCCAGCACGTCAACCAACTCAAGCCCACCAGGAGTACAACACTGGCTGCCCAGCTCGGGCCTCCAACTTGCTCACTCCCAGATCGGCCTACACACCCCACGCCTTACGCAAGGCCCAACGCATGAGGCCTTCTCAACCCAACGCTAGCGCACGTGGCCACATCTTGCCCAGCGCGAGCCCATGTCGCACGCTGTCCTAGCTCCGCTCAAGTCCAAAGTAAGACCAGCCCTTGTGCACCTGTTCGAGCCCAGACTGCAGCCTCCACACACCTAGCCCACTCCAGCTCAAGGCTAGCCCTCACGCATGTCTCCAACATCAGGCTCACTCCACCCAAGCCTTATGCTGAACCACAAGACTCACTCCTTGCTGCCAAAACTCCCCACGCTAGACCCACAGCCAAGAAAACAATATATATATATATATTTTAGCTCGAGTCAATTTACCTAGAAATGCACTCTCTCTTCCTTTGCAAGCAGACGATTTTCAAAGAACCTCTCTCTGAAATATGGGAAGTGTTTCTTGCAGTTTGAAGACAAGCAAGGAAGAGCCTCATATTTAAAGC
Organism: Prunus dulcis; assembly: GCF_902201215.1. Lineage (NCBI taxonomy): Eukaryota > Viridiplantae > Streptophyta > Magnoliopsida > Rosales > Rosaceae > Prunus > Prunus dulcis. The sequence continues at coordinate 2,608,074 of NC_047654.1, forward strand.
AATTGGGGTTCTTTTACCTACAAGGAATCTCAAGCCCATTCCGATTGGGAGTCCAATTTCAGACAATTAGCAAGTAAAAAGCCTCCTCCACGCAGGAGCCCAAATCAAAGAAGGAAGCCCAGATGCAGTTGGATGGCCCAACGATTAATCCACATCTCCTACCTGCCGCGACACTCCATGCAGAAGCTGGGGGGCATTTGGGGGAACCGAATTAAATCAGACCCTAGGTCAAATAATTCCTTCCATTTGGGGATTATTTGACCTAATTGGGAATTATTCAACCTAATTAGGAGTTACTCAATTTAATTGGGGATTACCCAATTAAATGGAATGTTACCTAATTAGGTTGAGAATTGATTTGATTCCTATCACAATTCCCAATTAAATGAGGAGTTACCTAATTAAATTAGAAATTGATTTGATACCTACCGCAATTAGGGATTTGATTTACTAATCAAATCCCCAATTAATCAAATCAATTCCAAATCGGGGAGGAATAATTCCTTTCCATCTATGAAATTGTTCCTCTGAAACCCTAGCCCCTGAGACCATTGTAAAAGGATGGCCACACACAAAGGTTGAGGTACGTCTGAATTCCTACTGAAACTCTGCATAAATTATTTCTCAAAAATCCTACCCACCATATTCTTTCTCTCTATCTTTCTCACACAAGGCTCCGGCCACTCGATTTTCCTTGAAACACCCAACCTAACTTAGGCATCGGAGGGCCTTTGGCCAACACCCTCGGGGTGTGGTCCTTTTACTCCGATTTGTTTTGCAGAGAGAAAGAGAAGCGGAGAAGACGAAGGAATCTTGGGAGAATATTCTAGTGGGACGGAAATCGCTCCCACAGCTTACATAAAGGGGAGAACAACTTTAATAAAATATGAAGGGAAAATTAGGTGTAAGGATTTCTAAAATCCTATTAAGCTATGAGAGAACAAATCATCTAGCCTATGCATATCAAATATAACATCAAATAAAGCGGAAACAAGAAAATAGCTAGAGATTCATGCAAGTCTCAACTTAGGTCCCAATCTTTATAGGTTTACGAAAGTTTGCACCATTGACACTAATATCACATATTAAAGAGAAGGTAGAAAGTGAGGTTACTTTTGGAGCATACCTTGAATCCAAGAATGGTATTCTCCACTTTGTTCTCCAAATAGGCACAATGAGGTTATGCCTCCCCAAAGGTAGAATGAGAATGAGAGGATAAAGAACCAAGAGAAGAAAAATGGATGCTAGCCTTTTATTCTATATGGTGGCCAGCCAAGGGAGACTAGGGAGGGAGGTTTGATGTTTCCTCTCTTCGTAAATGCCAAACTTGAAAACCATAAAGAAGTGTACCAGTCTTTGCGGATTACCATTGTCCAATTGGTGATCCTATGATAAGAAACAATTTAGGATTCGATATTACTATGATAGAAAGGCCTCGCGAATCTAACTTCTTTAGACTGCTTTCCATTAATATCTTTATCCATGGACTTCTTACTTTATATACATTATGTATCTTAGAGTAACATTCATATTGGCTTCCAGGGCATATATTTCATTTTTTATATTGGCTTCTAGAGCATACATTTAGTCTCCCACTTGCATGTAAAGCCAATCAGCCACACAATGTATTTGAACTTGAGACGCTTATCAAGCCATACACGATATGTTCTAGGCTTTTGTAATCTATGCTATATCAACTTTCTTTGCAATTTAGAGACGATCGATTTTAAGTTACCAGCTCATTTATGTAATGTCTTCTCTTAATTTTGGATGCTTGATGAGACTTGAGTTCCTTGGCTTGAGCTATTGCTTCTTGAGAATTTCTCTTGCTTTAAGAGTATTGATCTTTCATGGTAAGAACTACTCTTATAAAGGAGTTTTACTTTTCATCCAAAAAGGGTGTTGACATATCAACTTGTGTTGCATAGATATGTACTGCTATTGGTCGTGAACCATTTAGTGTTACAACATCCAAGATTATCTAGAATGACTTTCTAGAGTTAGTTCCCGTACTATTAGGATCCGATTAGAGTTCATGCAGGTATATGCTTCCACTCTGATGCTCTAATACTATCCCTCTTCGCTTATTTTGCCTTTTGTCTATTTGTATTCTTATAATTCAAAAGAAATGCTTTATTAATTGTCCAGGATTTTGATCCTGGGATATTAAAATGTTGTCCTTGATATACGTTTGTATTAAGTGCAACTTATTTTGCAGTATCTTGATCATATCATATATAATTGCATACTTGTTGATAAGCATATGACCATTTCTAAAATGCTTCTTCAAGATATTATTTATCTTGCATGTTATTCATCTTATATAAATAATCCAGCTCCTTGATTGAAGTTCATACTTCATGTCATCATATGATTTCATTATGATCAAGAAAATTACTTTTTAACTTGCACCATTGCTACGTGGTTGGTGTATCACACCATTGATCAACTTCTTGGAACTTTAAAATGTGGTAAGCTGATAAAACCAGTTGAATTGTCATTTGTTTGATAATTCACTTATGGTTTGTAATCATTCAAGTTACTTGTTTTGCAACAAGTATCTATTAACTTCTTTAATAGATATGACAACTTTTAGTTCGTTTATCAAATTATAAGGTTCTAAACTTTACGTTTGAGATAACAATTTAAACTATCATTGTTGTTCAATTTGACCTTTCAATATTGTTATCCTTGGGGTATGGCATGAGGATGAATTTTAATGACTTATCATAAAAGATTATACTTTATTTACCCTTTAAAGCTCTTTAACCTTTTAATAGATTTATTGTTCAAGCATTAACCATTTATAACATATAAAAGAGTGTTGATGCCCTCGACGTATTTCCCTTTTCTTTGCTTTCTTGAAATCCTAAACCTTTTAGATTTTGGACTAGGCTTTCATCCGACCGAGAGCGATCATTTGGTGAATGCTATAAAAGAATAATGGATACAATTGTATTATTACTTAGATATATCTTATACAAATTATATGATTTCTATTATAGTTCTAAACTTCAGAGTGTTTGGATTTCTCAATCTTTACATGCAACTCATAGGCAAGAATTGGAACATTTTTGTAACACCCTGACCCAACAAATTGTTTCTAATTAATTATTTCATTGTGTAATTACATTTTTGCCCTTGGGAGTATGGGCACTTTAGTCCTTTTTGTTCGGAAAGGAATTTTGGGAATTGAGTAGCACCATTGCGTAGAGCTCGTTAATACGAGTTCACAACCAGGCGGCATGCTCAATTCCGATTTAAAATGAAGAAGTTATAATCTACGTAAGTGCAATGACACAACTGTAAATATTGTGAAATTCCAATTTAAGTAACAGATCACATTCCTTTTTGTGGAATTTCTCTCTCTCCTTGCTCGCGTGACCCTCTCCTTCTTTGCGAAACAGACCGACCTGTTTGGCCGACGTTTTCTCCTCCATCCGGTACGGCCGGCGACGTCACGACCCACAAAAACGTTCGTCTCTTCCTACTCTACATGTCCATACCCATTTTCACCTCCAAACTCTACGATTGGTCGGGATTTCGGACTAGAACCGAGCGAAAACCTCATTTCATCACTGGCGATGTTTGTATGATTTCCGGCGGCCAAAATTGCCAAACCACATATGAAACTACATCCTCTCATCGTGCTCTAACACCCCAAAAAAAAAAAAAAAAATTATACCAACGGTTTCAACTTCATTCCGGCTTGTTTTGGTCAGTTTTTGGCCGTGGTCCAAGAACCAAAAATGCTCCCTTAGTTGTGTTTGATCTGTTGGTATAGGTATTGTAGGGTGTTTCAAAAAATTTCCGTCGTCGGAAATTTCTCAAGACACCCACTCGCTATCGGCAGAGGGTGGCGTGGGCCACTGTGTGTTGGCCCATTATGTTCTAAAACACTCCCCATGTCGTCCTAAGCATGACTGTATGCTTGGACTTGGAATTGGTTGTCGTTTGACTATTGAACGGATATTGCACCTATTATACGATATCTGGGTTAGATAGGTTCAGATTGTTCGATCGGTTCCAATTTCAATTATGTTGTTCACGGTACCACTAGGATCATGTAGGAACTTTCAGATCGGAAATTGGAGGTCGTGGGCCCTGCATGCCCAATTGACCAATATGGAAAGTTTGACCACGAAGTTGACCATGAGTCTTTCGAGACTGTCTTATTCTTCGGGAAGTACTAGAATGACTCTATAAACCTGCTTAAAGGTTGTGCACACTTCGAGACCCGTGAACTAGAGTTTTGAGTTAAAGTTCGTTGTTGGGTACGTTTGTTAATTAAGACCGTTCATTCTCTCGGATAGGTACCCATACTTTGCATACTTCAGAGGAAGAGCCCTCTCAAAGTTGAACAACATTGAACTTGTTGTGAATGGACTTTGTTTTCAAATGAATATTATTTTCATATTGGCAAGTGTATGCATAGCTGTGTTTTGATCGGGTTTGAAATGTGATTTGATTGGAAATTAGTTTATTTGGAGTTGATGAGATGATGGTATTTCCACGGATTATTATTTATTTATTTATTTATTATTAAAGCATATATGGTGCCAGCAGAAGAACCTCATCAGAGAAATAGAAAAAGGCAATTTAGAAATCCTTGAAGAATTTGTTGGACTGTGGCAGATCCAAAATTCAAGTCCATCACTTCTCAATCAACAACTTATTTCATTCATCACCCCCTGATCTCCTTCTGTTTTCTTCTTTTTTTTGGGGGCACAAAGATCGATTCATTCAACCGTCACAAAGGTAACGCAAAGCCAGCAATACAATGAGAAAGAGAGGCATCAGCTGAGAACATTTGCTTTTATTACTGAATATTGGGGGTTGTGTTCACCTAATTTTACTTTGTCTCAACTTTCTAGATCTATTTTCCACATTATGTTATCAGATTTTTGTGTTAAGAAAAATACCAAATCTGAGTGCAACACCTCCATAGCTTCTTTGCTTTAGCATTTCATCTCTTGTTCAATTGTCGATGGTGAAGTTTTCCGAGAAACGTGGAGGCTATCCAAATGAAAAATAAAGGGCTCCCATATAGAGCCTATTTGGAGGGAAAAATTTAAAGCCACTTGACATTTTCTAATTAGTTCTTAGTGTGTTAAATTTTTTCTAAAATCAATTAGAAAATGACAAATAGCTAGTTTTGAGTTTTTACCTTCAAATAGACTCTATATAGGTAATATAATATATCATGCTAAAATGGGCTTATTGCTAAAAAACCTAAAAATAAACGAAGCAACAAAAAAGTTGGAGAAGAAGAGATTAACGACGTCAAAATAACACTAAGACTTAGGTGGCTGATGTGGCCTGTTTTCATCCATAGGATTGCAACATTGAAATCCAGCCCTTGATATTTTCGTGAGATCAGTCTAAATACAGTGTGATTTTTTAAATATATATTTTTTATTTTTTATGAAAAATACACTTTGTGTTTTGAAGCTAATATCCTATCCGAAAAAAGTACTTATCCCATGGTCTGACACAGGTTTTCTGGTTGGCCTTTCTCTTTCCAATCTCATGGGTAAGATTGAAATCCCCTCAGCACACTTCTTTTTCCTGCCTCAACAATCAAACAATTGCAAATATTCAAACGCTTTGGACTCAAAATCCCCAACTGGGTTTCACAAGTTAAGATTATTAGTGCACACCCAATTCTTAGTAATTGTTGCTTCTATGCCTATTTGATTGGAGGACCCAGAAGCTTTTCTTTGTTTGGAGGGTATCAATGTGGATCTATGTTGGGCAAAATCTATTGGCTTAACATGGAGGACATGCCCAGATGACAGGGGCACCAGTCCTTAACCAAACCCATCTCTTTTTACCTTCCAACCCTCCACTGGGATGCCCAGAAACGAGTTCAAGGTCGAAGGAGCAAGAAAGCTTGTCACTGTTGAAGAGATGCAGGAACATGGAAGAATTGAAGCAAGTTCATGCTCATATTCTCAAGTTGGGCCACTTTTGTGATTCTTTTTGTGCAGGAAATCTTGTGGCCACTTCTGCTCTATCAGCTTGGGGAAGCATGGACCATGCCTGCTCAATTTTCCAACAAATCAATGAACCTGGAACCTTTGTATGCAACACTATGATTAAAGGACATGTCAAGGCTATGAACTGGGATAAAGCTTTGCTTCTTTACTGTGAAATGCTGGAGACAGGAGTTGAACCTGACAATTTCACTTATCCAGTTCTGCTCAAGGCCTGTGCTTGGTTACTGGCAATTGAGGAAGGGATGCAAATTCATGGTCATATTTTAAAGCTTGGGCTCGAAAATGATGTGTTTGTGCAGAATAGTTTGATCAGCATGTATGGAAAGTGCGGAGAGCTAGAACGTTCTTGTACTGTTTTTGAGCAAATGGATCAAAAGAGTGTTGCTTCTTGGAGTGCCATCATTGCATCTCATGCTAATTTGGGTATGTGGTGTGAGTGTCTGATGCTTTTTGGGGATATGAGAAGGGAGGGTTGGAGGGCTGAAGAAAGCACATTAGTCAGTGTACTCTCTGCTTGCACTCATTTGGGTGCACTTGATTTGGGAAGGTGCAGCCACGGATCTTTGTTGAGAAACATTAGTGCACTCAATGTAATAGTACAGACTTCCTTGATAGACATGTATGCTAAATGTGGGTGCCTAGAGAAAGGGTTGTGTCTATTCCAGAAGATGAACAAGAAGAACCAATTATCTTATACTGTGATGATCTCTGGGCTTGCTGTCCATGGGCATGGCAGGAAAGCTCTCGAGCTTTTCTCAGCGATGCTCCAGGAAGGTTTGACACCTGATGCAGTTGCTCATTTGGGTGTCCTAAGTGCCTGCAATCATGCAGGCCTAGTAGATGAGGGTCTCCGGTGTTTCAATAGGATGAAAGGCGAACATAAAATTCAACCTACAGTTCAACACTATGGTTGCCTAGTAGACCTTATGGGCAGAGCAGGAATGCTCAAGGAAGCATTGCAGCTCATTACTAGCATGCCCGTTAGGCCAAACGACGTCATATGGCGAAGCCTTCTTAGCGCTTGCAGAGTTCACAAAAACCTGGAAATAGGGGAGATTGCAGCTCACATGCTATTCCAATTGAATTCCCAAAACCCTAGCGATTATGTGGTGCTATCAAATATGTATGCACAAGCGCAAAGGTGGGACAACATGGCTAGAACAAGAACAGAAATGGCTTCCAAGGGCTTGACACAGACACCTGGAATTAGCTTGGTAGAGGTGAAGAGAAGAGTCTACAAGTTTGTTTCACAGTCACACCACCAATGCGACGGCGTCTACAAGATGGTACACCAGATGGAATGGCAACTGAGATTCGAAGGCTATTCGGCTGACACATCTCAAGTATTGCTTGATGTAGATGAAGAAGAGAAGAGAGAGAGGTTGAAATACCATAGTCAGAAGTTAGCAATTGCTTTTGCTCTCATACATACATCTCAGGGGTCTCCCATAAGAATAGTTCGAAATCTCAGGATGTGTAGTGATTGTCACACGTACACTAAATTTGTTTCTATGATCTATGAACGGGAAATTACCGTAAGAGATCGAAACCGGTTCCATCATTTTAAAGATGGAAATTGTTCTTGTAGAGACTACTGGTGAATCTGAATATCCAATTTTCAATTGTGTTTTTCTTTCCTAGTATATTATTGAAATGCAAAATATACGGTTGGATACTGAAGGTTTTTTGGTTCAATGGAGAGGAAAACGTAAAACCATCTTCAACCAGATTTCAGCTGACAGTCAAATGCATAAAGATTCCATTCCATACACAAGTAATGAGACAAAGACTCCAAAATAAATTCATTATGCTAATGGAATATGAAAAAAGAAATAATGGCAAACTTATTATCATATCCAAGTCACTCTTCTAAGAACTCTAGTTCCCTGCAAATCATGACAATAACAAAAGAGCGGATGCAAACAAAAATTGCTTAAATGAAAAGGTTATATTTCAGGGGCGATCCTATTCCTTCAAATTCAAGTGCCACAACCCCCTTCTTCTCTGCTTTTCAATAGTTAACTACTTATCTTTGTTATGAGGCTAAACCAAAAATTCAGCTTAGGAGCATAACAATGCCTAATGATTTAAAAGTACATGAATATCTCAGTAACATATAAACAAAGCAAATTAAAGAACAAGAAGATGGCATAGGGATTTCCTGAACAGTTTAAATAAATGGTACTCATTGATTTTGTTTGAGTAACTTCTTTTATTGCACAATTATTCAAGGAAATTAAGACAAACAGAAGCCTAATTTAGTTGGTTGCTTTACGTACATATTTGTCTCTTAAACATTGACAAATTGATTTACTATCCACACTCTAATACAATTCCTCTTGCAAGTCACATTTTTTCTCCGTATATAATTGTTCTAGTTTATCACAAAAAAATTTGAAGAAGACGAGCTTATTCAATGTGAACTGAAGAAATGGATGAAGTAATTTCCTTGGTTCGTGGATCAGCACTCTCTAAAGAAACACCATGAGGATCTTCTCTCACTAACAAGGCCAAAACATTGAACGAACTCCAAGAACTTGCAACATGGCTTCCAGAATCCCCTAAGGTAACAGCAAATACGGCATCAAACCCACCTGCTCCAGGAACTCCAGCCAACAAAACTCCTTCCATATTCATAGTGGCATCCAAAAGACTAGTTTGTGATTCTGGTTCTATCTGAAATTTTTTGAAGCCAAGAAATCAATCAGAGAGAAAATTAAAAAGAAAAGACAAGCATGACAATATTCTGTCTGTGAACTCAAAACGGCAACAATGCAATTAAAAAAAAGGGGGATTGTTGGACAATTGGACGTTAAAGTTAATTAAATTGAAAAGCTCTCTGCTATTGCAAATTTACTAGAAATATTGTCATTATTAATTAATTTTTCCTTGGTCAAACGGTAATTGGCTAAGACAAGATTATCCTCTACTCAACTTCAAATTTTGAAGTGTCGGTTCCCCAGAAAAGACACCGCTTAGGCTATGTTATTTTTCATTTTTGGAACTTGGGAATGGGTTTGCACAAAATGGGGGTGTTACAATCCCATGTGCCACGTACCCTTTGTATTGTGTCCATAAAACACTTGTATCCTTCCCATTCACTAAACTGAGAAAACCTTGCAGCAACTTCCATTAATTCGCTCCTCTCACAACACAACACATAAGCTGCTTCAGGTATGTCTATAAAATTGTGTATTATATCCAGTTTTATTCATCACCTAAGAGATGTCTGTATCTCTGCTTATGTTTCTAGTCTACAATGCAAATAAATATGGTTGGTTAGTTAAATAGTCATTGATTAGCAACTTCAATTATTATGAAAGGTACTATAAATATAACTTGTAATTTTTCGTTTTTCCCCCAGCTATAGTGGCTGAGATAATGTGGCATTGTAAACACACCACAAAGAATATCTCTGATTTTTCCCCCTAATTGTTTTTGGTCCTAGTTTTTAAATTAATGGGAGAAAATGGAGAATGATGTATAAATGACTTTCGTTAGAATGACAAGAGATAGGTTGAATGTTAAACATTTATGATTGGCAACATGTTTGTGTTCAAATGATTGACATCAGGTTGCTCACTCTTGCAATTCTAAGTAATGGCTTATTGTCTTTGGTATATATATTAATTATCAGCACCAATGTGTTTTAAGGAGTTTTTTGTTGCACACCTCAAGGCTAGGCGACAGAAGAATTGATGGTACAGCCCGTAGGTGTTAGATTACGCATTTAAACAATAGAACATAGAAGAATACAAGAGATCGAGGAGAAGAAATTATAGATCGAAAAGATGAGATAAAGGGCAGAAACAGTAGAACAAAGAAGAATATCGGAGATCAGGAGAAGAAAATATAGACCGAATGGACGAAATCAGAGAGTTCTAGGAAAAGGTTTACTCAACATTCAAATCTGAATTTTAAATAACTACATGGGGGTATTTATAGCAAACTAAAACCTAGACATAATAGGATAAAAATCCCTTGATTAAACAGAAATCATAACCCAAATAAAATAGGAAACTTAAAACTGGAAATCTGTAAATCTAGAAAAGTAGAAATCCTACTAGAATTTGGAAAACTAGAGAACCTAGGAAACTAACAAATTTAGGTCCTACGTGTCCTGCATCATTCTGCCGTAAGGCATACTCTGCTTGGGGGAAAAAAAACCAAACATTTGCAGTTTCTTGCATTGACACTATTCATGATTCCCAACATTCCCAAAAACTAGAAAGGGGTTTGATTCCTATAAAACCCAATCCATGGAAGGGATTTGGAAATCCCAAGAACCTGTCCCACAAATGAAGAAGATTCTTAATGGCAGGGATTTCTGCTTAAGTCTACGGAAGCTGAGTTTAAAACCTCTTCAATGGTTTCGTTCATGATGCATAACATAAGGCTTCATTGATCATAAAATTAAACGGAATATACTTGCGGGGATAGAGAAAACCAACTATGGCTTTCGTAGGAATCAAAATAGAGAAGTAAAGTGACTGACTTTTTTTTTTTTTTTTTTTGGAATAGAGACATTGTATTGAGAAAAAGGAAGATAAGGAATCCATCAAAACAATATAAGAAGGAAAAGACAGACTCCACGGAGTCAAAAAAACCAAAAACAAAAAACTAGAGCCACTGCCATACAACCCCCTCAGGAAGGAGCTATAAGACGACCTTACACAGTGTAGTTATTTTAAACAGTGTTGAAGTCTCTCAGGATGGTGGAATAATGGTAACTTTAAACTCTGCAGAGACAGAAACCCACAGAGAGGCCCCAAATTTCACCCTATCCCAAAGCTCGGCAGGTCCCACCCCCTTATGATTAAAAAAAATCTACAGTTACGCTCCATCCAAATGTTCCAAAATACAGCATGCACAAGGCACCCCCAGAGGACACTGGCCCTTTTTCGGTTACCCAGCAAATCCATTGTAGTACATAAAAGCTCGAAGCAGCCTTTGGGAATCACCCAGGCAATCCGGAACTCCCGCAATAATGACCACCACAACTTGATGGTGAATGGGCAGTGTAAGTAAAAATGGGCATTCAAATAACAGTTTAATTAAATGTACCAAGTCAAGAACATTTGTTTTCTAGAAAGAAAATGAATCTGTAAGAAGTAACATATTTTATCAAGTATTATTCTCCATCTTAAACACCAAAGAAGACTCCAGTTAAAGAAAGCACATACCGGAACACCTGCAGCCTCACCCATCTGATGCATATGATACCTGATCCGAAGCATAGCATCTCTTGCTCCTAATAATGCTTTAATAATTGCTTCTTGGTTTGGTTTAGCGGCTTGCTGTATCCACTGTCCATCCATTTTTTAAAATTGACTCAAACATCAAAGTTGGGAAATACAAGCAAAAGGAAGTCATAGGGTAAGGAAAGTATTAACAACAATATGAAGAAGCCAAATTTTATGATGACATGATTAGAGGAGTAAAATGGGCTACACTGGCACAAGCATAGCACGTTTAAGCTGGGCCTTGCATGACACAATCTATACCGTGTTGTTCCAGGCACAACAACACAACACAACACGACATATCCAATAAATCCAAAATGGCCCTGCATTTTAGTTTAGGTTTTTATCATAAAAAAATTCGTGTTGTTGAGAAAAGTTGAGTCCAAGAAATACCTTCTCTGATTTGAGAATGCTGCAGCTTTTTATCAAGCTTTCATATTCATCCCAGTGTTGTTCTGCCAATTTGCTCAATGTACTGAGTTGTGTTTCAAGTGCTGAATTTGCCTCTGACAACTTTCTCCATGTTTCCAAGGATTTCTGAGGGTCAGCCTTCTGCCACTTTTTCACAGCACCCACCATTGATGGAGTGGATGATCCTCCAGTTCCTGGTTCTCCAAGTACCTGTAGAAGAAAAAAGGATTAACCTTAAGTTCGTAATCTAAAGAACAAGAAAGAGCTTAATTAACAAAAAGTAAAAGCGAAAAATGTCGAGATAGATTCCCAAGTTTACAAATATGAAATGGTAGGATACAAAGTAAGAAAAATATAATCTACAGTTGACTACGACAAGTCTCAATGCAGATCAATAAGACTGATTTAGAGGATTAAAAAGCAGTATGACACTCTTTTGCATGCATAATCATATTTACAAGTGCAGGCATGTTTAATCAGAAATAATTTATAGATCTCGACATGCTTACAAGAGTCATCAATGGTGGCAAGGAGAACTTAGTCCTCTCATGGTCCCACGTTCCTTTCAGGATTTCAAGAACGACTTCTTGTAGTGGAGTTCCCTTCACTGCAACCTGAAACCATACAAACACTAAAATTACGAGTTGGAGGTATTAATGGATGGTCAGAGGCTTGCAGTTAAAAATCAGACAGGACAACCCATTATTGTCTGCTTTTTAGCGGCAAGCCTCTCATAATCAAATTATTGTAACAACAGGTAACCTGTAATCATTTCATAAGCTTTGTTTTACACTTAACTATAACATACCAAACTCCAGTTTGACAATTAGACAAACAGGACCAATGGTGTATTCGTCTGATGCAAATGGTATCCTTTAGCACGGAGAGAGAGAGAGAGAGAGAGAGAGAGAGAGAGAGACCTGAGCAGAAGAAAGCACTTCCGGTGAAAAGCGGACATAGCGTTGACTTCCATAAACTGCAGAACTAACATCAAACCCACTGCCCACTTTTCCCTGTGCAATGCAATGAGCAGTTTGAGCTATAACATGCACCAAATCAAGATCTGCAGTGTATTTTTCATGTTGATGATCTTCAAGCACGGAGGAAAGATCAACAACTCTGAGGTAATGAAGCAAAGCAGCAACAACAGCAGTTGTCATTGCCGCAGATGAACCCAATCCAGTTTTTGCAACTTCAGGCTTACAATTTTCTCCATTTGATTCCTCAGCATTGAAGGTAATCGAGGCAAAAGGAGGTAATGCAGCCAATGCGTCCGGAGTCAAAGGCAGACCACGGGCTTCAATCTAAGAGGTGCACAACCCACCAACATCTTGAATTAGGATTTGGATTTAAAATGATAAAACAAGAATCCTTGAAGTTTCAGCAGCAACTGATTCTTGGAAGTTGAATGCTTTAGATTTTTAAATTATTTTATTTAGAAACATTTACAATTTGATTCAAGAAAACTGTGGACTTCCGGTCAAAAATTAATATTGATGCTGTCATAGTATACCAAGTTGAGATATGTGTCAAATAAAAATTCAGACAACAAAGTAATAAAAAACTACAGAAATAAAAAGAGGTTAGATACCTGGTTCCGATAAGAATAAAAGTCATTGCTGCCTAAAATTGTGATATCAAGACCTGCATGACAAACCCAGTTGAATTTTCAAAGATGCAGAGTTTTTTTATCTTGAAAAATGATGGGGGAACATACAGCGAATCAAACGTTACCTTGCAATAGTAGTTTTTCTAATGAATCTTTCTTGTTCTTGTCAACTGTGGCACGGGCAGCAGCTACACAGTATTGCACCGCTTGTTCCACAAAAGGGTTCTTCGAGTCACTGAAATTCTAAAGCACGTAAGGTAACAATTCACCTAACCACAGAAGTATGATTTGCAAAGGAAGAAAAACACTCAAATTAACCACATTTAAAGCAGGTCAATCTTTCTATAATGATGATGATATAAACTGATGATTGGTGGCATTGTTAAAAAAACTAATGATCATTTAACAAAGTTTAATCAAAATTATAGAAACTTGCCTTGAAGAGACGTATTCAAGTGATAAATTTTTGAGGGAGAGTTTGTAGATGCTTTCTCTGGAGAGCTGAGGAGACGTCAATTTCACATCCGTCCAACCCTGAAAGACGAAACACCAAAACATCTCAATCACAGAGAGAGAGAGAGAGAGAGAGAGAGAGAGAGAGAGAAGACGCACCCAAGCCCAGCTATCAGGCTTGAGCTGGTGGTAAAGTGGCTTGACAATGGCGAAGAAGCGAGAATTGGTGCTGAGAACAAGGCCTGCATTGGGTCTCTCCAAAATCAGGTAACCTCCCGTCAACAACACCTTCCCTGGAGCTGAAGCAACCCTGTTTGTATTTCAACAACAATTTTCAATCAATCACAAAAATTCTTACAACAATAACAACAAATCTTTGATTCAAAATCCAAAAACTTACACGGCCTCCATTGCTCTCTCTCTCTCTCTCTCCCCTCTTTGAAGATCGCAAAGTCAATTTGTGAAGTTTGAAGTGCTTCTAATTTCTCTCTCGGACTCTCAGTAGTTGGGTTTTGACGTTGTACCGCTGGCTGCAGCCTGCAGTGTTCAACTTCAACCTCGTCAAGCTTCCCACCAACCTTTTCAATGATTTTTCTTTGATCTTTTTTCACTTTTTATCACTAATAATTTTTTTTTTCTTCTTTATATTTTTTAATCTTTGGAAATTGCTTCTTTTATTTTTTAATCTCTACTCATTAGTAAAATAAAATAAAATAAGATCAATCCCATTTCCTGTCCTTTCTCACACCGGGACATCATGAAACTATCTCTGATGAAAAAAAATAATAAAAATTTGTGTGAGCTTAGTTTGACTAGCAAGAACTGGACACGTGATGCATTATAATTTAGTTAGCCTTTAATAATTGTTTCTTGCCTCATTTATGAGAGTCTCCAATGCTGACTAAATTTCTAAAACATGTAGGTTTGGTAACATATAGTTAAGACTTCAATGCAGGTTTGGTAACATATATTAATCCAGTTATGAAGTCTATTGGCACGCACTTTTTCACGCATGATATATATCTTTTTTTTCTTTTTTTGGTGAAGAACGAGGCTAATGCCCAACAGAGAAATTAAACAATGGCTCGAGGCCTACAGACTCCAAGTAAATCTTCACTAATAAAGGACATAATACTGTCAGGAGGGTCTTAGAAAGTTGACAGACTCAACTCAAGACATGAACCCAATTCAACTAGTTTATCCGCTACCATACTCTCTCTTACCTTTTCCGCACCTGTCGGTATTGATTTTAATCACTCCTCCATTCGGATATTGCCAAGAGAGAGCAGTGAGAGAGCGGGTGGGTTTTCTAGTTTTTTCCATATTGGCTTGTGTCCAATCTGTAGCAGCCATAAGAATGACGTGTCTGGGGTTGTTGGGAAACACAAACCCATGATATAAAATATTTTTGTTCCTCCATTTCCAAAGAAACCAACAAGTGAAAGCAAACATGGTTGACCACTCCACTCCATAAGCCAAAATTGTAGAGTTGTGTAAATTTTTTGCAACCCAAGTATGAAGATCAGCAGCCTGCAGCAAACTCAGATTCATAGGCATAAGTGACTGATGCCAAACTGAAATTGCCACTGGGCAATTCCGTACAATATGAGCTGCATTCTCCATTGGGGCACCACAAATATCACAATTGGCAGTCATGATCATCTTCCTTTTAACTCTTTGAAAGAGTTTATCTTGGTGTAGCAACCAAAGGAAATATTTAATTTTGGGGGGAGCCTTAATGTTCCATATAAAAGCCCAGCTAACATCCATACTCGACAACTCCCGACAATTAGCCATATATGCTGATTTAACACTGAAAGAGCCAGTGGTAGTATGCTTCCAAATAGGAATATCTGGTTTAAAACTTAATCTAGCAGGTACACACGTAATATGACCTACCATCTCAAGTGGTAATCTTCCTTTAGCTTTTCCAGGTCCCAAGTGCCATGAGACAGATAGTCATAAACTTTCAATTGTAATTTATCTTGAGGCTCCCTCCCAAACCGACTTATCAATGGCCCATCACCAACCCAATTATCTGTCCAAAAGGAAGTGTGCATGCCCTCTCCCACTCTTATTTTTATCCCTTTTTTTCAAAATATCTGCACCATGTTCAATAGCACGCCATTTAGGAGAAGGATGCGAGTGCTTTGCCCTTTCATTGCAAAAAATATTAGAAAATTACCTTGTAGGTATTTCTGAATTAGAGCATTTGACCAGAGGCTCTCCTTGTGTTGCAATAATCTCCATCCTACCTTGGCCAACATAGATTGGTTCATAAGATCAGTTTGCTTAAGACCAAGACCGCCTTTCTTTTTGCTTTTACAAACTGTGTCCCACTTCACAAGGTGAGCCTTCGAAACATCATCACTACTCCCCCATAAAAAATTCCTATTTATTTTATCCAACTCCTCACATGTACTAGCCAGGAGCCAAACAGTTTGCATAGTGTACAAAGGAATGGAAGCAGTCACTGATTGAATTAAAGTTACTCTGCCAGGCAAGCTAAGCAACTTGCCTTTCCAAGCAGTAAGCTTTTGCTGCACTTTATCCACCACACTTCGATAAGTAGCCTTATTTAGTCTTGAATGAATTAATGGGACCCCCAGATATTTCCCAAGGTTCGAAGTCAAAGGAGATTCACAAATACTACTAATCTCTGCAACCAGGCTATTTGGAACATTTGGGGAACAGAAGATTTGGGACTTCTCAAAACTCACTACCTGACCAGAAGCTCGGCAAAAATTATCAAGACATCTCTTCATCACTCTTGCCTGTCGCGTGCTAGCTTCAGCAAAAATGAGTAAATCATCCGCAAAACAAAGGTGGGAAATCTTAGGACAGTTCTAGAGATACCGACTGCTCGGCACTCCTTTTTTACAACAGCCTCACTAATTAGATGGGATAATTTCTCAAGACACAACACAAACAAATAAGGGGAGAAGGGGTCACCTTGTCTCAGTCCTCTTTCAGGAGTAAAGGAAGGAGTAGCTTCACCATTCAAATTTACTTGGAAGTGAACCGTGGTAACACATTGCATAATAATCTTGATTGTAGCCACTGGGAGTTTGATTTCTCTAAGCACAAATTCTAGAAAACCCCAGTTGACTCTGTCATAAGCCTTAGAAAGATCAATTTTCCAAGCAACAAAACCTTTCTTCCCTTTGGAGTGTCTAAATTTATGAAGGAGCTCGAGCTAGAACGATGTTGTCAGAGATTAGTCTTCCAAGGATGAAACTAGCCTGATTAGGACTGATCAAAGTTTTAAGTAGGGGTCTTAGCCGACTTACCAAAATCTTCGAAATGGTCTTGTAGAGGGTGTTACACAAACTAATTGGCCTCATTTGCGCCATAGATAGCGGGCTAGTCACCTTTGGGACTAGAACAATTAAAGTCCTAGTGAGATCATATGGGATTTCTCCAGTAGTAAAAACTTGCTTGACCAAATCACACACCTCAGCACCACATATTTCCCAGCATTGTTGGTAAAGGCACGCAGCAAAGCCATCCGGACCAGGAGCTTTATAAGGTCCAATTGTAAACATACTATTTTTAGTCTCACTATTACTCACAGGGACCAACAAGTTATCTAAAAAACTCTGATCAGCGACAGGAAAAAAATTAGGTAGAGTAGCAGTACCATCTTTGTGCCAGTTGTTGGCTCTTGATTTTTGCATCCACAACAACTCTTCCTGATCAAGAATTTGTGAATATTCCTTTTGCAACTCAAATTCTAAATTAACAAGGAAGGGGTTTTGTTGTTCACATAATACTTTTTGAACTCCAGTGATTCTAGCCAAGTCTCTCCTTTTTCTAAGTTTAAGATGCCCAAAAACCTCGGAGTTGCAAATTTTCAGCTGCTTCGATAGCTCCCCTGTTTTATTCAGTAAATTCCCATTTTCTTGGCCCCAAAAGTCAGCCACAAACTGCTGGAACCCTTCATGCTTAAGCCACATGGCTTCAAAACGGAAGGGCTCAAGATGTGGGTGGGACCTAAAACTTGGATCAAGTTGGAGGAGCAACGGACAATGGTCTGATTTTGCCCTAGCGAGATGTCTAACGCAGGCTTCAGGAAAAAGAAGTCTCCATTGAAAGTTGCATAGTCCTCTGTCATGTCTCACGATAATTAAGGCCCCGATGTCCCGTTTATTAGACCAAGTGAATTTGGCACCAGTATAACCCTAATCAACAAGACTATTTCTTTCCACCCATAATTTCATACCACCAGCCTTAAACGACGACCGAGGACTATGTTTCTCATGGGCAAATAAATATTCGTTAAAATCTCCAGTAATGAGGCAGGGATATTGATGAGCCTTTGCCACAGAATCTAAATGTCGCCAAAGAGCCTCACGCTTTGTATTACACGGACTTCCATACACCATAGTGAAGAAGAGCCAACCTTGACCAGAAGGAAGAAAGATCAAAGCTGAAATAGCCTGTTCAAAAAAATCCACCACTTCCAGCTTGCATCTCATATCATCCCAAAGAATCCATATACCTCTAGAAAAACCCATTAACATCCACACATATACTAATATCATGGACCCTACAATGGTCCTTAACTGCATTTTGCAGAGACTTTCTACCCGCACCCCTTACATTCCAATAGAAAATGTTTTAACATAATGATTGCAATTATGGGTATGGTAGGACCAAAGAGGATGATCAATTCAAACCCACAACCTCCCCCGATTGAGTGAAGGCATGGCAAGAGGTTTCATCCCCATTTCGAATATAATCAATTGGCCTTGACTCATTGCAAGTTTCTGGGACCATGGAACATATATCCCCTTCGGAAGAAGCCCTCCCCGCATTGGTGAAATTATTTGTTGATCGAACACATTCGCCTTCTTTAGGATTCCTTATCCCAGCACTCAAGGAGATGTTGGGGGGTTGATGCCCAAATGTAAGACTGGATTCAGCATTAGGCACCACAACCTGCATATTCATCAAACTTCCGTTTGCACTGTTTCCCTCATTATTATGTGCATGCACATAAGTATGGTGGTGCAAAACTGGAGCAGGCAGCTTGTAAGATATTCTAGTCTTCAACCTAGGGGTTTTGGAAACAGCTACTCCTGTCTCATGAAGTTTGGTCTTAGTCCCCAAGACGTCACCATTTTGGGCTCCATTTACCTTAGAGTCAGTGATGTTGTTGAGAGATTTTTTTGGTCTGCCTTTTTTATTTTTTCCATTAGCAAAAGCATGCTTTTCTTTTGAATCATTAGCTTCCTTAGTTGAACTATCCAACTGCTTCCCCGACCCTTGCATGAAATCATGATTACCAAAAATAGTCTCAGTAGCTACAGGCTCATTTCGAGCATCGGTAGCTAAACTTTTTCTTTATCATGCACTCTTTTACAGAAACTTCTGGTTTGTGAAAATTGTGAAAATGTGAAGGTGAAAATGTCTCACATTGAAATGTTAGAAAACCTTGCAAAAGCTTATAAGGAATTAGCTACTCACTCAATTGCCAATTCATTTTGAGATAAAACCTCAACCTCCTTCAGAAATATTCATTTGAACATCAACATAAAAACATATGCATTACATATAGCAACATAAGTGTTAAATCAATTTCATTGGTTCGAAAACAAAATCTTTCAACCAAGTGTTTCATAGGTCAAGTGATTGATGTCATGGAACTAAAATTAAACAAGTGAGGAGATAAAATTCAGCCATGGAGGGAGTTTTAAACATTATCCAACCATTCCACCAAAGGTTAATGAAGCTTAAACTCGATATTTTCTCTTTGAAAAGGTTTCCAAGTAAATTGTGCCAAAAAAAATGGTGAAATAGTTGGATCCCATTTTTCAGGCTTTAAGGTCCTTACTGAATCGTACTCTTCTTCTGTTGTGGAGTTGGTCCATAAATTGCGGAATTTCATACCTTATTCTCTATTATAATGACATCAGAGCATTGTAGACACACAGCTTTTCAATCATTTCATTCAGCATGAAAACAGTTCTGCGACCGAACCAAATATCACTCTAGCAGCAACCAATATATTTCTTAGAAATTGGGCCCCCATACAGGTGTAGAAGTTCAAATAATACACTATTGTTCAAATAGCAAATGATTTCTATCGTCCTTAGAACGTCAGTAAAGGGCATGAGTTGAGGTTGATTCAGAGATGTATCAGACTTCAGACTGAATAGATATACTTCCTATGACGCATCTTATGACACATTCTAAGCTGAGGCGGTGCAAAAAAGTGGATATCATTGAAAGAGTTATATAAGTAATCACCTCCGCATTACTTCAAATACACTGTACAATATCACCAACAGTGGATTAAATTACATAAAAGAAGAGGAGATGAAGTTTAAACCAAAACAAGATCCCCTTCCTGTTGATCTTCTTGTTCCTCGGGCAGTCTTCCTTCCCGATATGGCAGAAGAATACGCTTAATATCTTCTGCACTTAGAGTCTCATACTCTAAAAGTGCATTTGCCAATGCATGTAATGCCTTTTCATGCTGAAAAATGTGAAACAAGAAAAGTCAGTGAAGTCCATGATTGCCAAAAACCAAACGTGAATGCTGGCTATTCCTATAGAATACAAACCTTTTTCAGAAGGGCTTTTACACGATCATATGCTTCTCTTAACAGTTTCACAACCTGAAGAACAATTTAAACCAATTTAGATCCAAAACTAATTTCATCATAATTTAATAATAAAGACCTGAGATTCCAAGAAAATACTTCAGCATCAATACGAGATTGCATTTCGGGGCTCGGTCGATCTTTGATATGAACTGGCCCAATTGTGTCGCTCATGCCACAGCTTGAAACCTTAAACCGCAAAGTTGACAATAGCATTAAATGATTAACATAAAAGTGTATATGTCTTAGCAGAAGATGGACATCGAGAAATAATTTGTTGTTCAGTCACCAAACAATGGAAATTGTGAAACAAACATTACAAAAGTAGAGCATATATGTAATAAACAAACAGATGCGGAGGAACAAACAATGACTTCAAACACAACAATTTTACTGCTTAGACAAAAGGGAAACTTGGACTATCCGAGGAAAACATAAATTTAATTAGGAAGAATATTAACTTACTTACATGAGTACCTTAATGGAATCAATACTGGATTTCTTAAAAGATGGAATTTACATACTTGGATAAAGAAAATACCATATAGTGGGCAAGCTCTGAAGCTGTGTGTAGATCACTGCTTGCTCCAGTGGTGATATGATCCTGACCGAAGATTATCTCTTCTGCCACTCTTCCTCCCATGCAGACATCAAGACGGGCTAATAACTGCCTCTTGCTAATTGATGTCTCATCATTGGAGGGGAGCTGGGTGACCATTCCTAAAGCAGATCCACGAGGCATAATTGTTGCCTTGTGAATTGGATGTGCCCCCTCGGTATTGAAAGCAACAATTGCATGACCACTTTCATGATATGCCGTGAGCTGAATGATGTGTAATTATTTTAGTAAATAACAATGCACGTTCAAACTGTAAGCATTTTGGACTTCAACTTCCTTGTGAATGATATGCATACCTTTTTCGAGTCTTCAGATATGAACATTGTTTTCCGCTCAGTACCCATAACGATCCTGTCCTTCGCAAACTCTAACTGTGTAGCAGTCAACTTCTCAGCGCCTTCAACCGCAGCTTTAATGGCAGCAATATTTACCAAGTTTGCAAGATCTGACCAAGATTACAAAGAAAAATGGAAATAAGAAAGTGGGGAGGTTCATGCCAGCAGAGACTAAAAATTTATGAAACAATTTTCTATGAAGATGCTAATTTCATATATTGAAAGGAGCCTACCTGCCCCATTGAATCCTGGTGTACCACGAGCAATAGCTTTAACGTCTACATCATCACCCAATGGTTTATCCTGTAGATAGAGCTCCAATATCTCTTGACGACCTCGCACATCTGGATTAGGAACAACAATCTGCATAATAACATTTGTAACTCTACTCTCTTTAAAAGTAAATAAAACAATTGACCAATAAATTGATAATAAAAGCGACATAAACCTTGGTCCAAAAAAAAAAGGCAAGATAAACCTTAAACAGATGCCCATCAATTGATTCTGTATGAATACTGGATTCTCTTTTATTGAGTAATCTTGAAAAATTACAACAGGGGACAAATTGTGTCCTGAAAACCTGCTGCCAAACTTACATAACAAACTAATGCTATAAAAGCTAAGAGACTTGAGTCAGTTCCCGGCACAAAAACATTCCCTCTGGAATGCCATAAGACACCTCCAACTTTTTTTTCCAAGTCCTTGCACAAGTTAAAAGCCAATTCTAAAATTATGTTTTTTTTGGCAGAATTAGTGTGGACATATATAGTAGAATTTCTTCTACCAAAACAAATGTAGACGAAACAGAGTTAAAGAAGGAAATAGTACAAAACAATGGACACAATCTCCAGTAGAGCAGAGGTCTACAAAGCCTTAAAGTACAACAAAACTAAAACATCAACAACCTTAATTACAACAGAAAACCAGTTAAGAACTAAAGGAACTAATAAACAGCTTTATTCAAATTTGAAAGAGCTATCCTTAAAATGTAAGGTAATGGAAGCCCGAGGAGATTGCCAAAAACAAACA
Source organism: Prunus dulcis (assembly GCF_902201215.1). Lineage (NCBI taxonomy): Eukaryota > Viridiplantae > Streptophyta > Magnoliopsida > Rosales > Rosaceae > Prunus > Prunus dulcis. Next base: position 2,630,380 of record NC_047654.1, read on the forward strand.
ATATTCCCACAAATAAACCTGTCCCCTCAGCCCTCAGATTCTCGAAAATCCTCTTATTCCTCTCCGCCCAAATTACCCAAAAACTAAGCATCACAACAAGAAAGCAGCTAGAGAAAAAATTTAATGGCAGTGGAACTATGTTGGGTAGACAACAATCACAAAGAGATGATTGAAGAATGTGGAATTATCTAGAGAAAGCTACAAACTTGTGGCTAGAATAATAAATCCAAGTCAGTGGACTTGGTGATGTTGGCAAACAATACCTATAAATATGCATGAATGTACTCATATAAGGTGGAGTTAACCAATAGAATTCCCAATCTATATGGAAGCAAAAAAAGCTACCCAAACCAATCTATGTTGTGGAGCTTCTAAGAAAGAAGCTCAAGTAGCCAATAGCTACAACAATCAAATGTGGTGGCCAATAGCCACAAGGGAGTTACAGAGTGAGCTACCCAACCTAAAGAGGGTGATGATTAGCCAAGAGGTAACCCACTCAAGGTGGCCAATAGCCTCAAGTTCTATGTACACCAAGCTAAGTACTATCCTCCTCCATTCTAATAAAATCTTTCGTTTCAACTATTGTCCTATACTTCCCAAACCCCTTCACCTATAAACCAACAATGGTATCAGAGCACACACTCAAAATCCAACAAGTGGTATATCTTCCCCACAACCATAAGCTTCTACCCCATGAGGAGTCAATCTGACAAGGGGTTTGGTAGTTGAAACAGAAGAAGTGGAGATTTCTTGTTTGAAGTTTCTGGATGACACAATTTTCTTCCTTTGCAAGGGGGAACAAAATTTTAGAAATTTATTGATGATTTTGGAACTTTTCAATACTATTTCAGGATTGAAGATAATAAAAGCATAGTCTTTGACTAGCAAACCCTAGCTCATTGATAATCTGATGGGGACATCATTGTCAAACCACTTAGAGTTTATGAGAGAAAGAGATGGAAGAAGAGTAGTCATAATCCAGTTATGTCATTGTGGCTGGATTAATTGCTCTTCATCTTCTAAAGTTCTCCATTAGAGACTTTTCATATTTCTTTGGGAGTTTCTAGAGTTCTGCAATCTATTTATTTTCTTTAAAAGCTTTAAATAAGTGTCTTTAGGTTTTCTAGTCATAAAGTCTTGGTGCATGTTTCCAGTAATAAAGTCTTAGTACATGTGATGCAGGAGCATCTACGAAGCTCTCTAAGATTACTTAGGCCTGTGAATCAATTGAACTAGGGTTCTATTTACTTTAAATTATTAGTTACTTATTTTCTTTTCCTTTTCTTACTAGGATTTGGTTTAATTTCTCGTTTAGGTTTTTAATTTCCTATGTCAATTAGGTTTTCTGTATTCTAGTATAAATAGGCTAGTTAGAGACTTTTGTATGCAGTTTTTGTTGATCAATATAATTTCAGATTTTAGTCTATAGAGTTTCTATTGGGATTTTTCCCTAGAACTCAATTATCTTCATTCCAACTTCGATTCTAATGCTTTATCCTTCTATTCTTTGTATTTTGAGTATGTTTGGGTCGCTGGACAGCAGCTCATAGCCGCTGCCCTGCATCAAATTGGTATCAGATCCAGGTTAATCCTTGCTCCACACCATGGTTGGATGTGCTCGAGGTTGTGGACGAGGGAACCGAGCCCAACAAATAGAGATGGCTGAGATGTGGCGTATCATGGAAGAGTTGTCGAGAGCGGTGCAAGCCCTCCAACGACAGGAACACGCAGATGCCTACATGGAAATTCCAGAACGCAACCGCAAACCTTTAGACATACCAGAAGATGGTCGTAAGGATGACTTTGAAGAAGAGGTAAACCCCTTTCATGAAGCTGGAAACCATGGTGATGGTGATCGAGGTGGATTGGAAAGAGCTGTTCACTCTAATTCTTTAGTTAGTTTCGTAAATTTAGATATCCTTCCCATATTTGATCGTTGTTTAGAAGAGGATTGTGAAATTTGTTTTCAGGTTGAGAAAAGTTTTGATTTTGACAATGTATATGGTAAGAGTAAGCAAGATGAATCTAGTGTAATCTTGAAGATGGTGGATCAAGAAAAGGTTGGGTCTGAACGTTTGAAGGAACACAATCCATACAAGTTTGAAGGCAAGGTGATACAAGAAAGTCTTGAAGGAACCATTAGAGATGAGATGACTTCTAGTGATACTTCTGAGTATATTGATTTTCTTGGAGTTGATGCTTTTGATTTGAAGATTGCCAAGAACTTTGTTGATCGTGTCAATCTAATGGCTTTTGGATTGAACAGCTTTTGGGCTGCGAGGTTGTATACAGTGTAGATAACTTGAATTGTTCTAGAAGGATTAAATATTCTAAGTATCTATTTCTTTGGAGTGGGAAGGTTCAATTTCAAGGCCAAAGTTCTATAGACAGTTTATGTAAGTGTAGGTTGTGTTTGGACAGTTTTCAGCAAAAGGTTGGAATTCGAAGACGAATTCTTCACAATCTGGTGGAATTGATACAAGAAAATAAACATAAGTACTCAAGAGTGGTTCAATATTCGAAATACCTCTTTGTTTGGAAAGGAAGAATTCAGTTTCAAGCTTCTCATGGAGTATATTCGAAATACCTCTTTGTTTGGAAAGGAAGAATTCAGTTTCAAGTTTCTCATGGAGTCTTCGTTGATAACAGTTTAGACTCGAGGATGAGTCTCTTCCAACCTGGGGAGTTTGATGCAGGAGCATCTACAAAGCTCTGTAGTATTACTTAGGCCCGTGAGTCAATTGGGCTAGGGTTCTATTAACTTTAAATTATTAGTTACTTCTTTTCTTTTCCTATTCTTATTAGGATTTGGTTTAATTTCTTGTTTAGGTTTTTAATTTTCTACGTCAATTAGGTTTTCTGTATTCTAGCATAAATAGGCTCGTTAGAGACTCTTGTATGCAGTTTTTGTTGATGAAAATAATTTCACACTTTAGTCTATGGAGTTTCTATTGGGATTTTGCCCTAGAACTCAATTATCTTCGTTCCAACTTTGATTCTACTGCTTTATCCTTCTATTCTCTGTATTTTGGGTATGTTTGGGTCGCTGGACAGCAGCTTATAACCGCTGCCCTGCATCAACATATATCCAGTAATAAAGTCTTTCGTGCATGAATTTAGACTATTTGTATTTGGGAGTCTTAAATCTTAGTTTTGGGTATAAATATATGTAAGTGCCTTGGGCAAAAGCAATGAACTTTGATAAATAAACAGTTATGAGAAATTTTCCGGCCTACTTTCCTGCGATGGGAATTTTGGTGCAAAGCTAAGTTTGTCCTTATCTTTATTATTAATAGGTTTGCTGTTTAATTGCCATTATTCTATCAAGTACTTGTTTCCTTGTTGATATTCCAGCCAATTCTTCTTTTATTGCCTTGTTTCTAAACTTGTTTTCATTGAAGCCTAGAAAAAGATAATCTCGAGCCTATATGGAATTTAAAGACTTGGCATTAGACTTTGAACACATCCTACACTAGAGGAATCTACACAATTCTTGGAACCACTTACATTCCGGATTTTAAATAGCATCATGCGGGCAACAAAGTTAACTAGTTTCATGCGTATTTCCTAGTGTGAATTCCTTGTTTGTTGATGGGTGTTGATGCATGGTAAAATTTAATAGCTTGAGTTGATTCTAAAATTGATCTTGGTACTAGTTAACTCATATGCTGCATCATAATCTGTACAATCTAGGATAAGAACAAGAAAACGAGTTTATGACATGAGAATTGTCTTTCCCAGGGCTAAAATTTGAACCCCAAATTATTGAATAACAATATTGGAATCCCAGGTGCTTGCATGCAGCCTATTTTCTTCTAATGACAGAATAAAAAAGGGCATTGGAATCTCCACAACCATTTTGCCAGTAATACCCCATTCGTCTTCCTCAAACTACCCACCCCAAACCTCCTTTTTCTTTCACATTAGACATGACATCCCATCTGATAATCATTTTTCATTGAAGCTTCTACAGAAATGAAAGGTTACAAATCTAGAAACATTTTTTTTTTTTTTTTAAAAAAGAAACAAATTGTATTAAAAGAGGGACGAAATACAAAAGTGGATAAGAAAGCCACAGCAGGCAGAGAAGAAGAACAAAGAAAAAACAACCCAGCTCTCACAAACCAAAAAGACAACCCAGAACAACCTTAAGCTCTAAAACCAGACAAACCCCGCTCCCTAGACAACCACAACTAAACTCTCAACGATTTGGTCATTTCGGAACACCAACACCCACTTTTCTAACAATTTTTCTATCTAATTTCCCTCCCTCAACCTTACTAGCAGAGCCCAAACCAATAAATAAAAAAAGAAATATAAGAAAGTGTAATCCACAGAAAATATAAATAACTTACATGCCTATCAAATCTACCAGGCCTTGTCAGAGCTGGATCAAGAATATCGGGCAAGTTTGTTGCAGCCATCAGAATTATTCCCTGTAGAAATGTCAAAACTTCAGAAATAGTAGAAAGGAACCCATAAATACAGAAAGATCCTTTAATATACCTCATTCTGCTCAAAACCATCCATTTCAACAAGTAGTTGATGCAGCGTTTTCTTTGTATGCCCTTCCCATTGTTTCCGAGTGGATCCAACAGCGTCTATTTCATCAATGAAGATGATGCACGGAGCCTGTGAGAAATGAAAATCATACAAAACGCAATCAGAAGACATGCCAAGGAACCGCTTGCATGACTTCAATAAAGTGCAGAGTTTTAGAAAATCTAGAACAGTTAAGACCAAAATTACCCTATGAACACTATTGAGTTACTTAAATGGGGGTCGAATGACTAGACGCATGACAAAATTTGTAAGTTTCCTTAGGGAGGCTGAACTTAGGGATCTTAGGCTACTTCATCCAGTTTTGGGGAGAGGTTGGCTTGTTCAAAGCAGGATGGTTTCTCTTCTCTCCTTTCAGGGAGGATCTTTTCCCTAGTTTTAGACCAGGAGGTGATGTAGTACAGCCCGTAGGTATTAGATTAAGCACTTAAACAATAGAACAGAGAAAAACATAAGAGATCGAGAAGAAAATATAGATCGAAAAGACGAAAGAAAGGGAAAAACAGTAGAACAAGAAGAATATCAGAGATCGAGAAGAAGAAAATATAGATCGAAGGGATGAAAGAAAGGGCAGAAATCAGAGAGTTCTAGAAAAGGTTTGCTCAATATTCAAATCTGAATTTTAAAGAACCACATGGGGTCATAGCAAAATAAAATCTAGAAATAATAGGATAAAAATCCTTTGCTTAAACAGAAATCCTAACGCAAATAAAACAGGAAACTTAAAACTAGAAATATGGAAATCTGGAAAAGTAGAAGTCCTACTAGTAATTGGAAAACTAGAGAATCTAGGAAACAAACGAATACATTAGGAAACTAATAAATTTAGGTCCTACGAGCCCTGCATCAGGAGGCCCTTGTAATGATTGTGTCAGATCATTTTGCCATCATCTTGGATACCAATACTGTGACAAGGTGTCCCTCACCCTTTAGGGTTGACACTTGACAAGATGGAGTAAAACCATAAGGGTTTCAAGGAAAACTTCAAGAACTGGGGGGAGGAATGTTGGGTTCAGGAATGGACATATTACGGAAGTTGAGGATTTAAAAAAGGAGCTGAAAATCTAGAAAGAGGATTTGGTGATATTAGACTAAGGCTGCTGTTCCGGATCAAACAAAAGAGATTGATATTCTAGAGAAAAAGGGTGAGACGGTACCATGAGGCACGACAGCAAAGACCTTAGAAACAGGTTTGTAGAATTGACCAATGTTACCTAGAACGGAGTTCGAGTTGATACTTGGAATAGGGTATGTTAGGGTAGACTTAGTTTGTAGGGTGTTTTGGGTCATGGTTTGTTTTGAACTCTTAATGCGATCGATAATTTTTGAATAAATTACACATTAGGAGGTAGCCCATACCTAAGGTTTTTGGGAGCCAGATCTTTAAAAGGTTAGTAAGGGACTAGATGGGTGGAAAAAGGGTTCCTTGTCTTGGGGTGGTAGCTTTGCGCTGACCAAGCTAATAAACCTTCCGCCCTCATACAAGAGCAGAAGGCTACAGCATTTTCTTCATCGGTGGATGAAGATGGAACAAAGTAACTTCTGGTTGACCATGGTCCCAGAAAAAGAATACAATCGAGAAACGACAAGCATAACTAGAGTAGCCATACATACAAAACTATTTCCAGATCTATGTGTCGAATGGAACTCAAAGTTCTAGACTCACTTTGGTGAAAATCGGGTAGTGAGTAGTCTTCCAACCTGCTTCATGTCTCCATTTAAATTATCAGTTAGGGTGACAAAAACAGTTGAGAAATTATTTCAAGAAGGATTGTTTGCGGGAAGGTCGAGAAGAGTGTAGAATAGATCATCTACTCAGCTTAGTCAAAGACGGAAGGAGAAAGGGGGAATTGGTACCTTGTAATCTGAGTAAAAGGAATATTGCTCTCTGGGAAAATAGTTGTGGTGGTTTCCCTTGAACAAGATTCTTTTTGGCTCACGATTATTAGGAGCAAGTTTGGATTGCATTCTAATGGGTGGGTTTTTATTTTTATTTTTATTTTTTGCTAGAATAAGTTAGTTGATCGAAACTAGATCTTGTGGAATGATAATGAATATCAGATGATACATTTTGTACCTTGCTAAAAAAACTGATCCTTGCCAAACAACATCTTGTCTAACCCCAAGGGCAAACACCTAAGGAACAGGAACAATTCTCAAGACAAAACACTCATTGTTTGGAATCCGTGTCTAGAATAGGATGTTAACTGTCGAGGTGAGTCTTGAAGAAGCTCAAACATATATCACGGTTCAAGACTTGAAAAGTTCATGATGGCTAAATGAAAAAGCTCTTCCTAGGTATAAATGAAACATAATTAGCATAAGAGTGCATCTTCGGAACAAGTTTCAAATGCATATCATTTGCCCTTGACACATATGATTTACACAAGAAAAATTTCATTAGATTGTTGTTTTTGTGTACATGATTCTTCATACCTCAGTCCCAACCGATCACAAAATTTCTATGATTAATTGTTGCACGTTTACAGTTGGTTGTGTACTCTACAAAGCATTTCTGATTGATTATGCATGGATGATCCATATTGTACCTTCCCTGCGACTCATCAGGACTGTCGTGCTGGATCTACTTGATTTATTTGTTTTATTGTAAATATATAAATACTAAGTTGTGTCCACTACTATCTCAGATTGAGTGTTATTAATTCCGTTGTTCAGAGTGATCAATCCTACATTTCTTTGTGGTAGATTTCCCCTATGAATTTCCTTTAACTTACACAGACCAATTCTTCAGTTTCCTCGCAAGCCTTCGAGCCAAACGTCACACAAATTAACTCTGTTGCTTCTGAAAAATCTCCTCTGTCTTTAGTAGCATCCCTAAAACACTTATCCGACCACTCTGCACAACCTAAGTCCACTTTTGTGGAATAACTTCTCAATCTATTTCTCATCATCCACCACCCCTACAAAGCCTCATCTACCTCAAGTTTCCTATTTTATTTGGATTAGGATTTCTTTCCTCGAATAGGTTTAATTTTCCTTTTCACTCTAGGGTTAGATTATTATAAATACCCTTCTATGTAATTCATTATGGAGTTGAGATTTGAGATATTAAGAAAAGTTTACCTTCCAGAGATTGGAGACTCCTTGGTGTGAAGCCAAACCCCTGGAGTGATTCCAGACCTATTCTTGTTCGTTCTATTTTCTGTTTTCCATTGTTTTCACTTCCCCTAAACTACCTAAATCTACAATTCACCCATGTCCTACATCAACTTCTCTCAAATCTCGCAAGTTCTTTTTCTTAACCAGTCCCATTTTACACTGGAAATACATATTGACAGAATTGACATCATTCTGGCTCTCCATGTTCTATGTATGCAGCTATATAAGTAATATCAAATTATTCCACCTTTTGATTCTGGTTAATGTTTCATGATGAATAGTCATCTCAATAGCTCAAAGTTTTAGTAAGCCCTTGGGGCTAGCCAAAGTGGTGAGGGCATGGGGGTAATGGTAACGATTAGGATAGGTCTAGAGTTCGATTCCATCTAGTGTAACCAAAATAGTGGAATGTCTTAGTTGCTTAATTAATCAATTTAGTACATAGTCCCATAAATAATTTTTTTAAGGCATGCCAAATTGCCACCCAAAAATGCCTCATAACCAACAAACCTTTTTTTTGGCTGCTTGGAATAAGGATCTTACACGCCGAGCACCAACTCCAACAAACCTGTCATCCAAATAAGTAACATGAGATCACTACAGGCTTGGCAATGTCAAGTAATTCCCAGATATAAGCAATATCAGTTCACACAACACAGCTCATATCGTAAGCAGTGACAACAAAAATCAGATCTCAATTGATTAACGCTCATACATTAAAAGAAAAAAAAGGAACTAAAGAGCAAATGAACAAAAGAAAACATACAAAAGCTTCATCTTTGAAGAATGTCACACAAGCATACATGAGTACGCTGTTGAGAAACAGTAAAGGCTGATATATTTGTGGTGCTGTTTATAGCAAAGTAATAAGATCAATAATTATTCATATCTGAACAGCCGGATGGCCAAAAATACCAACAGAAACTTCATAATAATATCCCAATCTAAGTATATGTATCAACTAAATAGCTTGAAAGACCAACAGAAGCTTGATAATTCACTGCCACAAATAGGGAGTAGCAATGCTTTGAAACCCATCCAAGATCTGACATTCAACAACATGCTTGAAGTTAAACAATTCTAACTTTCTAAGACCAGAACCACTGACTAGCAAAGCTTTACATGGACCTGATAATGATCAAGTTAATGTGAAACAAAATGATGGGTGTAATTCAATTTTCAGGTACAGATCTGATAATAATGGGTTAGACATGATTTAACAAGCCAAAAAAGACCGCAGGGAAAAGGTTCATACAGATGGAAGGAAAAAAGCATTACAAGGAAAATGGTATTTCATTGAGAGATATGTAACAGGACATGACGTTTTTAAAAGCTGACATGGATAACAGGTAAGAATTTATAATAACATATTCATTGTACTGCATTGAACAATTTTAAATCTGCTACAATTGATTTTAACCATCACTGGGAAAAGTATAATTATTTAACCAGTCCAAAAAACCAAGACTGCAAATTATCCTCAAAACAATCTAGCCAAATAGCATGCGACGAGACTTATTTAAATGAAATGAAAAGTAGAGATACCTAAAATAAAATATCGGAAAACATAAAGCTTTCAAAAAATAGCACAATATTGAGAGATTTTTTATATGTAAAAGCATATAAGATGGCTCACATTTCCTCAAATTCAGATCCTGCTCTATAGAAAAATGGTACACCAGCTTCTCCTGCAATAGCCTTCAAGGTCCAACATAAATCAGAAATTTTTTTTTTTGGAATGTTTTTATAAGAAACATAATTTCATTTAAAAGGAACAGAACAATACAGAGGACAAGCAGTCCGCTGATCTAGCTAGAAAATGCCAGCCAGCTAAACACAACAACAAAGATTGCAAAACATAGCAAAAAAACAAAGTTACATGGCAGCAGACCAGTAAAGACTAGTGAACACCAGAACTCCAAGCATACAACTAAGCTTGAAAAGAATTATCCCAAAATTCAGAAGATACCAACACCCCAAAAACAAACTCTGTCCCATAGAAGATCCATCTCCACATCCCTTGCTCCACCAATAAACCTATATTTCCCACATAACAATGAAACAAAAGAGGCTGGAGTCGGTCAACTGAAATGGTTCTCCCTAAACAGTCTTCTCCATAAGGTCAGAGCAAGGGGGCAATGGAGCAACTGGTGATCTGAACTCTCAGAAGATATTTTTTTTTAACAGAAACTTTACAAATTCAAAAAATAGAGACGAAGAAACAAGCAAGTGGATAAGGAATCCACAAGAGAACAAAAGAAAGCTACAACCTCAAGACCAAAACAACAAAAGAATTAAGGGTTGAGGAATTATGGGACAGAATTAAATTTTGGGCATCCCTTTGGGCTTCGGTTTCGGGCCAGTTCAAGGACTATCACTACTCTACCATCATGAGAGACATGATGGCAGTCTTAAGATGATTTTACTGAAGCTTTGTGTTTTTCGTGTTTTTTATACAGTTTGTTTTTCAATCTTAGTAGGTCAGACTCTTTTTTTTGGTCTTCTTGTTTGATCGAGGATTTTTCCTCTTGATTATCAATACAATGTTTCTATTCAAAAAAACAAAAAAAACAACAAAAAACAACAAAAAAAAAAAAACAACAAAAGAAAGCAGGCCAAAAAAACAAACAAGAAGGCCAACCAGGAAAAGAGGAAAGAACAACACATCACTTCACAACCGCTAACAAATAACGCATAATAGAAGAGACAGCCAAATAGGAATAACCAAAGCCCATTATGCCTCCCAAAACTTCACTCTATCCCACATTTCAGCCACCCCCACATCTTTGTAGTCCTAAAAAATTCTTCTGTTACGCTCCAAGCATAATTTCTAGAACACTGCATGCACCAAGCAACCCCGCAGAGCTTTAGCGTTCTTCCCCCTACCCAGCGCATCAATCTTGGAGGATAACAGCGGAAAGCAACCTTTAGGAATAACCCAAGCAGTATTAACTTCCCACAGAAGTAACCACCACACCTTTAAGGAGTAGGAGCAGTGAATGAACAAATGATCCGGCTTTCCCTGTCCATATTGCAAACAGTGCACCAATGAGAGGATAAGCACATAAAGGGGCGATGCCTCTGCAAAGTGTCACAAGTATTAACTTTCCTAATGGCAACCTGCCAAAGAAGAATTTTAACCTTTGGGAGAGTCTTAGCCTTCCAAATTTGAGAGGATAAAAAAGAATGGCACGAGTATAACCCTGAGTGATCCAACTTCCGCTTCTGTTGTCCCTCCTAGAGGGAACCAATCTAACTCCATCCAGGATAACCAGTAACCCAGTCGCCACATCTATCTCCCTCAAAGTAAGGTGCCTTCCAAATCTGAAATCCCAAATGTGAGGGTACACTCCAGAACTCACAACAGAAGAAATACTGGATTGCTTCTTACTGGACAGAATGAAGAGTCTGGGGAAAACCTCTTTGAGCACACCTCCCCTACACCAATCATTCTCCCAAAATCTCACCCTATCCCCTCTACCACCCACAAAATCACAGCCTTGAAGAAATACAGGGTAACCACTAAAAATGTCTTTCCACTGGTTACGACAAGAGCCACGAGATAAAACATTAGCATTCCAGCCATTAGCACTCACCCCATAAATACTCTTGATCACCTTGTGCCAAAGAGAATTACGTTATTTGGGGAATCACCACAGCCACTTGGTACACAAAGCCACATTCCTCACTTTTAAAGAACCCACCCCTAAAGCGCCATTATTTTTTCATCTTTCAACAACCTCCCACCTGACCAAGTGAGTTTCCTTCCCATCATCCACACCTTCCCACAAGAAATCTCTCATTAGCTTCTCCACATAACTCACCACACGGCTCGGCATTTTGAAAAGAGACATGTTAAATAGGAATACTTTTCAAAACAGCCTGAATCAAAGTGAGTCTTCCACCTTTGGATAAACATGTCTTCTTCCACTTCTGCAGCCTTTTCTCTACCTTTTCCACAACCAGATCCCAAAAACAGTGTGTTCTAGGATTCCCACCAAGGGGAAGGTCCAAATACAACATAGACCAAGCCCCCACCTCACAGCCCCAAGCCTCAGCCATCGTAGCCAGCTCCCCCTTGTTGTAATTGATGCCAATTAATAAGCATTTCGACTTATTAATTCTCACACCTGATACAAAACAAAATAAATTAAGCATCTCCAGAAGATTGTGCCAATAATCCGGCCTGTCCCCAATGAAGAAAATAGTGTCATCGGTAAATTGGAGATGGGACACCTCCACCTGATCCCGACCAGCAACAAGACCATGAAACACATCCATCTCCTGAGCTTTCTCAAGAAGCCTACTCAGCACGTTAATCACCAAGGTGAAGAGAAAAGGGGAAAGCGGGTCCCCCTGTCTCAACCCTCTAGAAGCCTTAAATTTTCGTATAGGCCTACCATTGATCATGATAGAAAAATTTGCCAAATAAAGACAACCCAGAATCCAGCTTCTCCACCTTCCCCAAAACCTTTTTCTAACCATAACCTCATCCACAAATTGCCACTCCACATGATCATATGCCTTCTCAAAGTCAATTTTAAAAACAGAACCAGCCGCATTATGTTTCCTACTCTCCTTCACCACCTCATTAGTGATCAAGGCAGCATCCAAAATCTGCCGATCCCTCACAAAAGCACCCGGGGAAGTGGAAATAGTACTCCCATCACCTCCCTTCATTCTACAAGTCAAAACTTTAGAAACCACCTTATACAAGCTAGTCACAAGACTAATAGGCCGAAAATCACTCACTTTGACCAAATCCAACTTTTGGGTATAAGGCAAATGAACGTTTCATTGGTGATAACGTTGATAATGCCAGTGTTGTAAACTCCTCCATAACCTTCAAGAAATCCTCTTTAACAGTTTCTCAACAAGATTAGAAAAGAAACATAGAGAAACCATCAGGCTCAGGAGATTTATCTCTCCCGCAATCGAAGACAGCCCTTTTGACCTCCTGCTCTTCAAAGGGTCTCTCAAGCCAATCAGCCTCAGCAGAACTAATACAGTTCCAATTTTGGCCCTCCAAGCCCTAGCCCCCCTCATCATTACTGCTATAAAGAGTTTTGAAAAAGTTCAGAATTTCAGTCTCAATATCCCCTTCATTTTCAATCACCCCAGCACCCTCCACTTCCAGCCTCTCAATAAAGTTCCTCTTCCTCCTACCATTGGCCAAGTGACGGAAAAAAATTTGTGTTCCCATCACCATCTCTAGCCCACTCCACTTTTCCCCTCGGTCTCCATCTCACCTCTTTCTTATGAACCAAATCCCCAACAAGAATAATGAGATCGGCCCTCCCCTTCCTCGACACAATCCAGGCCGTAAAGACCTTCATTCAAATCAATTTCTGCAATTTTTGCTTATGCCTCCCTCTTAGCAGCAACCACATCCCCAACACCTCTTTACTCCAAACTTCTTATTTCCCCTTTAAAGATTTTAACCTCCTCATGAATTTGTAACCCTTCCACCCCTAACTCTGATCTTCCACCCACCACTCCTTAAATTTCCTCTTAAAGTCAGGGTGCTCCAGCCACATGTTTTCAAAGCGAAAAGGACCCTGTCCCCACTTCAACTTAGAAGTATCCAGCTCAATAGGGCAGTGATCAGAGATGACCCGAACCAACGCCTTCTGTCTGACATTGAAAAAGCAATCTTCCCACCTACCCATGAATAGAAAACGATCAAAACTTCTACACAGAGCATTTTCTCTAAAATTAGACCAAGTAAAGGAAGCATTGAGAAGACGAAGGTCCCGAAGATTCGTATCGCTAATGAAGTTAATGAATACCCTCATGCTGCTCGTCATCCCACCCCCATTAGATTTCTCAGCGATGTATCTAACGACATTAAAGTCACCTCCAATGCACCACTTAGCACCACACAACCCACAAAGAGCAGCCAACTCCCAGAACCGACTTCTTTCCCTTGGCCAACAAGGACCATAAATACCAGATAGCCACCAGTCAACCCCTGAATTTCCTCTAATTTTAATAGAAGCCGAAAACTCCCCAATTTCGGAGTCAGAGACGATAGAGATATCCTGAGTGTTCCATATAATTGAAATACCACCAGACCTTCCTGTCGGAGGGACACAGACCCAGTCCCTAAATCTGGAACCCCACACCCTAGTCACCAATCTCCTGTCAATCACTTCTTTCTTAGTCTCTTGCAGAATCACGATATCTGGCCTAAGCCGCACCAACTGCTCCTTCAAAATCATCCTCTTTCTTCTGCTTCCCAGACCTCTTATATTCCAAGTAATAATCTTCATTGATTAAACTGAACAACCCTTCGTAACATCTCTGCCTCCAAACTGTCCACTTCCAACTCTGGCGACCCTTCCGCCTTCTTATGATACTTGCTTCTTGATTTGCAGGATCGACTCAAACTGTCCTGGAGTAAGTTCTTCTTGATTTGCAGGATCGACTAAAACTGCCCCGAAGCATTTTTACTCATCACAGACCAGGGGGGATAGAGACAACAAGAAGACTATCAGCTTTAATATTTTAGGGCTTGGTTGTATGTCATCTCCAGCTAATTAGGGCTCAGCTTCAGCCCCAGCAACTTGGGCAGGGCACCCAGTTCAAGCTGCCCTAAGCTGCCATCCTGATTCCATAAGTAACACGTAATGAAGTTTTCTGGTTTACAATGAGGGAGTCTTTCACTTCAGGTCTCTTTGGTGCGATGTTAGCTGTTAGTTGTATCAATTATTGTTCTAAAAGATAAATAGAAAGGCACCAATGATATTATGTAATATGCATTAAAGTACTTTAAAAACAACAGGAATATACATCTATAACCTCTCTCACACACACAGAGACACACAAATACAGAGACAGACAGACAGACAGACAGATATTTATTTGACTTTCCTCCATTTTTGTGTATTTGACGATCCACATTTAAAACAGAACCACTCATGGATGTATCTAACCAACATGTAACCGAATACAATTACTTCAACATTTATGGGTTTATACCCAATTGGTCTTCACAAGTACCGTGTAGAGTCCAATGCATATCTGCATTCAGGAGATTGACATATAGATGTCCCAAAGGTGCCAATTAAGTCTGGAAGGTGCAAAACCCAAAATTGTTATATCTAATTCATCCTAGAGTTAACTCCACTCCTAACATTTCTCTTTCGCTACATGCGCTGGCAAACTAATGTTTAAAGTTGTATATTTGATGGAGTTCCCTATGTATGAAGCATTATATTAGAACCAAACCTTACATTAAAACCAAATGTCAAACATCTTAATACAATGCTTGTCATTAGGCAGCATGACAAACTTTTGGAGAATGAATTCCAAATTGTACCCTATTGATCTACAACAGTGTCAAGAAGCATTACTGAGATCCGCTAAATCCATCCAAACATAAATTGTCAAGATAACTGTAAAAATAAATCAACTTACCTTAGCAAGCAAAGTCTTTCCAGTTCCTGGTGCTCCTGTCAAAAGAATTCCCTGCAATTTAAGTATGCATTAGACTCATATGCTATATCAAGCCCAAAAAAAATTTCATATATAACCCTGGTTTAAAATGTCAATAAAAAAGGGATCATATTTAACCATGAGGAAGAAAATATCGATGAGTTGAAATTAACAGAAGTTTCAGTGGCAATATCAACGTCAATGAAAATTTAGGTAAAAGTTACAGAAACAATGAAGATTCACTTTAAAACATGAAAGTCTGCATAAAACTTCAGAGATATCGGCGACATCTGGAAATTTTGCCCAAAAATCCTTCAGTTGTCACAGATATGTAGCTCAATATCAGAAAACAGAAAAGAAAAGGGCTGGTTTTCAAAATTGACTTCGAGAAAGCATACGACCATGTGGAATGGAATTTCGTTTTCCATTATGATTAATGTCAACTTTTCCATTATGAAAAAAACCAAGAGGAAAGTTCAGAGCCTCTAGGGGATTAAGACAAGGGGACCCGTTATCTCCATTCCTATTTACCTTGGTTAGCGATGTTTTAAGCAGAATAATAGAAAGGGCTCAAGATGTTAACCTAGTTCATGGAATTGTATCTGGTCATGATCAAGTTGAAGTTTCTCACCTCCAATTTGCAGATGATACCATTTTCCTTTTGGATGGCAAGGAAGAGTATTGGTTAAATCTGTTGCAGCTGTTGAAGTTGTTCTGTGATGTGTCTGGGATGAAGATTAATAAGGCTAAAAGTTGCATTCTGGGGATCAATTTTAGTATTGAAGCTCTGAATAACATGGCGGGCAGTTGGGGATGCGAGGTTGGTTGCTGGCCTATGGTTTACTTGGGTCTTCCTCTCAGGGGAAACCCAAGAGCTCTTAATTTCTGGAATCCAGTAAAGGATAAGGTGGAGAAAAGACTTCAAAAATGGAAGAGGGCTTGCTTATCCAAAGGTGGAAGGTTAACGCTAATCCAAGCGGTTTTGAGCAGCATTCCTTCTTACTATATGTCACTGTTTAAGATGCCTATAGGAGTGGCCGCCAAGTTAGAACAACTTATGCATAACTTTTTATGGGAGGGTCTAGAAGAAGGGAAGAAATGTCACTTGGTCAGGTGGGAAAGGGTGACTAAATCGAAAGAGGAAGGTGGTCTTGGAATTGGCTCTTTAAGAGAAAGAAATGAAGCCCTCAGAGCTAAATGGTTGTGGAGATTTCCACTTGAAACCAATTCGCTATGGCATAGGATCATTAAGAGCAAGTACGGAATTGACTCAAATGGGTGGGATACTTAACAGATAGATAAGGTGTCTTGCAGGAATCCTTGGCGAGAAATTTCGAAAGGGTATAATTCTTTTCTTCAATGCTGCAGATTTTCTGTTGGAAATGGGGAGAAAATTAGATTTTGGGAGGATCTTTGGCTGAAAGAAGGGATTCTAAAAGATCTGTTTCCTAGACTCTCTTCCTTGTCTAGGAGAAAAAATCAAAGTATAGCCCGTTTTGCTAACAATCATGAGATGCCTCTCAATTGGGATTTTGATTTCAGAAGGAATTTGTCCGAGGCTGAAATAGCAGAAGTGGTAATACTTTTGGATATATTGGGGAACGTGAGATTATACGGTTCTAGACCGGATCGGAGATCTTGGGAGATTGAGGAGCAGGGTTCTTTTTCCTGCAAGTCTTTCAGGTCTTTTCTTCTCTCTACCACTAGAGATGTCTTCCCCCCTTTCAGCTCAATCTGGAAGGCAAAGACTCCGCCTAAAATTCAATTTTTCGTGTGGCTGGCAGCAAATGGTAGGATTAATACTTGCGATTGCATTCAAAGGAGGCAACCAAAGATGTGCTTATCCCCCTCTTGGTGTGTTCTTTGCAAAGAGAATGCAGAAAACATTGATCACTTGTTCATTCATTGTTCGTATTCCCTAAAATTATGGTGGAGGATGTTGGGTGCTCTCGGAGTGGAGTGGGTGATTCCTAAAGGGTGTTTTGAGCTCCTTAGTATCAATCTGAGGATTTCGGGGAAGGGGAAGAGAGCTGGAATCCTTCGTGATTGTCTAGTTCATGCTATTTTCTGGAATATCTGGATGGAGCGAAATCGAAGAATTTTTCAGGGTCATACAGGAGTAAGGGTTGAGGAATTATGGGACAGAATTAAATTTTGGGCATCCCTTTGGGCTTCGGTTTCGGGGCAGTTCAAGGACTATCACTACTCTACCATCATGAGAGACATGATGGCAGTCTTAATATGATTTTACTGAAGCTTTGTGTTTTTCGTGTTTTTTATACAGTTTGTTTTTCGATCTTAGTAGGTCAGACTCTTTTTTTTGGTCTTCTTGTTTGATCGAGGATTTTTCCTCTTGATTATCAATACAATGTTTCTATTCAAAATAATAATAAAAAATATATCAAAGATTCTGTTTAATTTCAAGCCAATAAGAAATTTAATGGGTATGTTACTGAGGTTTTGGAAATTCTAATCAGTGTTGCAGTACCCAAATCTCAACTACGACCGATATATCAATAATTTCATCACCGAGTATTACATAGCAGACAATAAAGAGAAAAGCAAATATAAATTATCAAAGTACAAGTTTAGGAAACAAATACTACAATACTAAAGTAATTTGACGGAAAGACGACTTTTGTTGATGCCTTCTTCAAGTAGCAAGATAGTAAAAGGTAAAACTGTGGAGCAGAATGAACGTACAGAAGAGAACTCAACTCAAAGTAACGTATAACCCAGAAGCTAACACAAACCTTTGGCAATTTGCCCCCAAGGCGAGTAAACTTAGTTGGGTTCTTCAGGTACTCCACTACCTCCTCAAGCTCCTGCTTTGCGTCATCACAACCTTTCACATCTTTAAATGTTTTAACATTCTGCAAGAAAACAAAGAAAATGGCAGGAATCCTGATCAAACGGTATATTTCACATCAATGATAGATCCACATCCCACCCCCCACCCCAAAAATAATAAACAACCTCCCAAACCAAGAACGTGATTGCTGCCAAGGACAGTAACAATTTTTTAATTTATTTGTTTTTTCTAATAAGAAAGAACCAATGTAGTTAGCAATTAATAGGTAATACGGCGTTACTAAATAGTACACAACTTGAAGTGAAACACGAAACTAATTACTCAAATTAGACAGTTATCTTCCGTGTATTAGCCTGCTCTAAATCCAATTTACATTAGAAGTTTTAGCACTCACCTAAATTCGGGAACCTAAATTCTTTAATCTTCTTCTGTCCATAAAGAAATGCGAGAGAGAGAGAGAGAGAGAGAGAGAGAGAGAGTGTGTGCCATTTGACAAACTAAATGTAGTACAGAGGATTACTTTTACGATTCTGGCTGTTGTATTTTGGGTGGATTTCTTGTTTACCAATTGTACATGTAGGTTTTTCTTAACAAAAATTGGTGTTTCTTATCACAAAAAACAAAAAAACAAAAAAAACAAAAATAAAAACACCTCTGATCACAGAAGATTAAGCATCTACCTTTTCTGGAATGACTTCTTTATTCAACTCTTTTGGGGCATAGGAAGAACTTGAGCCAACACCAGAAGTACCTATCCCACCCAAGCTCCCTATGTACTTTTGAAGAGCAGCAGCACCCATGAACCTTAGCAAGTTCCACATTCAATAATAGGAATACTAAAGATTAACAGCAAGCAGTAACTAGTAAATACGGAGTGAGAGAGAGAGAGAGAGAGAGAGAGAGAGAGAGAGAGAGAGACTACAGAAAGGAATTGCTCATACCACACTAATCCAACAGCAACTGTGAACAGGATAGTTGAGATAAGCTCTTGTGCAAAACGAGATTTGTTTGATACTTTAGGTTCAACCTAATAAATGAATCGTGGATCAGGATTAGGGACTAAAAGAAAAGTAAGGGGAGGGAGAGAAAGGAGTGAGTAGATGGAAATCAAGACGAAATAAACCAGGCCAAAGCACAGAACGCGGACAATATTTTTCTGCACAAAGATTACAAGTTGAAATGAGACTTACCATCACCACATGCAATGGCTGCTTCTCATTTATGCCAGGGTTGAGAAAGGGCTCATCCATGTTGCCTAATGCACGCTGCTTCAACTCTTGCAGCTGCATATATACTCACCCATTATTCAAACAAAACTACTGCATCACAAGGAACACAAAAAGAAGATGCCACGAAAAAAACTGAAAAAGGAACTGAGGAAGTAATTATAAGATGAAAGAGCACAGTTAAGATTAATAGAAGGGTGAAGGGGCTTATATTTCTTGAGTTGTCTCAACTACAGCATAGTGCCATTACAATAACAACTGACATTAGGTAGTTAAAAAAGTGTCTTGACATCTTTTATGTTTTTCTTATATGTGTCTACTGAGGTTCAATAAAGATATTTCCTTATTTCTTCAAAATAAGGGCAAGAAGATGATTGCCAGCCCACTGTGACCCTACTCTGAATTGAAAGTTTGTGCAACTGTAAATATATATAATAGTTCTTTATTTTAGTTATGGGAACAGGTGGGAGAAAGAACATTAATTCTTTCTTTTGGATTAGTTATGGCAGATGGTACTATTATAGAAGTATATTGCTAACATCTGAAGTCTAGAGTTTCACAAACAACCTTCAAAGCAAACATGCAACACATGCTTTGAGAGTTAAGGAGAGGCATTTTCAACCAATGTATCAACCTAAGGTAGAAAGAAAAAGAAATGATGGATATGGTGTTTATTGACATGGAAATTACTAGTAGTCTTCTGGAATATAAATGAAATCTTTCCAGCTTACTGGGCTTAAACTGAATACACCTTTCTCGTAAAGCACACATCTGATGTTGTGGAGTGGTCAAGCAGCGCAAGAATGAAGATAATCAAAGAAGAGTAGATTTTCCAGTCATATTATGCTTGCATCAATGGTGGAGGAAGTGACATGGACCCATTATAGACTTTTCATAATCTTATCTTGGTAACATTCCAACTAAAATGCATCGACAAGTTACTGCACATATCTATCCATATATTCAAATTATACAATGACCAAGTCCCTTTGTCTTTGGCGACACAAACTCCTCTCAAATAGAACCTGAGTACATGGGACCTGTAGGTAACTGAAAAGCAAGTTCCCATAAGGAGCTCTGGACGTTAAAATAAGAACCTACTTCTAAATTTATGTAATGAGCTTGTATATTCTGGAATCCCAAATTTCCTATCTTTTCTAGCCTACTCTTCTACAAATGCATAATCATTAGGATAACTGTATCGATTTTACATTGTACAAGAAAGGAGATTAATTGATTCCATCCAAAAGAATTTCATATTCTTAGTGCCTCTTTTCCTTTTTCCATCTGTGGCATATTGGTGGTTCATTGATATAACTTGAACCCTTAGAACCTCCATTTAAACACAAAAGGAAAAACACTTAGTTTGTGTTTGAGATAAAAATACAATATCGATCACCATCCAGGACTAGTAGATAAGAACCTAGAAGTTCCACAAACAAGATGATGATGATGATCTTACAGTGGATAAAAAACTGTACAGGAGAGTTTAATTTTTCTTTTGGGTGGGGGAGCAAACAAATTATACAATGCAGGGTCACATGATTACCAATGAAGGAAGACTAGAAGGCTTTCCAGATTCCTCGTCTGGAAGATACTCAGCAATAGTATCAGTGACCACAAGAGCTCGAAGATACTCTGCAACTCCTTTACTGTCCACACTATGATCCCTTTGTTCAAAGCGCTTGATGACAGACTTAGGACTGAAAGAAAATATCAAAGCTTAGTTAAATACGAACAGTGCAGGGCAGGGGGAGTAGAGACCCAAAAGGTTGACGACATAGGTAAAGAAATAGATCAAACCAATTGCTTTTCTGTCAGTCTTCCAAGGAATATGAAAAATTACATAGCATACATGACTACAGCATACATCGCTTCAAACATAAACACACCAAATCCTATTTTGACCGGACCAAACATGATGTACATGTACAATTAAGAAAAATGTAACTAAAGTGATTTAACATAAAAGTATATTTGGATTGTTAAAAATTGCAAATTTATCCTACACACTCAACTATGAAAAAAGTTTTATTTAATTTAACGATGCAGCAGCTACAGCTTGGTTAGACAAAAAATATCCTCTTTGGCATACATTGCCCCAAATCTGAAAATAAAGCCTTTTTAGAATAAAGTGAAGTGTTTGTTAAGGCTTGGGGCCTTCAGCAAATCAGATTAGATTGGATGAAAATTTAAGTGTTTGCTGAAGGCTTGGTGCCTTTGTACCTCTTCTACCTTCTCTCTCTTCTTTCTAAGTTCTTCTCCATATCTTTGTCTTCTCTGAAATACAGCAACCCTAAACCTTACTTCCTCTCTAAAAAATTTACTTCAAATTTCCATCATCAACCCACCATAACCATACTTGAACACCCATCCTGTGCTGTCCAGCATTATTTAATCTCCAGAAATATTGGAAGTAAAAATCAATAAAATTGAAGCTTCTTTGGTACTTAGTTAAAACATTCATTTTCTTTCCCTTTCCCAATTTTCTTATCAACCAACTAGAACATGATTAAAGAAAGAACAAGTTCAAAAAACTGGTTGACACCCTTAAAAGAAAATCCTTCAATCCCAGTGGAGAAACTTCCACTCCAAAAGTACGCCTATTTGGTTCCAAACAAAGGGAGCGCAAACAGCACAAGGGGATAATCTTCCAAGTCCCAACAGCCCTATTATTCCTCTTCACAAAACCTCATCTCCACGGGCATAACAACCACACAATACAGAAGATGGCACAATCCAAGAAAGACCAAAGCAAAGAAAAAGAGATAACCCCATAGCTCTTGGGAGACAGGGCAATGCAAGAAAATACGACTAATCGACTCCTCTGCATCCTTGCAGAAACAACACTGAGTAACAACTACCTGCCCTAGTTTAATCAGATTGGTAACACAGTTAAAACTTCCCCAAAGAAACAGGTTTTTCCACCATTTACATAGACTAATACAGTGATATGGTTTCACTTTAACTGGTTATCACACTATATAACAACAGCAACATAACATTATATACTTTAGAGAAGAAAAAAATTATTTTCTGAGTGACAATAGAAATTATAGCACAAAAACCCTATAGCCTAACCTGTGTTTGTTGAGCTCAGCCAGCAGAGCACTCTGCTTCACGGGGTCCTTGGGATTGGCATCGGCCTCTGCAATCAAAAGCTCCAACCGTTTTTCCTGCAGCCAAAATGGCCACCAACTGAACCAATTGGAGGCCAATACCTTCTCAAATCTTCCTTTTGCAGTTGCCCACAACCCCATCAAGAACACCACCAATGGTATTCCAGTCCCACTCTTTCCCTCAGCTTCCACCTCTTTCTCACTCTTTCCATCCCCTTTCTCCAAACCCACTTTCCCAAACTTACTCTTCACCTCAAATTCCAATTTTTCGCCTCCAAATTCATCAGTTTCCGGTTTCCCCACATTTGAAACCGAGCTATTCTCAGCACTAAATTCCTTCAAACTCGAATCCTTGACCTCAGAACTTAAATGGGAATCCACCAAATCCGATTCTTGATTTAAATTCGCATTCGCATTGTCAGGGTGCAATGTGCAAGAAACCAATGAAGTCCGAGGGCCAAATCCGAAATTTCTAGAACTTTGTGGTGCAGAGAGATAGCTATTAGGCAGAGATAGCGGGAAGTAAGTAAAAGAGGCGCAGCGGGAGAACTGAAAGCGTTTCACTTTAGAAGAAGGAGTAGGAGAGAGTGAAAGGTTAAGAAGAAGCGAACCTTGCAGAGTGGTCATTGTTTAGGGTTTATCAAAAATGGCTCTTTCTCTCCCTCTATCTCCCCCACCCTCTCACTCTCTCTCTCTCTCTCTCTCTCTTGTACAAAAATGGGTGTGCAAAGAGACGGTTTTGTTTCTCTTCTTTCGGTCAATGTGCGCAAAGACAGAGTTTGAGAGCCACAAAATTGCGTGACAGAGAAGATTAGAGGTAAGAGAGAAAAAACCTTATCTTGGGATTGAAATTGGCGCCGGCTTCTAGTTTGTGGTTTTACAGATGGCTCTTTGTCTATTTCTATTTTACAAGAATACCACTACTGAGTCTTGAGTCTAAAACTCAATCCAACCAGACACCGTTCCTAAGCAAAGTGGAGTGACGCAAATGCCCCCCGTTTTATTGTTACTCGTCCACTAAACCTTTTCTCTGTTCCCTTTTTGCCCCTCCCCATTTAGATGCTAATCCGCGACTGTTTAGTTTGTACAAAGACGTCGTTCGTTTCGAGCCAGCCTGGTTGGCCTAATTGAGGGATAGTGATGGGATGCGCTGCTTAGATTTTCAGGATTCATTTGGGGCCGTCAATTCCTGTTTGGGGATGCGCACTGCGAATTTCAACCTTCTTTTGGTCTTCATCTCATCGATTTGTTTGTTGGTTGAGAGATTCTTCATCATTCGTAGAGCATTGGTCTAAGAGATCTTCCATCTTTGTTGGCTACCACAAGTCGGCCTTGGCCCGAATGTAGACAGACAAATGCATTCTCGGGGTAAGAATCTTTTGAAAGATTATTTTATCCCAACTTCTTTATACTCTGATGTTGATTTCCGAATGCGATATAGAATGCAACCCCATTTGTTCAATAAAGTCATGCATGATGTTTGCAATTATGATGCATACTATGTTCAAAAGTGTGATGTTGTTGGGCTTTTGGGACTCCTTCAGGTGCAAAAGCTTACAGCTGTTATACGAATGCTGGCGTATGGTTCATCTGCTAATCAAGTGGATGAGATTGGCTGGATGGGGAAGTCCACTACTTTGGAGAGCTTGGTAAGATTTTGTGATGCAGTCGAAACTCTGTACACCAAGTACTACCTGCGCAAACCTACGCCTAGGGACATCCAAGGCTCCAACGGCTTTTACAAAAAGCTGAAGCTCGAGGATTTCCAGTAATGATTGGTAGCATCGACTGCATGCACTGGCAATGGAAGAATTTTCCAACTGCCAGGCAAGGAGATTATGGAAATATGAAATGCAAAAAAGTATCATCCTCAAAGTCGTTGTTGGATTCAATACATGGATTTGGCATGCCTTCTTCAGAGTCTCCGGATCTCAAAACGACTTGAACGTGCTAGGTCAATCCCCGATTTTCAACGATGTTTTGAGAGATGAAGCCCCGAATATCACCTATGAAATCAACAATACCGTCTACCAGAATGGTATTATCTACCAGACGGCATCTACCTGAGGTGGACCACATTTGTGAAATTAATTCTGCATCCCCGATTCGATAAGCAAAAATTATTTGATGCCTATCAAGAGGGTTACAAAAAAGATGTGGAAAGATGTTTTGGTATCCTCCAAGCTTGGTGGGCTATTATTAGGGGTGCGATGCGTATGTTTGATGAGGAGGTGCTGAGGAGCATAATGATGACTTGTATTATCCTCCATAACATGATTGTGGAGGATGAGTATGATTATGATGCTGCAGAAGTGTACGAACCGGATCCCATGGACACGGCCTTGACAAGAATTTATGAAAGGCCAATGGGGCCAAATGGAGAACCATTGGAGCATGAACCGTTGGTTAGGTACAGTCGTTTCATGACTCATATGATTAATCGATATACGGAGATGCAATCGTCTTATATCCATGAACGACATCAAGTTGACTTGATAGAGCATTATGGGCAATGAAAGGCAATGACGGTGAATAAAGTGAAGTGAAGATGGTTTTTATTTTTATTTTTATTTTTTATTATGCTTAGGTTATGTTTTAGTTTTAGTTATACTTTGGTTGTGGTTTTTTATTTATTTATGCTTTGGTTGAGGTTTTTTTTATTTATGCTTTGGTTGTGGTTTTTTTTATTTATGCTTTGGTTGTGGTTTTTTCTGTATGGAATATTTTGAATAAAAATGTATTTTATTGAATGATTTCTTTATTCACTAAAAGAAAACCAATACAAGTAATTAACTACTAATTAATTACATAAAATACATGAATTACAACTAATTTTTAAAACAAAACATTAAAATACAATGAAATAAAAGGCAAGCAAACTAACTTAATGGTTTTGATCATTTAACCAATCCGTGTTACTAGGTCCATCGTCACGGAAAAGTCTTCTTCTCATAACATCCCTTCGTTCTAGCTTACAAAATTGTTTTGTTTCATGGGACATATGATTTGTTCCGTGGCCATGGTTTCCCGATCCTTCTTGTCAATGTTTTCTTTGCGTACATGCTCCCTTTCTTTTGAATATTTTGCTTGAATTGCCCTCTCGTCTTCTTGGGTTTTCATGTCTATTTCAATTCTCCTGGTGCTGTGCCTTACAATTTCCTCCAAAAGTTTTGATGTATTATTGCTAGAATTACATCCTCTCTTCGCCTTCATCGCCTTTCGGTCAATAGGCCACGATTGCTTTTTGATGGGTGAGTCTTGGCTCATCGGCGAATCCGATTCCGGTGAATCATGGAGTGGTGTCTTGTTTAACACAACGGTCGGACCCGTTGGAATAATTCAGAATCTCGAACAATTCTTCACCACCTCCCAACATTGGTCATGGTTGAAAGTTTTTTTTTGCCTTGCCCAATAGCACCAAACCACATTTGTGCTTGCATAATCTATTCATATTGGAAATGCAAGAAACATTTACAAATATTGGAAATGCAAGAAATATTAACAAAATATTGTAAATCCAAGAAATATTAACAAAATATTGTTTTTGCAAGCAATATTAACAAAACATTGGAAATGGAAGAAACATTAAAAAAATATTGGAAATGCAAGAAATATTAACAAAATATTGAAAATGCAAGAAACACTAATGATAATGAAAATAGGACATTAAAATTAATAAAACGAAAATTTCAAATAATTTACCACATTGTTAAGATTTTCCCCGCTTCTGTGGTTGTCCCTCGCTTTTGCAAAGGCATCTCTCCATTTCCCCAACTCTTTATTGAGAACTTTTCACCTGCTAGACAATGTCATTTTCGTACGAGTCGACCTTGATCTTTCACAAAATTCAGCATGAATTTTTCTCCACATATGAGAGAATTTCATCTCATTACCCGTGACGGGACAATGACTAATTTGGACCCAACACTCACACAACAAAATATCTTCCATGGTGCTCCACGCCCCTCCAGTTTTGATAGAAGAAGCCATAAGATGAGAAATAAAAATACAATTTGAAAGTGAATAAAATGTTGAGTAGAAAGTGAATAATAGAAGAAGTCGAAGAAAATGTATGAGGATTTGGTGTTCAAAGCGAACAGTATTGGTAAGTATTTATAGAAAAAAAAATTTCCATAATTTTTAGGTATTTTTTTAAAAAAAATTCCGATTTTTTTTAAATAATTTTTTTGCCCAAAAAAAAAAAAGGCAGCCATTAGATTGGAGGAGAAAAACCGATCGAAGCGCCCAGAGGCCGCCACGTGGCTTTTAGCTATTGGTGGAAAGTCAATGCTGAGGTTGGCGTCAGTGATGATTGCACCCTCCTCTGGCTCGATCTACCTTCGGGCAAGTCCGATTCTGTGGGACCCACAAACTGCCCCGGCAAAAAAGGCCCGCTGGAATTGCATTTTGGGCTTTGCCCCCTGCCCTAACCGATGGAACTGCTCTAAAAGGGAGCATTTTTACTCACCACTTTAACTCAATGTGTTTCCTCACCACTCTCTTAAAAACTTAGCACATGTCTATGACTAGGGTAAACAGCCGAAAACCCCCTAGACTATATCGACTATCGAAATGTCCCCCTTGGATTATTTTTACAGCCAATTTAGCCTTCGAATTAAAAGAAATAGCCAATTTCACCCATGCCGTTAGTTTTTCCCCAATTCCATCCAAATGCCCGTCAAAAACACCACGTGAAAGGCACGTGAGGCGTCTCATGAGGGTAATATCACCATTCTATACCCTCAGCCCTCAGCCCCCTTTGACTGAATCGTTCGAAGGTCAATTCCCAAATCCATTCCCAAATCAGAGTAAGGTGAGAGTGAAAGAGAGAAAGCGACTGAAGATTCCAAAAAGGGACAAAGAAAGCAACTGAAAGATTCGAAAAGGGGTGAGAAAGACAGACTACGACTGAGAGATTCGATTTTAGGAGATATTTCGTGACTTGAAGATTCCAAACAAAGGTGCGACGGTAAAGGCAGAATGAAAATCAGAGATGGTAGGGAAGCTCCCATATACAGTAAGTAGCGTACCTTAGTTTCTTTGTTTGATGCAATTGTTTGGGTTTTACTGTCGGATTTCATTGCTAGACTTGATGAAAAAGCATAATAAAAGGAATAAAGTGGTCCCTATGGTTGTTGTTTGTTGACTGAGACTTAGGTTCAGTTGTGAATGTGGTCCCTATGCATGTTGTTTATTTATTGTTTGTCGGGTTCTTTGTCTGACTTTGTATTGTATTGTATTGTATTGTATAGAGTAAATGTATATTGTACTGTATAGGGTAGATAGTAAATTAATGAGAAAATTTATTGTTGTGCAGCTAATCCTGACATGTTCACACTTGAAGTACACCATGGGGGCTACTTTGTTGATGGTTTATATATGGGAGGTATTGTACAATGGGTTGTTGGGCAAGATGCAGATGAGGTTTCAATGCTTGAGTTATTTGAACTGGTTAAACACCTTGGTTATGATGAGCAGAACATACAATACTATTACAAGCACAGGACAAATGGCTGGGTTGAAATTAGGACATATAAGGATTATTTTGGAGCATTGAAGTTGGTGAAACCGAGGCAGCTGTTGTGTTATACATAACTGACAATCCAGCACCTAGGCCTCTAAATGTTCAGTCCCCAGTATTCTCTTCACAAGGTGAAAATGCTGAACATTATGAAGACGAACACATTGCTCATGGATATGATGGTGATGAAGAAAATGGGCAACATGAGTTCGTAGATGTTGAGATAGATGAAGAATTTGGTGAGGCAGAGGAAGAAGTTGAGGTAGAAAGTGATGAAGCTGAGCAAGGTGGGGAGGATGAGGAAGAAGATGGTGATTTCATAGATAGTGAGTTTGAGAAAAGTGATGAAGAGGACGACATGAATTTTCATAGGTATGTTGTAACTGAAGAGAAGATGATGGACATAAAGAACCAGGTGAGGGTGACATTGATGGTTATAATACATCAGACTTAGAGAGTTTGCATGAAGATAGTGAAGATGAAGATGGGAAGAAGAGAGGTTTAAGGCAGCCAATGTTCAAGTAGTACAATAAACATCATGACCTTTTAGATCCAAAATTCTACTTGGGTTTGGAGTTTCCTAATATGCAGGAATGTAGAGAGGCCATAAAGTACTATGCATGTAGGTGTGCTAGAAGACTAAGGTTTGTCAAGAATGAGCTTAATAGGGTGAGGCTGGTATGTGATGGTAATAAGGAGTGTGATAAGGCAAAGAGGCCTACTAAGGGTGAAAAGACAAAGAGGCATGCTAAGGGTGATAAGGCAAAGAGAGTCATAGTAAGAGTGATAAGAGTAAGAGGCATGGTAAGGGTGAAGAAGGTCAAGAGGGTGAAGATGAATATGAAGATAAACTTGAAGACTATCCTTGGTTATTATATGTTGCACATGTTGGGAAAGGGCCCACTGTTAGAGTGAAGACATACCATCCAATTCATACATGTGGTAGATCTTAAAGAACTAGGTTTGCCACTTCACAATGGTTGGCTAAAAGGTTTGATAAGGATCTCCGAGCCAATCCTAACATGTCAGTTGTTGAGTTCATGACATTGGTGAGGAAACATCACAATATAGATGTTACTAGGAACCAATGCTACAAGGCAAAGAATTTGGCAAATGAGGGGATTCAAGGAAGCATTGAAGAACAATAATCAAAGCTGTGGGATTATTGTGAAGAGCTTAAGAGGCAAAACCTAGGAAGCACAGTTTTAGTGAAGACATCATTAAGGGGAGATGATCCAATTTTTTAGAGGCTTTATATATATTTTGCTCAACTGAGGAAGGGGTTTATTGAAGAATGCAGAACCACGGTTGGTTTTGATGGGGCTTTCATCAAAGGACAACATCTAGGACAACTTTTAAGTGTTGTTGGGATTGATGCCAACAATGGCATGTTCCCAATAGCTTTTGCTGTTGTGGAGACAGAAAGCAGAGACACTTGGACATGGTTTTTAGAGATTTTCTTCAATGATGTTGGGGTAAGAGGCCCTGAAAATGGGTGGGTTTTTATCACTAACAAACAAAAAGGACTGGGGCAAGCAATTGAGGCTTTAAAGCCAGATGCTGAACATAGACATTGTGTAATGCATCTGCACAATAATTTCAAACTTGCTGGGCATGGTAGTTTGGCACTAAAACATAGGCTATGGGCTGCTGCTAGAAGTACAACACTTCCTTGGTGGGAAGCTGAGATGGACAATATTATGGAAATGTCTGCCCCGGCACATGCATGGCTTCAGGATAGGCCAGCAATTCATTGGAGTAGGTCACATTTTACTACTGGGCCCAAGTGTGATATACTGCTGAACCATTTATGTGAATGCTTCAATTCAGCAATTTTGGAGGCAAGAGATAAACCAATAATCACGATGGTGGAAAGAATAAGAACCTATTTGATGTTTGCAAGACAAAAGGAGGTGAAATGGACTCAAAGAGTT
>NC_047654.1:2660118-2792502 GCF_902201215.1 Prunus dulcis
TATAAGAGAGAAGCTTATGATAGGGCTTATAGCAATTACATTTCACCAATGTCAAGCCAACAATTATGGAAGAAATCAGGGCATAGGTCAATTAAACTCCCACTGTATCACAAACAGAGTGGTAGGCCAAAGAAGGCAAGGACTAGACCTGTTGATAAGATCCCAAAAGGTGCCACTAAGCTTAGGAGATACGGAATTGTGATCCATTGCTCAGTCTGTGGAGGAGAAGGCCATAATGCTACTAATTGTGGAAGGCCAGATGGCAATATGGGAAGAGGTAGAGGCAGAGGGAGAGGAAGAGGAAGAGGAAGAGGAAGAGGAACCAGCTCAGTCCATCAATATGAAGAGGAACAGGTAAATGATGTGAAATTGTGATTAATTGTGATTAATTTTAATTGTTTTAATTGTGATTCATTTCAATTGTTTTAATTATGATTAATTTCATTTGTAGGCAATTAGAGGAGGGTTGACAAGGACTGCAGCCACTGCAAGCCAAATAGCTCCAACCAATGTTGCTACCCAATCAAGTGGAAACAATGCTACTACACAATCAGCTCCTTGCAATTTAGCTTCACAAGCAGGTCCAAGCAATGTCACTCAAAACACTTCCAGGCCACAAGGGAAAAGGTTCAAATCCCCTGCAAAAAGGGCAAGGCCATGGAGGTAAAATACATTGATGGATTAGGATGGATTTTGGAATGTATATTTTTAATACATGGGCTAGTATATGTGTGTATTTTGAACAGATGGCTCTTTTTGGATGGATTTTGGATGATTAAGCAAGGTTGGAATGTATATTTTGTAGTAGAAGTTCCCCCACTGTATTTTGAACTGATGGCTATTTTGGATGGAATTTGGATGTATTTAGGTTGGGTTGGAATGTATATTCTGAACAAATGGCTCTTTTGAATGAATTATGTTTCTGTTGTAATTTTTGATTAGTGTCTTTCCCTTGCTTTTGTTGTACTATGTTTGCAGTTTATGAGTATTTTGCCTTGGCTTGTGCTATGCACGCAAGTATCCAATTTAAACAAGCTCAAAAGACAATTCTATGAAGTTGTGCTAAATTCATATTTGGTCCAAACTTCAAACTTCATACTTCATCCAAAAATTGTGCAATCTACATTTAACCTCAAAATGTACATTGAACCAAATTCAAATGCCACTGCATTGGTTAAGCCAAAACAAGGCACAAAAAGGCCACTACATTCAACCACATGCCACTGCATTCGTTAAGCCAAAACAAGGCACAAAAGGCCACTACATTCAACCAAAGCAACTAACCTACATTGAACCAAATCAAAACCTAACCTACTTTAACCAAATGAAAAGCTCAGTAATAAAACAAACAACAACAGAATCACAAGCAAACAACTCAACAGCAGCCTTCGAAATTTTTTCTCTCTGTCTCTTAGCTCTTGCACAATCTTATTGTCTTTAGCTCTTTTCTCTTCTAATGAGTTGATTCGTCTCAACAATCGACATATGACATGTTTGGCATACTCAGAAATTTTTGGGTCCTTCCAAGCCTTTCAACCACAGCCACCACCATACTTCTCTCTACAACACACATATAACCTCCTCCCTGCATTTTCATCAGACCAGCAAACAATCGTTTCAGCCTCAAATCCACACCGGCAGGTACGCACCATATCATCTTCCGTGATAAAAGTGGTCGAACTTGATTCGGTAGAAGCTGCACGTCTGTTCCTATGCATCCTATCTTCAACTGCAATTTCTTCTCTTCTTCTTGAAATTGATGAACATCAGCGACGTGAGAAGGTTGGAATGCTTGCAAATAGGGTTGGGTTCTGTCATCAAGGGTGGGTTATGTGAAGAAGGGATGGTTTCTGTCGAATCTCCATGTCTGAAACGAAGGCTTCGTTCGAATAAAAGGGGGCTGAGGGTATAGAATGGCGATATTACCCTCATGAGATGCCTCACGTGCCTTTCACGTGGTGTTTTTGACGGGCATTTGGATGGAATTGGGGAAAAACTAACTGCATGGGTGAAATTGACAATTTCTTTTAATTCGAAGGCTAAATTGGCTGAAAAAATAATTCATGGGGGACATTTCGATAGTCGATATAGCCAAGGGGGTTTTTGGCTGTTTTCCCCCCCCCCCCCCCCCCCCTTTTTTTTCCAGAGCTATTTACCCCTTTGGACTATGGTTAAAAGTATTTCAACACAAAAATAAAGTCAAATAATAATAAAATAATATATTTTAACAAAAACTCTCTCTCTCTCTCTCTCTCTCTCTCTCTCTTTTTTCTCCCTTGCCGACCCACTCTACTCTTGGGGCTCTATTCTCTACAACCACCCCAGCCACCATTCACTCCTCTACCTTGTTCACCCTCCACCACATTCACCACCCATACCAAAACCCCAAAACCCTAGCCACCCTCACCACAACACTACAAAGAAATATACAAACAAAAAGAAAGCAAGTTATTTTCTTGGATTTGGGGTTTGTGTATTGAGAAGCTACTGCTTCTTTTCTATAGCGAGATAAGAGTCTAGAGAGAGAGAGGGAGAGAGGGAAATGAGTGGAAAGAGGGGATGGTGATGACTTATGAGCTATCAAAAGAGGTTGGTCCTAAATTGATTCAATCTCTCTATTGAAGTTGGAATTTTTTATTTAATTTAATTTGCAATCCAATGCGTGTAAAGAAGGAAATTGTGGAGTTGAGGGAGGGAATGGTGTTTGGAGTTGCGGCAGGGGAATGGCTGTAGGAAATAGAGCCTCAAGGGTGTGGGTGGGTCGACAATGGGGGGGAGAGAGAGAGTTTTAAAAAAATGTTATTTTATTATTATTTGACTTTGTTTTTTGTTTACAAATATTTCAAAAATTTAGAAAATAGAGAGTTAACTATGGTTATAGTCATAAATATGTGTCAAGTTTTTAAGAGGGCGATGAGGGTACACATTGGGTTTAAGTGGTATGCAAAAATACTCCCATTATGTTAAGGTTCCTATTGGGTGAGGAAAGGGGAGATAAAAAATTTTAAAATATAAAATGTTGGAAGTCTTTTGATATTTTCAATGTGTATTAATTATTTTTTAAAATTAATAATATATTTTAAATGTAATCTTAACCATTGAAAACCTCCTTTATATATTATTCACAACAATTTGTTCATTCTTTATCGAAGTAGTTTGTACTTACATGTTATATGTGTAAAAAGTATTAAACTTGCATTCAATATGTTGGTTTTGCTCTAGACAATTGGAATACTATAATTATCAAGCTCCGATGAATATACTTATTTTATATATGGTGTTTCATGTATAAAATAATTTTATAATCGAAAGTTTAAACTTTAAATGATGATAGTTTAAAATTTTTAAAAATACATACCAACATAGAATACAAAATGGAATAGTATGATTCTCTCTATTTACCACATATGTAGTACGTTTGCATATAACAAGCACACATATGCATTTTTGTTATATTCAAACAAGCACATTTGCCAATAATATATAGTCTTAAAGTTATATACTACTATGTTTAGTATATTTTTTTGGCCGAGCCTATATTAGTATATATGAATATTTGTATGTGGGTACTAAAATATAACAAATAAGAAATGAAATATATATACGACCTATATACTACAAATAATGCAATATATAATTAGAAACTCTAAATTTTTTGGAAAAATTGGATCAGATTGGAGAATTTCAGAATTTTTCGAATAAAAATTTCATAATTTTCGGCATTTATTGAAAATATCGGAATCGAATTTATGGGAGTCTAATTTTTTTTTATTTAAATATTCGGACCGAAATCGGTCGAAAACGGATTTTTCAATCCAATTTACACCGCTAGACTAGAAGATTGGGGACTATAATTTTTTATCAATAACGCTACGGGCACCAACTTGTTTACCAACTTTTGAATACCAACACATGTGGCACATGACATGGCAACCTATGTCATCTGCCACCTCATTTATTTTAATTACATAATTTGTTATATAAATAAAAGAATTTCACACCGAAAAAAGAAAAAAGAAAAAAGAAAAAAGAAAAAGAAAAAAAATTCTTTTATTTATATAATAAATTATGTAATAAAAATAAATGAGGTGGCAGATGACATAGGTTGCCATGTCATGTGCCACATGTGTTGGTATCCAAAAGTTGGTAAACAAGTTGGTGCCCGTAGCGTTACTCATTTTTTATTTATTTTTATTTTGGTGAGAAAGAGATTGGAATATTTGGGTTGTAGTAGTGGGGCAGGTTGGATCTTGATTATCTAGTGGAGGGTGGGGGCTGTGGAGACAGGGAGAGATGT
Source organism: Prunus dulcis (assembly GCF_902201215.1). NCBI lineage: Eukaryota > Viridiplantae > Streptophyta > Magnoliopsida > Rosales > Rosaceae > Prunus > Prunus dulcis. The sequence goes on from NC_047654.1 coordinate 2,664,416, forward strand.
CGAGTTGTAGGGTTCGTGGAGGGAAGATGCTAAGAATATTAGGGTAGGGGCGGTGGGGTGGGGGGAAGCGTGGTGGTTGGACATAACGAAAAAAGAAGCCCTTATCGGTGGAAGGAGGAGGCTGGGGAGTAGTAGATTTTAAAAAAAAAAAAATGTTATTTTAATGTTAAAATTTATATTATATTATATCTTTATTTATATTTTATTTTATGAGTTTTTTAAATTTTAATTGACTAGGTTTGGATTTTTTTACACATACAAAATTACCAAAAAGCCCCTGCCACATTATCAATTTTGACGGCCTTTTGAATGGAGTTAACAATAAGGAGCAACTTAAAATACCAAACATAAGTCAATGAAGCAAAGTAAGATTTGACCATAACTTCAAGAGTACTACGGTAAATAAGCCTTTTTAGGAAATATTAGAAGTGGTTTTGATATTGCTGACAATCAAAATCAAGCAGTCAATAGCCTTTGAAGCATTTGAAGAGACTATTTCAGAAGTTCTATTTTTTTTTCCCTCCTTTATACAACGGATATTGGAAAAGGGGAGGAATCAAACCTAAAACCTGAGAAAAGAAAAAACTCTTAACCACTTGAGTTACAAGTCTCTTGCCACATGCTCCCTTGCATGCTAGAATAAAGAGGACTAAAATGTAACCTCAAACAAAAGTACAATTACAGCATGGGCTAATAGATTGACACCGCGCATAAACTAGAGGGAACCAAAAGGTAATTAACCTTCAATGAAAATAATAAGGAAATTTCATTTGGAGCCAGCCAGCTGCACTTTTTAGGCATTGGATTATCAAAAGGCTAAAAAGGTCATGTTGTGGTTTTATCGAGAAGGAAAACTTGGAAAAGAGACAGAAATGTAACTTTTTATTTTAAAGATTGATCAACAATTTTGTCTCAAAAATCGAAATGAAAACTTCAATATTTATTGACATTTTAAAGTATGAAGCCCCAACGTAATTTCACTATAAGAGCCATCGTATTGGCCCCGGAGAAACCAGTGGAGTACAACATTATATTTGAATGTTCCGCAAGATCACAAGTACTTGACCATACCACGACCCTCCACACTTAGTTTTGTGGCCTGAAGCTGCTTCTTCTTCGGTGCCTTCAACTGCTGCAACTTCCTATTCATCTGCCATTACAAAAAATACAAAGAATATATAAAATATTAACGTTTCTTTATATACTATATCAATGGAGATTTTGCAAAGGGCACCTCAACAAGAAGCATACAATTGAATAGTGGAGTCCAATTTTCCTGTTACCAAATGCCCTTTGCCCACCCTGTTTCCCTTAGTTTTTTGACATGTGGCAAACCACTTAACAGCACTTAACTCTGTTAAAGTCCACATCTCATCATCCCACCCGGCCAACTGCCATCCTCCCGTCCGCCTTAACCCTCTCGGATCCAACCCAACTCGACCACCACTGCCCATCCCACCCCATCCGCTCTCACACACTCTCTCTCTCTCTCTCTCTCTCATCCAAATTCTATTATGTGCTTTAAACGGGTTGCAATGAGTCTGAATCTTCCATGTGTATGTGGCTTTCGTCCATTAGACTTGGTTTTGCCAGAAAACACATTCAACCCAACAGAAAACAATAATCATTTGATGTTCATCTACAGTGTGGGTTTCAAAAGGCATCTTCCCAAACGTCTCTTGCCCACTCGAACTCCAGCTCCTCACCCTTTGATGAATCTGATGAGAATTATGTTAATGTTTGCACCACACATACCAACTTCCAACAACTCCAATACAACCTATTTCTTCTCTGAACGAACCCAATTTGACATTTTCCTTCTTCCATCAATTGAAGGGAGATGGGTTTCCAACAAGATATTCCGTGCTTATTAGAATCTTATGCTCGTGGCGTTTGGGTTGGCAGAGAGAGAGAGAGAGAAGAAAAAAAAAAGCCTAGGTGGTGGGGTTTGGTTGGATCCGAGAGGGCTTAAGTCAGAGGAGGAAGGATGGGGGTTGGCTGGGTGGGTAGACTTAACAGAGTAGTAAAGGTACACCCACGGCCCAATAAAGGGAAAATAACCTAAGCTGCGCATGGGTAGAAGTAACAGATCTAAAGGTAGCTGAAAGAAATTCTCAAACAATGGAAACCTTGTTCAGATTGTCGACCGTACTAAATGGAAAAAATGATGCCCACTTAGATGCCGAGTAGCTACAACATATTTTATTTTGTTTTTCAATTTGTGCTTATATATATTTACCAGTAGCAAAAAGGAAACCCACCTTCATACGGCGCTGATCCTGTATCGCTTGTTTAGCACGGGCTCTGATTTCATCAGGATCAATCTTAGATTGTGGGCGCACCACAAAATCCATTGGTGTCGCTTCTGGCCTTGAGGCATGTTGCCTAGAAGATGATTGGCCAGATTTTCTTTCCCTGTATCGAAGTCAAAATTAAAATGAAAGAAATGCCCCTTAGACAAAAGCGCCAGAAAAATAAGCAGCAATTGAAGTTTAACCCTTTGGGATTATTAAGAAGCATGTTTAATCTATCCTCAAATTATACCTTGAAAATTCATCCAAGTCCAGATCACCATCTCTAGATTCCATTCCTGTACCATTATTCACTGGCCTGTGTAATAAAATATCAAATGTAATTTAATACAACTACATGCACCAGATTTAAAGAAAACGTATATTGAGTTCAACACGGATTTGCATGCATGCATAGGAGCAATAAGGTATTGTTCACACAAGGAAAAAAAAAGTCTCACAGTACTTTTTCACTGGTGGCCTTCTAAAGGGAACCCTGTCATCATCAATGTTTCTCATATCCTCAAACCTCGTACTTTTATTAAATATAGGTCGACTCTGCAGTCATGTGAAACAGACCAGATGTCAACACCATTGCATACAAAACATAAAGAATACCATGTAGTGAGCATTAAAACTGGGATTAACAAATAATTAGCATCTCAAGGAAATTTATCTATGGTTAATGGGGAAATGGGGTTCTTCAATCTGATTATTGCCACAGTTTTTTCAATGAAAATATCATTAAGAAGAATAAGATCTGCACGTATTTGTATATGAAAGAAAAATTGGCAGAAAAACTCCATATGGCTATGGAAGGCAAGAACTTGAGAACAAAACAAATTACCCATTTGTCAACCAATTCCTTCGCAAGCTTTCTGTTGGAAGTTGTTTCCTCATCAGATTTTGACAAAAACATGATGACCTGCCCAAGAACAAAGTAGATCAGTTCAAGTTGTCACATTAATTGGAAATCCATAACAATTGTTTGAAGCCTCATAAGATCATAACCTTTTTTTTTTTTTTCCCCCCCTAAGAAAGCAGATCCTAACCTTTCCAAGGCCACTCTTTTTCAGTTGTTCTCTTCTATCATATTGCTCTAGATCAATGGGGAACTGCATAACAGAAGCAACATTTCAGGTTCTACTGTTGACAACCATTACTAAATGTCACATACTAAAATGGGTAAGAAGGGATATACATCAGTCAAAATCTTCAAAATTGCTGCACGTATATTTATATTTGGTAAACTTCCATCAGGAAGAGGTTCAAGCCAATTCTTCAGCAGAGTTAGCACTCCATGATCTAAGAACTCTTGTTGAAGCTGCTTCCTGCAAAGACCACAGTTAAAATCAGAAAGTATTCTAACAATTTTTTTTTTTTTTTTGAAAAGGAAAAGTATTCTTACAATTGATAGAGAGAGGGAGAGAGATATATATCGCATGCAACCAGCTTACTTTGAGAGGACCTCTGTAAGAAGAGGCAACTTCTTGAGCTTATTAATGGCAGGTTTCCCCTGTCTATTAAATTCTGCATCCTCTTCAGCTGTAACCTCGAGCTCAGCCATGACATTCTCAACCAGCAATGCTATTTCTGCTGGACTTTTTTCATTCTTCTTCCTTTTCTTACCCATCTTAAAGAGTTCCTTGATTTCATCATCTTCCTCACCCTCCTCAGCCTAGAAAAAACCAAACAATAATAAATATGAAAAAGCTATTCCCATAAAGAAACCATATAGACAAAAGTAGTAAGCAATAAACAGGCTTAGTGAGTCATCAGTTGCAATCAACATGAGGTATCTGATATAAGTTGAAGACAGGAAACGTTGTCTATCAACCGCAGTTCCACTATATCTTGTGCCTTTAAATTCCATGCTGTGGCATTATAACATTAGCATATAGATCTAAGGATGATAGAAAACACAAACCTGAGGATGATGACTAGGAGAGCGTTCATTGTCGCTTCCATACCGGTCAGCAGGATGCACACCAGTGTCATCTATAAAGTTGTCATCATCAAATGTCCTGACACCCTCCTGATCATCCTATAAAATTGAACAGGAGAAAACAATTAGTAAGTTACAAAAGTAAGCTTAAGTGAATATCAGTAAGACAATACATTATAGTTATGGAAAACAAAATCAATCAGGCACGGTTATTTAACACCTATAGATTCTGAACATCATCAAAGAAACAGATTCTCGCTGACAAAATTGCAGTTGGCACAATTTAAATGTAAAATCTTTTAGAAGAAAATGGGATAACAAGAACCAAGACATTTTTCACTATAAACCATTATTCTTGCAAAACCACGACAGAAAAACTATATCAATTAAATACTTCTAGACAAAAGTTGTTGCAGATATCAGAAATTAAGCTCTTCAATCTATATAACACTTCATCGGCTTGCAAATTCAAAGATAAAATCAGCAAAAACCAATCAAACAACTATTTTTAAAAACTATGTATGCATCATAATTGTTAAAACAAAGCAAACGAAGACCAATTCAACTCAATCATTTAACAGTCGAGAGCAACTCACAAAATCGCACAACCCCACCATATTTGTAACCTCAGAATAAAACCCAAATGCTAAAAGGAAAATAAAATACTGATGATAACCTCAGAATCGCCGCCGGCGATGGTGTCCCACATCTCCTTGACCTCACCATCCGTGGCCGCCTTGTCGGAAAAGGATCTCCTTGGAAATTTGGGTCCCTTCTTCTCTCCCTTATGCCTCTTCTCCTTCTTCAGCCTCTTCCCACTGCCCTCATCGCCATCCTCTCCATCATCGTCCACCAAATCAGAGCTCACAGGCAGTTTTCCCACGTGGCTCTTCTTGATCAGCCGCTTCCTTGGCTTGGATTTCAAGGACGAGGGGTCGGCATCGTAGACGGGGGTCTGGGACTGGTCTCGATCGCGCAAATCGTCGTTGTCTTCTAGGCCGTCATCTTGGTGGGGCTCGGGAGATGGGTCACGACCCGCTCCGAAGTCATCGTAGTCCATCAATGGCTCCCCATCTTCGTCGCGGTACCTGAAACCAATAGTGGCGATTAGATGCAAGGAATCGAAGAAAACCCTAACCCTAATTTTGCGATATAAGGGCGTACGGATCGTCTTCGAAAGCCATGGTGCGGTGGTGATCAGGATGCCGAACTGCGAGATATCACGAGTTTCGTTCCGCCAACAAGAATTCAAGAAATCCCAAATTGCACGTTTGATCCCTGTTGCCCTGAGAAAAAAATTTGAAGAAAGAAATACAGAAAACAAACCCTAACATTAATTTAGGAGCCAGAGAAATTGATCGGCGAACAACCCATTAATCGTAACCCTAAAACAGAAATACCATAACCAGTTTAAGCATGTCCTAGACCCGTGACAAATTGAGGAACTATAGGACAAAGATGAGAGAGCAAATCAGTTCCATACTCATCAGCGTGACCAGAGAGGACGATAGGTGCTTCAACCGGGTGCCAATGGAGGAGCTGAAGAAATGAAAGGAGAGAGAATAAGAAGAAAAAGAGTGGCTGGCTGGGCGATGATGGAGCTTCTTTCTGTCCTGTGTTATTTGTGCTCCATAAACCACCTGTTAAACAAAATTTAGGGAGTAATTGGAAAAAAAACAACTCCAACAGTGCTCATTATTCATCTCATAAAATACGAGGCTTTTAGCAACTCTTGAATTTGACAAGAGAGAAAGACTCGTAGTTCTCTAAAATTTAATGATGTTTTATTTTATGAGTATTTTATGCCTTTAATCTATATATATAAAGTAAAATGTAAAGAATGATGAAACATTCAAAATACCTTTGGTCAATGCAAACATTAATAATTAAAAAAATAAAATAATAGATCCTATTTTTATGGAACACAACTACCTATTATCTTTTTTAATTCTAAAATATTTAAATTTTTTCAAAGAAAACTTCTTGCAGGTGCGGAAGCGTGTACAGAGAGGCTAGTTAATACTAACTATTTTTTATATTATTTTTTAATAGAGATTGACAAATTAAAAAAGAGTTATAACATGTATGACTAGAGAGTATAACTGGAGCTAAAATTTTATATAGAGCTCCTAAAATAGGTGCATTCTAGTCATTTTAGGACATGTTTGGTACTCCTCACTATATTAGATTGGGTTAAATAGCACTTAAAAACCCATGTTTGGTAAGAGGGGTACTAACTTAAATGAGACTAAATAGTCTAACAGTAAAAAATTTGCCTCACTCACTCGTTCAATATAATGAGCTTGAAACATGGCTAGCAAAAATAGCGAGCTTACTAAACAGAGCAAGTGAGTCCGACGATTACCAACTTCTTCTTCTTCACCTAGAATTGTCACCACCATATCACCACAGACAGTCATCAAACCCAGTCACTCAAACCATCCACCACCAACTCAAACCCAGCCACTTGAATCAACCACCACCAATTCAAACCCACCCACTCAAATCAACCACCACCAATTCAAATCCAGTGGAACCAAAACCAAATTCAACCACCAATGTCAAACACAATTGAACTCTCTGAAAAATCATCAACCATCGACCATGGCTCAATGAAATCAGATGGAGATTTGTGACTTCAAAGGAGATGAAAATCTGTGACTTCAAAGGGAAATAAGAGAGAGAAAATGATGAGGAGGCAGAGAAAGATTGGGATGGGGAGATAGAAAAGGAGAGAGAAGGAGAAGGATATCATTGTATCAATATTGGAGAAAAAAAGAGAGAACTAGAGAGTGAGATCGGGAGGAAGAGAGAAAAAAGAAAAAAGAAAGGGGACCTGGGAAGGAAGAAGAAAAAGAAAAAGAGGAAAAAAAGAAAGAGAAAAGAAAAAGTAGAAAAAAGAAGAAAGACATGAGATAAAGATAGTTTTAGTTTTTAAAAATATTATAATTTTTTATTTATTAAATTATACATTTTTCGTTGGTTTCTTTGTTGCATTTGCTTAGTTTTAGGTCAAAATCCCTAATGAATTTTAAATATTTAAATAATTGTTTTAATCCGACACAGCACCAAACATAGGTCTTCACTATTTTTACAATTCAGCTTTTTAGTCCAACGCAGCACCAAACGTAGGTCAATACTTAATCCAGCTTAAGCCAATCCGAGCTAATCCAAGACAATCCCAGGATTTAGTCCAATCCATAATAATCCGGTGTACCAAACGACCCCTTAGCTCCTTATCTTCTCACTTCTCTCTCCCTCTGTCCCTCTGACCCTCTCTTCTCTACCATCTTGAACCCAAACTTAGGGGGTGAAACAGCAAATAAACTTTTTATGTTTTGGTTGGGAGAAAATTCCTAAACTTTACATTGATTCACAAAAGAAAATCAATTTTCATAATTTCCCATCAGAAGGGATCGCAGATTCCTATCCTAAATTTGTTAAGGCCGGAAAAATAATTAGAAAATATCATTTCATGTTTAATTAGCGCAGGAATTGGAAATACAATTTATTTAGTTTTCATATTATATTCCTAGATAAGAAATATGCATTAAAAATTATAATTAGACTTTTTATTATAAATAATTCTTGAGGTTTGTGAAATTATCGTCTTTAGTCATTAATGTTTTTTTGTGACACTAATGGTTGTTAGATATATGCCCTTAAAGCCAACTATTTATGTAATAATTAATGTTAATGACATCTTTTATAATGACTTACTAAGCTATTTATGGGTAAGACTCGTTGTTTTAAGAGATATTTAGTCATATACACATTCTTATACCCATTTAATTTCTATAAACAAAAAAAAAGCAAAAAAAAAAAAAACAGTTGGCCCTATTGAATTTAATTTTTTATTATTAAATTACTTTGATGTCCTATTGAGTGTTTTGAGTTTTTTATGAGGTTTTGGGGTTGGGTTTGTTTTAAGAAATCAATGGCTGTTTTGTAATTTAAAAGAAGTTAAAAGCCTTTTTGTTATGTTGTAAATGGACTTTGGGTGTGTTTCTAAAGTTCATTTCATATGAGGTTTTTATTTTTATTTTTATAATCTCAGCTCCTATATTGGGTATAATAGTAAATCTCTCTTGTTTTAATTCATGATTATATGTTATCTTATGAAATACAAAAACAACTATAGTCCTAAGAATATTGTTTGGGCCTAATTTGACACACCCAGTCCAAAAGATCAAAAGTCCATATCAATTTTGGACAGCCACCAGCGTTCCCTTATAATTGGGCAAAAAATATACACTCAGCCCAACACTGGAGGCCCAGGAGGATGAGGCAGAGTCAGACCTAGGTAGTATGGACTAAAATTGGAATCGAGAGCCCAAATTCAAAGAAAGCCCAGCCCAGAACCTATCCCACCACTGGGAAAACTCGGGTTTGGCATGTTCAAAGTAAAGAAAGGTGAAGCCCAAGAAGAGAAACAGACCCATATGACTTCCTGACTTTGAAAAGTTAACAATTTCAACTGGGTTGCTAAGGAGTTAATAACGGTAGGTCTTAAAACAGGCAAAAGTCTCCAGGTTTTTCAGGCAAAAGAAGATCACAATCCTTTTTCTATATTCAGAAAAATTCTTCCAGAGTAGGTACTATTTCCAAGAGATAAGCAGGCTATATTTTCTAAAGAGATAAGTAGGGTGCAGGGAATTGTTCATCTGGAAAATCAAACTAACCATCGCAGTTTGAGCTCTTGCAAAGGACAGTTAAATTGGAAGAAGGGTTAGGTTTTCTTTCAAGAAATACAAAGAAGTGATTGACCTTGAAGCTGACTATTGAGAGCTTATCTGCCAGAATCCCCTTTTTCTTTGCATTTTTAATGAAATATCTTTTGAGAAATTCTTGCCGCCCATTATTAAAAGAATTAGAAACCCTACTCCAGCATTTCCTATAAATATAAGAGAGGGTGAACAAAGACAAGGACGCAACTCAACAATCAATCAAATAACCAAAAAATCAACCAAAGACAAAAACTCAAAATGATCACTTGATCTCTAAGAACCTTCAAACAAACTGGAGCAACCAAAAGCTCATTTGAGCCACAAAAAAAGCCAGTTGTAGACCAGAACTTCCAAGTTCAGACTTAGAAAAATAAGTCATTCAAAATGAGACTCCTCTCGTTACAAATTTGGTTCAACAAAAGCCAAGACGAGCATAGTTTGAGTTTTTTTACAAACATGAAAACCTCAACAAATTTATGGAGAGCCCTGATCAAGCAGAACAGTTATTACAGTGCAGTTCCAGCTCAGTAAATCCTCAAATCCAGCCACTTTTGCCCTTTTCAGGCTAAAGATGCCGTAATTCTGCCCGTTTAAAAAGCCTTCCAGGCCTTGAAATAGATTAAAGCTCTGCCAAACTAAACTTTGGTATCGGTTCACATCTAAAGCCAAGCAGTTGAAGTTGTTGACAATCCAGTCCAGCACAGACATACCCAAACCAGTCCGGATCAGAAGCTTTTGTCCGGGCAGAAATGGAATTCCAGCTATCTTTTGTCTTTCTACAGTTGATTTTTCCCTTTCTAGTTTTGTAGAAGGCAGTTCTGCTTAAAATAGTCCACCTTATTATCATTTATTTTGGCCAGGACTACTAATTTTGTACTGTGATAAATTGTAAAGTCCTCACCAGTCTGAGGCAGGAAAAGAACTTGCTTGGAAGATATTCCTCAGCCAAATTCACAATCGCTTGTTTAGAAATCAGTAACTTGGGGCTCAAGTTATCTGTTTTTAAGAAGCCTGCTAGGATTTTTGTCGCTAGCAGTGGCACGCTCGCACACTAAAGAAAGTTGACTTGTTGACCAATCAATGGTTCTCAAGGCAATGTGTAAGATCCCACATCAACCAAACGGAGAGGGGTGATGTGCCTTATATGGCACACCCGCATCCATCTAGCACGAGGCCTTTTGGGAGCTCACTGGCTTCGGAGTTGTAAGAACTCCGAAGTTAAGCAAGTTGGAGGCTGGAACAATCCCAGGATGGGTGACCACCCTGAGAAGTTGCTCGTGAGCTCCCAGAAACAAAACCGTGCGGGCAGTGAGGGAGGCCCAAAGCAGACAATATCGTGCTACGGCGGAGCCAGTCCGGGGTGTGACAATTTGGTATCAGAGCCACTCTGTCGTGTGGTGCGAGTGTGCCGACGAGGACGTCGGACCCTTGAGGGGGGTGGATTGTAAGATCCCACATCAACCAAACGGAGAGGGGGTGATGTGCCTTATATGGCACACCCGCATCCATCTAGCACGAGGCCTTTTGGGAGCTCACTGGCTTCGGAGTTGTAAGAACTCCAAAGTTAAGCGAGTTGGAGGCTGGAGCAATCCCAGGATGGGTGACCACCCTGAGAAGTTGCTCGTGAGCTCCCAGAAACAAAACCATGCGGGCAGTAAGGGAGGCCCAAAGCGGACAATATCGTGCTACGGCGGAGCCGGTCCGGGGTGTGACAATTTACTGAAAGGACCCGCCCCGAATTTTCCCAAAATTCGAGACAAATCCTTTGGAATTCCTGACATCACCCCGATGCCCGGCCCACTTACTAAAGACTGAGACTTTCTGCCGAAAATTCGGCAGAGTCTCCCCTATAAAGGGGACATTTCCCAAAATTCCAACCTGCATAAAAACACATTTAATATCCCCAACTGGCAGCATGCACAATATAAATTCATGCAATTTACATAAGTGGCCTTCGGCCTTCCAAAAATTCTCAACAAACTACCAAACCCGCTAACAGGTCAATTCATGTCTTAAACAAGGCAATAATAAATTCAAATATAAATTATGACTAACATTTAGTCTGCGGCTGCACCTAATAACCTTAGGCTGCCTACGTACCCTCCTAGAGGGATCAAGTCACACGTAGTTCTCTTTTAAAACCTAATTCCACACTTTAGACGATACCTCATTTCATTTCTCTATATTCCACATAATCTCCCCATACGCCGGTACAACCAACGCCACGTATGGGGTCTGTCAACAAGCCGGATAACCTACGCCACGTGCGACCATGCCATACTATCACATATCTCCCCATACGCCGGTACAACCAACGCCACGTATGGGGTCTGTCTCAACGCCGGATAACCTACGCCACGTGAGACCTGAATATCATATCACATATCTCCCCATACGCCGGTACAACCAACGCCTAACCTACGCCACGTGCGACCTCAACACAGTATCTCACAATCTCCCCATATGCCGATACAACCAACGCCACGTATGGGGCCTGTCTCAACGCCGGATAACCTACGCCACGTGAGACCTGAACATCATATCACAAATCTCCCCATACGCCGGTACAACCAACGCCACGTATGGGGTCTGTCCACGCGCCGGATAACCTACGCCACGTGGGACCTAACTTTCACTTGGTGGTACTCGTAGTGAATCCAAAATCCGGGGAGGTACTTAAGGTAGTGCGTATAGCACTGCAAACTGACATTCTAGACTCTTTTGTACCCTTGTACAAACATATATAATTTTAATTATATAAACAAATATTCTAACATTGCGTAAACCCCAACAATAGTCTAGCACCAGATAATCCCCCTGGGAAGGTGAGATTACTCCGGGAGACTCACGGTCAACCAAGGGTCAAACTACCCTAACCCTGGTCAACCGGGCCCACGGGGACCACGACCTCCAAACTCCGATCCGAAAGTTCCTATGGGTTCTATAAGGTATAGGACACTTGTCCTGCAAGTTTGGTTCAGATCGGACGGTCGGATCGCTCACGATCGCACGATCTAACGGTTAATATAAAATATAAACTTTAAATTAATAAATCGGAACATCCGGGGCTCCGATTCACGATCCGTGAATTCCTCCACGATCCTAGAAATACCTAGATTAACATATATTAAATTTGGGTCCATCCAACGGTCCCAACCTATCGAACCCGGATAACGCGTAATAGGCGATATCCGTTCGATTGTCAAACGACGTCCGAATTGAGATCCGCGAAATCCTACGCACTCGTGACAACCAAAGGATCTCATCGAGACACAATGCCACTTTTTCTACGGTGCCCACGCACCGCCACACGCGCCGGCAGCGCGAGGTGCCCAAAGCAATAACGCTTCGCCGGAAAATCTCAAAACCACAGCTCCAAACTCCTACCCTAGGTATAACACCCTATTTGGAGCCACTTTTGTTCTTGGACCTACCCCAAAAAGTGGCCAGAAATGGCCGATCACGGCGGCCGAAGTTCGGCAGAATTTCAATTCGAAAATCGAATTGTCTATGCTACAAATCGATCAATTCCTACCCAACCATCAGCTAGAGCATGCAGAAGGGATGAATTTCCATACCTTGATCACCAGAAATGGCTGCCGGAGGAGGGAGATCGGAGCCGGCGAAGTTCGGGCGACATCCGGGCGAAAATCGCCATTTTTCGGCGGCTGGAGCGGCGGCCGATGTCGGGGGAGGGCTGGGTCGTGACGCCGAGGCGGAGCCGGTTCTTTTGGCACCGGTCCCGGCCGCAGCCGCTGCCGGTGGCCGGAGATACGAGGAGAGAGAGAGAGAGAGGGCCGACGGGAGAGAGAGAGAGAGAGAGAGAGAGAGAAAAATCAGATTTTTATAAAAATCCCATTTCAAAATATTTACGATTGTGCCACTGGGTTTCTTTTGACCATATCTCTCTCGTTACAACTCCGATTCGAGCCCACTACGTGTCTATGAACTCGTCTCAGTACGACCTATCCAAAAATACCAGTCATGGTCCCAAACTCCCTCCGGTTAAAAATATGACTAAAATACCCTTAAATAATTAAATAATTAAATAAGGGTTAACTTTGGGGAAATTTGGGGTCGGGGCGTTACACAATGAGGAACTTTACCCTTCCATCACAGGAGCAAACACTAAACGGGTGATCAAATATATATATGGACATGAGAACTATGTAATGAGATTGCATACATCGAGACTTATCATGATTCCTAATTCTAAATATGTTCCTAGTCATAGGAGTATCAATTGTGCAATGATATTCTACTAAGATCAGTATGCAGTATCTTCTTTATATATAGAGAATGACGATGTCTCAAGTCATTGAGTGTGGTGACACCAAGATATGTATGTAGGTACTTGCAGGAGAACAAGTACATTGAACGCGATCAAATACATGATTTCTAGAATGGAAGTTTTTACTCACATATCAAACTAGAACTCATATATTGCAATGGTGCAAACTAATCCTTAGACTTGAGACATCATAGATGTCTTGTGGCTATATTTTTTGTCTTTGAGATCACTATATTGTTGTGTTTAAGAAAAGTGTTTATTATGACTCTCAATAAAGTCATCGAGGCAAATGAATGTACAACAAGGGATCTTTACTCTCATTAAAGAGAGTTAATACTCCAAAGATATGATTGATCAATTTTTTGCTCAAAGTAGAAGATAAGATTTGATATAAAGGAATAATTCATATTAAGGTATTTGACATTAGATTCCTTTATCTAATAATGTGAATAAGGAGTATTGTATAAGAGAATGATTCAGTTGTGCAGTCATTCCAATTTGAATAGGTTCTTCCATGCACCCTATTTAGTTTGGACAACCATGACATGCTGCTAGGCGTCAACCATGGTTTGTGGAAGCCCTAAAATTATCAAACTCAATTAACATTCATCAATAGAAAGAATTAAATGATGAGATTTAATTCACAAGTCAACTCAGCGAAGTTGAACCTATCAACTACCTTGCTAAAAGGAAGCCATGAATCTACTAAGCTGGAACTGTCAGGGGCTTGGGAACCCCTCGACAGTTAATGGGTTGAAAAGTATCATTCGTGAAGAAGTTCCCAAGATTGTTTTTCTATGTGAAACTCGTTGTAATAGTTCTCACATGGCGAAACTATCAAAACAACTTGGTTTTAGGGGCGTGACAAGTGTGAGTAGTAGAGGTTATTCGGGAGGTTTGGCATTGTTATGGAAGGAAGAGGTGGATGTCCATGTTTGTGCTTTTTCTAATCATTTTATAGATGTACAAATTGGTTCTAATGGAGGTGGAGATCGATGGCGATTGACTGTTTTTTATGGCTTTCCAGCGGTGCATGATAGGGAGAAGTCATGGATATTATTGGATCAATTAGGGCACCATAATCAACTGCCCTGGTTGTGTGTAGGAGATTTTAATGAAATTCTTAGCACGGATGAAAAAGAAGGTGGTCCTTTAAGAAATAACAGACAGATGCAAGGTTTTAGAAACATTGTGGATCAATTGGGTTTCCGAGATTTGGGCTTTAATGGGTACAAGTTTACTTGGAAGCGCCGCTTTGGGGATGGTTTCGTTAGAGTGCGGCTGGATCGTGCGTTGGCTACAACATCTTGGCAAAATCTCTTTCCGGGTTTTTCCGTTCAGCATTTACACCCAAGCCGTTCAGACCATCTCCCCATCTTAGTGAGAATAAGGCATGCAACGTGCCAAAAAAGCCGATATCGTCGTTTTCAATTTGAAGCAATGTGGACCACTCATGTGGATTGTGAAAAAACAATAAAACAGGTGTGGGAGTCTGTGGGTGATCTTGATCCTATGGTGGGCTTGGACAAAAAGATAAAGCAGATGACTTGGGTGCTCCAAAGATGGAGTAAAAGTACCTTTGGACATATCAAGGAGGAAACTCGAGTGCTGCGTGCAAAATTGGCTAGTTTATTTCAGGCCCCTTACTCTGAAAGGGTGGAAGAGGATCGAAGGGTTGTGCAAAAATCCCTTGATGAGCTGTTGGCAAAGAATGAATTATACTGGAGTCAAAGATCTAGAGAACATTGGTTAAAGGCGGGGGACAAAAATACTAGCTATTTCCACCAAAAGGCAACTAATAGACGAAGAAGAAATATTATCAAGGGGTTGGAGGATAGCAACGGTTGCTGGCGTACGTCTCGACGAGGAATAACATCCATTGTAACTGATTATTTTGGAGATTTGTTCCGCTCCAGTGGGCCAAGTATGATGGAGGAAATTCTTTCTGCCTTGGAGCCTAAAGTGACGGCAGATATGCAACAGGTACTAATAGCAGATTTCTCGTATCAGGAGATTAAAGATGCAGTTTTTCAAATGCAACCTTCAAAAGCACCTGGTCCAGATGGTCTCCCTCCTTTGTTTTATCAAAAATATTGGAGAATTGTAGGTGATGATGTAGTGGCTGCTATTAGAGCCTTTTTACAATCCAATGATATGTTACGACAACTAAACCATACTTTCGTGACTTTGATACCAAAAGTTAAGGAGCCACGAACCATGGCTCAGTTGCACCCCATAAGTCTATGTAATGTTCTGTATCGTATTGGAGCAAAAACTTTAGCGAATCGTATGAAGTTTGTTATGCAGAGCGTTATTTCAGAAAGTCAGAGTGCTTTTGTCCCTGGACGGTTGATTACAGATAATTCTATAGTGGCTTTTGAGATCGCTCATTTTTTGAAACAAAGGAGACGAGGACGGAAGGGGAGTTTGGCCCTGAAATTGGACATGAGTAAAGCATATGATCGTGTGGAATGGGAGTTCTTGGAGAAAATGATGTTGGCTATGGGTTTTCCTATTCCATGGGTAAGGATGGTTATGGATTGTGTGACAACTGTATCCTACTCATTCTTGGTGAATGGTGAACCTACTCGGATTTTATACCCAACACGGGGATTAAGGCAAGGTGACCCTTTATCGCCTTACTTGTTTCTTCTTTGTGCGGAAGGTTTTACCACGTTGCTATCAAAGGCAGAACGCCAAGGGCAGCTGCAAGGGATCGTTATTTGTAGGGGAGCTCCTACAGTCAGCCACTTATTTTTTGCAGATGACAGTTTTGTGTTTGCAAAGGCGACTGATAATAATTGTGGGGTGTTAAAGCACATTTTTGAAGTGTATGAGCGTGCTTCTGGGCAACAGATAAATTGTCAAAAAAGTTGTGTGGCTTTTAGTACCAATATTCATATGGATACCCAAAGCCGCTTGGCTAGTGTATTAGGGGTTCCTCGGGTTGACTCTCATGCAACGTACCTTGGCCTCCCAATGATGTTAGGCAGAAATAAAACCTTTTGTTTTCGATACCTAAAGGAAAGGGTCTGGAAAAAATTACAAGGTTGGCGTGAACAGACTTTGAGCATTGCAGGAAAAGAGGTATTGTTGAAGGTAGTTGCCCAATCTATTCCCTTATATGTTATGAGCTGTTTCCTTTTGCCTCAGGGGTTATGTCATGAGATAGAACAAATGATGGCACGTTTTTGGTGGGGTCAACAAGGGGAAAATAGGAAAATTCATTGGATGCGCTGGGAGAGATTATGTAAAGCGAAGACTGAAGGTGGTATGGGCTTTAGGTGTTTGCAGGCTTTTAATATGGCAATGCTAGCCAAGCAAGGTTGGCGTTTGGTTCATAATCCCCACTCATTGGCGAGCAGACTTCTCAAAGCCAAATATTTTCCACAGACCAACTTTTGGGAAGCTATGCTGGGGTCAAGGCCATCTTGTGTTTGGAAGAGTATATGGACGGCTCGAAAAGTGTTGGAAATGGGATCAAGATTTCAAATAGGTGATGGAAAATCAGTACGAATTTGGGGGGATAAATGGGTGCCTAGGCCTGCCACTTTTGCTGTGATCACTTCCCCCCTAGATGGTATGGAGAATACCAAGGTGAGTGAGTTGATTTGTAATGAGGGCTCTCCACAATGGGACCTCCAGAAACTCAATAATCTTTTTTTACCTGTGGATGTGGTTGACATTGTCCGAATCCCCCTGAGTATTCGGGCACCACCAGACCGGATTGTATGGAATTATGATAAACATGGTCTATTCACGGTAAAGAGTGCATACAGAGTGGCCTTGCGAGTTACTTCTGGTGATGAGGACGAGTCTTCTTCATCCAATTCAGATACTAGTATGCTATGGAGACATATTTGGAATGCCAATGTACCTACAAAGCTTAAAATTTTTGCATGGCGTGTAGCCCATGATATTCTTCCTACCAAGGCAAACTTAATTAAGAAGGGGGTTGATATGCAAGACATGTGCATGTTTTGTGGTGATATCACTGAAAGTGCTCTGCATGTTCTTGCTATGTGTCCTTTTGCAGTGGCTACTTGGAATATTTCTTTGTTGACAAGGCATGCTCATCAGGTACGTTGTCATACAATGAAGGACTGGCTGAGAGAAATGCTGGAGGGTACAAGTAAAGCGCAACGGGATCATATTATCACTTTGTTATGGGCTATATGGGGAAATCGAAATGCACTGTTGTGGCAGGGAGTCCAGCGATCTCCACATGATGTCGTGGGTTTTGCTCAACAGTATGTGCATGAATTTAGTACGGCAAATGATACTCCGTCCAAAGTAACTGATCGGGTGCGGGATCCAGTGCGTTGGGTAGCACCACCGTCAGGCCGCCTCAAATTTAACTTTGATGGAGCATTTGATCCTACTTCGGGTAGAGGGGCTGTTGGGGTTGTTGCCAGAGACGCGGATGGAGGTTTTGTGGCGGCAGTGGCAAAATCAGTTGGGGAAGTGCTGTCGGCTGAACATGCAGAAATTCTTGCAGCCCGTGAAGGGGTGGCTCTTGCTCTCTCACTTGGGACTGCATCTCCCATATTCGAAGGGGACTCTGCTGTGGTGGTTTCAGCAGTTAAGCGAGCAGGACAGGATTATTCTAACATTGGTACCATTGTTGAAGATGTAAAGCATCTTCAGCAACAGTTTCCTAGCTCTCTTTTTCAATTTACTCCTAGGGAAGCAAATGGTGTTGCACACCGACTTGCTCGTTTTGGTTTGCATAATGTGGACAACTTTATTTGGTTTGAGGTGCCCCCTGATCTTATTCAGGACGCCCTATTGTGTGATGTGTTAAGTCGGGGTCAGGCACATTGTCCCCTCCGTTGTCATGCCTCACTTTATCAATAAAGTTTCCCTCGTTCCGTCGAGATTCTCAAAAAAAGAAAAAGAAATGAGATTAGAGAAATAAATGACAAGAAAAGAAACTAGGAGTCAAAAGTCAAAGGTCAAAGGTCAAAGTCAACAGTCAGGTCAAAATCAACATCGTTGACTGAAGAAATTAACCAAGTCGAATAGTTTGACCAAGTCAAATTAGTAAGCCTATAATAGCGATTCAAGAGTTAAATCATAATTCATAATTAATAATGAATTATGAAATTAACTTTGACATAAGTAAATGGATTAGGCTTTGAATGTGATTTTTAAAAAAAAATTGCAAAATATCCAGAAGTCAAATGGGCCCAAGGATAAGTGTTGTATGGCAACACAAATCCAACGACCCAACTATTAGAAATATACCCTTAAAGCCAACTAATTATGTAATAGTTAAAGTTAAGGACATCTTTGATAAAAAAAAAAAAAAAAACATATTATGTTATCAATGGGCAAGAAATGTTGTTTTATACACTAAATCATCTTATATTATCTTTCAATATGTAGAACAACTATAGTCTAAGGAATACACAAGTGGAGATGAGAGCTATGTAATGAGATTACATACATTGAGACTTTTCATTATCCCTAAATCCTGAAAATGTTCCGGTCATAGTAATATTGATTGGGCGACAATATTCCCCAAATATTAGTACACACAGTATTGTCTCTATATGTAGAGAATGACAAGGTCTTAAGTCATTAAATGTGGAGACACATCGATGTGTGTAGGTGCTTGTAGAAGAACAAGTACACTAAACTCGATCCAACACATGACTTACAGCATGGAAGTCTTTACTCACATGTCAACTTGGAACTCATAAATTGCAATGGTGCAAACTAATCCTTAGACTTGAGGTATCATAAATGTTTTGTGGCTATGTTGTTAATCTTTGAGGGCACTATATGGTCATGCTGAATTACATATAGCTTAAAGGTGCTCATCAAAATTTTCAATAGAGTTATGGAAGCAAATGAATGTATAACAAGGAATCTCTACTCTTAAAGGAGAGAGAATACTCCAAGATATGATTGGTCAAATCTCTGCGTAGAGTAGTGGATAAGACTTGAAAGAAGAAGTCTTCAAATCGTACCAGGATAATCATATAAAAGGAATAATTCACATTAGGATATTAACAATCAGATTCCATGATCTAATAATGTGAATAATGAGTATTGACATAAGAGAATGATTCAATTGCATGGTCATTTCAATTTGAATAGGTTCTTTCACAACGTCTCATTTAGCTTGGATAACCATGACTTGCTGCTAGACGATAACCATGGTTTATGGATGTCCTAAAAGGTTTCAATTAACCTTTATTAATAGGAAGAATTTAATTGTGAAATTTAATTCGTATATCATCTCTAAGGAGTTGAGTCAATCCACTACCTTGCTAAAGGGAACCTACTGATTTGTACACCTAAAGAATCTGATTAGAGGTACAAATGAGGAGAAATGAAATGAGGAGACACAAGTCAATGGTAATCAAATGTCAAAGTCAACAGTCAAAAGTCAACATGTTGACCGGAGCAATTGATCAAAGTCAAAAACTTCGACTAGATCAATTAAGTAAGACTATAATTATAATTTGATAGTTAAATTATAATTATGTAACATCTAGGGAAAAAAAATTGTATTTATTTAATCTGTTTTATGAGTTTAAAAATTTATTTATAAATTATTAAAAATAATAAAATAATAATAAAAAAGGCAACGTGTAAGTAAGCCTTTGTTCTTCCCTCCATTCTTCCCTCCTTCCCTCTTACATTCTCTTCAAAAATCTGATTTTGGGATGAGTTGTTCATCTATTGGAGGTGAGTCACCTAGTCTAGGCTAAGGATATTAATTGCATAAACTAAGATAAGTTTGGGGATGAAAGAAATGAAATATGGGTGAGGAAGAGAAGGGACAATAGGAGGAAGAGAAAAAAAAAAAAAATTCTTTAAGGTGAGTCAATTTCGAAAAATTTGGTTTTAACTTTGTGATTGTGTGATTTTAGTCTCTTAAAGAATAATTTGAGTCATATGAGTGTTAGGAAAAATTGAATTAGAAGAGGTTGAATTTCTATGTTCGGGGTGGGTGGATAGAGCAATTTTTCAAGCGTGGGTTTTGTTGATTTTGGTTCCATTTTGAGTTTTTGATGAGTTTTGCAATAGGTATGAAGTTTAAAAGAGTTTTGGCAGCCTTAAGAATAACCTGGGGGTGTTAGAATGGTTGGAAACAACTTTGAATCAAATATGAAAAATGTCATTTTCTGGAAATTTTCAGCTCGCGAGCCTCACTTTGGCTCTTTTTTTCTCCCAGTACTTTGAGTTTTTGAAGAAGTCAATCATTGAATTTTAAACTAGACATGGAAAAGAACAAAAACAAATTGGTTTCGTCGAATTTGGTCGAGTTTTGATAGGTCAAACACATGTGCAAAGTTTGGAAAAAAATCTGTTTTCTGCACAAAACCAGCCGCGACCCCAACTTTGGAGCTGGTTTTCTCCTTTGTTTTAGCTCCATTTTCAGTGTGTTTTGTTGGGTTAGATGACAGGACCCGATCCTAATTCCGCTTTGGAATTCGAACCAAGCCCTGTGCGTGTCCGACATCTGGCAACTATCGGGCACAAATGACCATTTTACCCTTCCCGTTACAATTACTATGAAAACTTCCCTCGGACTTCTACCGAAAATTCGGCAGAGTCCCCCTGTATTTTGACCAAACCCAAATTTTTCGACCTGTCAAACAATCAAATAAATCCACACCAACTGCCAAAATAGAATAACCAAGTATTCACCAGCTCCAGTTTTCCACTAAAACTAGATATCAGAGCATTTTCTAAAGTTTACAGGGTTTCAAGGGCTTTTCTACAAAACTCTACCTCACTTGGTGGCGCGGAAGCTATGAATGGCCCTGTGGTGGAATCCCTCACTCTTCTACGGCCTGGGGGCGAAAAACAGGTTGAAAATGTGAGTGGACAAAACATAATGTTCTTGAAAACAATTTATAACCATAATAACCCCCATTTAAAAATAAGCATGTAAAATAGTTTGTCTATATTTCAATACCATGTATTTAAGTAAGCATGTAAAACCATACTGATGAATATACTCGTATAACTGAACAACATATAAAGATATAAATGCCCAAATATCAAAGAAACTGGTATAAATTAACTAGAAAATCATAACTGGATAAAAGAAAGCTCAAAATCTTTTGAAACTACCACCTATTTGTACCCCTGTCGTATCCGTCAATTCCCCTAGCAAGTCTCGGGCGTCACGCAGTCTACCAGAGCCGCAAACTGGCGAAATCAGGGGACTATGACCAGCCTAATTCGCCGGCAGGTCTCGATGACACCAAGTTGACTCGAACCGCTCTGGCAGGATACAGGGGACCATAGTCAGCCTAATCCGCAATCCTGGCAGGTCTCGGGGACACAGAGTCATCCGAGCTGCAATTCTGGCAGGTCTCGGGACACCAAGTCTGCCGAGCCGCAAATCCTGGCACTCACGGTCCGAGCGTCCCCGAAACTCGTGAGGCGAAGTCAAGTGCACTGACGGAAACTGAAATCAGACTAGATGTCCGTAGACATCGGTTCGACTGTGGGTAATCACCATAAATAAATGGGTACATGGTGGTCTAACTAGAAAATCTGATAATTCTCTGAAATCTGATAAATTAACTGTAGTCTCAATGCTACTGCTATTTTGTTATATAAAGCTCAAGGTCTGCTGCTAATATAACCTCAATAATATATGTAACTCAAAGTATTTAACAGTATAAAACATGCTCAAGACTTGCAAGAATACTGATTCAAGATCAAATAATGAAATTCGCTTATATATAAACTTATTTATATAAAATCCTTTATAAAACCATTTACGTAAACTCATTTATATAATTATCTATATAATTTATTTATATAAAATCATTTATGAACGAAAGTCCACTCACTGATGGTCCAAGCTAGTTGGACCCTTCGAAGTCCCTCCTGCGGGTCAATCGGACCTCTGGTGCCTGATTAACCATGAATAATAAATTAATAAACCGCGGAATAAAAAGAACTTAAATTAAACACCCTGCCCCCGACTCTTAGAAATACGTGCATTCGTTTCAAGTTACTCCTATGTCCACATTAGCCTTTCAGACACTTAGATCAGTTTTGGAAGACCCTATGCTTAACTAAGCGATAAACCACCAGACCGGCCCATCCGGGACCCCGTGGGTCCACGGTCTCCAAAGGCCAATTTGGGCTTCTCTGAAGGTTCCTCACAGAGGAGGAACCATGTCCCACGAATTTGGTCCGAAACGGACGGTCGGATTGGCTAAAATCGCGTTATCGCTTAAAATCCAAACCCTAGCCCCAGGGTTCGCGATTTCGGAGTATCCGGGACTCCGATTAGCAATCCGTCAAATCCTACACGATTCTGGAATCATGTAGTACGACATATCCAAAATTCAGTGCGATCCGACGATTAGACGACACTGCACCCAAGGATCGCGTGATATGGAAAATCCGTTCGGGGCTCAAACGGACTCTGAATTGAGATCCGCGAAATCCTACACGCTCGTGACGACACGAGGATCACAAAACTGCACAGAATTACTTCACCACCCTCTCCGATGCACTGCCTCACGCGCGGCCAGATTTGGGTGTCCTAAGCGATTTCGGGTGGTCGAAAAATCTCGAAACCAAGACTCCAAACTACTATCCTAGGTGAAACACCCCATTTGGAGTCACTTTTGTTCTTGGACATACCCCAAAAAGTGACCAGAAATAGTAGATCACGGCGGCCGAAGTTTCGGCCGAAGTTTTAGAGCTAAAATCGATCGAAACCCATAGATCCATCAGCTCGAACACGAAAAATAGCTGAGAAACCATAACTTACTCGATCGATTTAGTGGAGAATTGAAGGAGAAAAACGAGCTGGAAGTTCAAACTGGAAAGTCGGCAACAATGGCAGATTCCTGCCGATTCCGGCCACGGCAGCGGCAACGACGGGTCAGGAATTGTCGGCGGTCGAGTGGTGGTTCGTTTGGCACCGGTCCCAGAGATCGGCTCCAAGTGTGGCGGCTGCTAGGACGACGGAAGCGAGCGGAGGTCGTGGGCGAGGTCGAATCGGGAGGAGAGAGAGAGAGAGAGGAGAGAGAAGAAGGAGAGGGATAAAAATCTGACTTTTGACCAAATTACCATTTTACCCTTCGCGGTATTTTGATCGTATCTTCTTCGTTGCAACTCCGATTCGGGTCTACTCTGTGTCTACGGACTCCTTTCGCCGTCTGCTCAACAGCGCAAGCGGAATTACCAAATTCTTTCTCGATCAAAAAGTCAACTTTTTCCCTATTAAATAATGCGAGGGCAAAATTGTCTTTTCGCTAGAAGATATTAATCCTTACTTTTTAGATATTTTGTTATTTTCTTGATATTTTGTTTTGGGTTATTACATTAGAAACTAGAGATATTAAGCTTCAAAATCATCACAAGTTTGCCCATTTTCATTAACGTTTGGTTGGTCAAAATGTCTTACAAAATTTGGCTGGAAAACAGAGGAAGTTGCAAGATTTTTTTGAAGACAATGAACAGTAACCGGAAACAACCCCACTCGCGGTTCCGGCGAGTGGCGGCTGTTCCGGCAGCTTCCGACGCCATATTTTTACTCCATTCGACTCGATTTCTCTATCAGAGTGCGATGGTAGAGGTTTCGGATCGTTTTGAGGGGTTTAGCTTGAAGAGTGGGGTGCACTCTCTATGTTAAGAGAGAAAAATATTTTTATAAAATTAGATTTTCTAACTTCATTTATGTTATTTCTTTTTCAAATCTAGGAACGTGAGAGAACCCAACAATCTCCGAAGGGTAATTTTGTCATTTTAGCTTCTTGGACACGAGGTAGGGTCTCTAACATTTTTTTCCCAATGATTAGACTATATCACTTTGAATCTTGATGTTTATATATAATATTAAATCTAAATATCTTGTTATTTTGTTTGGTGCATATTGTTAGGTGAATATTATTATTATGTTTATTGAGTATTATGTGATGTTGGATGAATATTACTATCCATGTGATTAAATTTGAAATATTATTATCTTAATTTGAATTATTATCATTCAGCCAAGATTAATGAATGTTTGAGCTGCATTACATGTGGATCATAAATACGTTTGTGTTGGGTCTGTTTGTAGTTGAATGTATATCTAAGGAGTAGGAGAAGGCTTTAGATATATCTGAGTAAGAAAAAAAGTAATATATTCAAGTGACAGGAGTATGGCTTGAATATAATGAGGTGATGGGAGCAGGGCCTCTAATGAGAAGTGAAAGTTGAGAAATTCATAAACAAAATAAGCATGGGGTAAGGAACGGATGCACACTAGTTTATATTTTATGGTATTTGGAGCCACAGTGGTAAAATGCATGGTATGGGACATACAGGTTTGATGCCCTAAAGTATGAATTAGTGGGTTTAAAAGGGAGTGAGTTCATGACATCATCGCATATGCATAACATTTTTATCTCTAATTGTTTAATGCATGTCACTTTGATTGGCGGTGATAACTGGCTTTGTGGGGGGAAATGTTATAATACTCTACTGGGCATTATAATGCTCACACCCTAATAGATGGTGCAGGTTCCAATGAAAATTTTGAGGAATGAGAAGTTCCACCAGAGGACTAGATCAGTGTTATTAGTCACTGTTTGTAAAATTATTAAGGAATAAATTGTTGGAATATGACTCTAGCGTGTGTAACTAATTTTGAGCTACTGCAACTCTGACTTTGTATTTATTAAGTAAGTTTGTAATATTACTGGCTCTATTTCCTTAACATATATATTTTTTAAATGAATGCTAAGAGCCAACTAATTAGTCACACCTACAACTAATTAGTCATTAATAGCCAACTGGTAATCTTGATAATATTGACAGCCACATGAATAATAGTATTCAGCAAAAAATGTGAGAAAATGAGATATGCATACAAAAATTCAACTTCGTCCTCCAAAAGATAAGTAGGCGCTGGAAAAAAAATTCAACTTCATCCTCCAAAAGATAAGGGATTGAAGATAATTGGGTGCTAAATGGAAATTTACCTCATAATTCAGTGGTTTATTTTATAGTTGATCCATTTTTATTATCCACGGGCAATGGTTATAATCAGTTTAGCTTTGATTTTCTTCTTGTTTTGAATTAGTTGAGTAGTCCTTTAAACTTGATCTCGTCTGAACTTAAAAACTGGGACGTCCTTCTAACTTACATGTCATTCGTAGTGGAGTTAGAAGATGAAGGATGTTTTCTCGCTATCCTAATCTTTTTTCTGTTTTGTAGGAGGATTTACCCGAATATCTTTCCAAGCATTGGCGGAGCCAATTAAGGCCCACAAGGGTCACTTGACCCTTCTCAACATTTTGAAAATATTATATTTATCTATGTTATCCAAGTTGTTTTATAGCTATATTTACTATATTGACCTTTCTCACAAATGTAAATTGTCTACAATGAACATGAACATGAACATGAATATGACCTATATTTGTTTTCATATCTTCATGTCATTTATATATGTGTGTCATGGATTTTATTTGATTTTCTCATTCTATCTAAAATCAACTTTTAATACTCTTTCATTATTTTTAGGTTGCTAGAATTTGGGTTATACTTACTGAGATATTAAATTTATGATATTGAAATTTAATCATTATAATGAATTCTTATATATTTTTTCCTATAAAAACTAAGTTCATTTTAATTATAAAGCTATTTAAAGTTTACCATCTTTGATAGAATTTCTGGCTCCGCCACTGTTTCCAAGTATTGCTTATCTACATGGATGAAATGGGTGTTTGCACAATGAGGTCAGTAAGCTTCATTGGGCACATAGAATTGTTCATTTTACTCTCCAAATCATGGACAGCTATCAATGTAAGGATTTGAGATTCTATTCAATATGTTTCTGTTTAGGTTGTTTTCCCACATCCTTTCATTTCTTCGAAAATGTGCTCCCAATTTTTTTTTCCCCTATTTTGGAGTAAATTAAAATAAACTAGTGTTTAAGGGATGGATAATATTATCTTCCGCATCAGTAAATAAAAAAGACATGGTTTGCATACTTGGATGGCATATTGGAACCATATTTTCAACCCATGAACCAGACAGCTTTTCGTCTTCTGTCGCAGAAAGAAAAACTAGGGCGAGAGAAAAACATTTGATGAAATACTTGGTGGAGAGATTGGATTTATAATGGTCTTTGTTATTTATAGATCTCACCTTAAAACCTACTAAAATTTATCACTTAATGAAATCCTTCCACATATATGACCTTTTGAATACACCTAGATTTGATTCAACTTTTTTATAATCCAAATTGAATACGCCCATATTTGAATAGACTTTTTAAAAGTTCATACAAGTGGAATTGAATATACCCAGACTTGTAAAATCTTTTTTAAAATTTGTATAAATTCAAATTAAATATACCCGGATTTTTAAAATCTTTTTAAACACTTTATAATCCTAATTGAATACACCCCCCTTAATTCAAAGATAATCCCTATTTTCGAATCGGGCGTGACAAATTAAAAGATTAATTATGGAATTAATATTGACATATAGAAATATTGGATTGGGTTTTTAAATATGATTTGAAAAGAAAAGTACAAAATAGCCCAAAAGGCTATTGGACCCAAGGGATAAGTGGCATAAGATGACATGACCCATCGACCAAATGGAGCCCTAAATACCCACCCAATTGCCTTTTGTGTTGTCCTATACAAGCTAAGTGTTGGAGAAAACCTAGTTAGGGTTTTTGGTTTCCTACTTTGGTTGATGAGTGATCATCTTTGTATCTCACCTTCTGTAAACCAAAAATTGGTCCAATCAAGAACTAGCATCCATACTTCTTGATTGCCTTCTCTTCATCCACTACAAGAAAAATGCCCATTTGCCACAAATATTTGAGATGGTCGACGCGACCCTCACAAATACATGTAATTTTATGCGCGGATGATTTGCGCCAAAATGATTGCCACACTTTAATTAGTAATGTCGCATCTCACATCGCAAATAGGTTTGGAAGTGTTAAATTTGTGATGTTACTTGATTGCTGTCATATATCTCCTCTTAGGATGGGAGACAAACCGTCAAAACTCAAAATTTTGAGGAGGCTCTCAGTTTCTCGCACGAAATAAAAAAAGCCCAATATCTTATGACTAGTCATAGACCCAAATCAATACTCTTATGCTTCTGATTACTCTTAGCCCCAAATCGATACTGAAAAAGGCCAGATATCACTACAACAATCGGTTGGTTCAATTCTTCTCTTATTGGCGCTTAGGCTCTTGTCTTAGGGGATCCCATCGCTCGTTTGGTTGGTTGCTCGAAGGGCTATCTGATCCGATCAACTGCGTAAGCCGTAGCGCATGTAAGCTTCCTCTATCTCTCTCTTCTTGATTCTCTGTCTCTCCTTCCCTCTATCAGTCTCTCTATTTTAGCTTCTCTAATTTATTTGTGTTTTGAATTTCATGTATTGCTGCAAAATTTATAGGTTTTCAGCTAATTCAAAGAGACAATTCTAACTTTATTAATGACTTCTAGATTTTGGGAACCCTAACTCCTCTTATCAAGGTATGTATTTGGTGTGGATTTTTTTCTCAAATTTTTTTTTCATTAGTTTTATGCTTTTCCAAACCATTAGTTTACACTAAGCCGAAGAGATTAGGACAACTTCTTGAATTTTATCAGCTTTTCGCATCTAATAACTCTACTTGCAACGGAAATATATTAGGATCATATAAATATTTATACACACACACACATATATATAGGAATTGATTGATTTTGCTCCCTTTTCCTATTTGGTTTCCCCTGTTGTTTTACACTGAACTACCATGAAACTTAGCCCCAAATTTTCTATGTTTGTAATTGTGTGAATAGGCTAGGATTTATCATAATAATGAGTCTTTGAATTTGACCACAGTTTGGTTTGAAGTTGGCGTATTAATAGGGAACTTGATTTGTTTTGTCCATAGTTATATAAAAAAGAAAGTGACTTGGATTGAAATCTTAGACTTGTTTTGCCCTGACTCTCATATTCCCATTCAACTCTGTATGTGGATGAATAAGAAATTTCAGTTAAGAGGGTGAGACAGAGAGAGAGAATAGAAAACAAAGAAAGAAAAATATCAAAAATAAGGCACACAATATCCCTTTACATGCTAAGACAGCTAGGCATTGTGTACCCTCTTAACCAAAACAGGGAACACATCCATTTCCCCTTCCTTAGTATATGGACACCTATCCCTTCATATCAGCACCATTCATGCCCCTCTCTCTCTCTCTCTCTCTCTCTCTCTCTCTGGGTGATGTGTTTGCCCTTTTGTTTGTTCAGCACATAGCTTGATTGGATCATCATGGGAGGTTTTAATATGAGATTTTTCTAGACTTTCTGTGGCCTTCCTTCTAGAGATGTTTTAGTTAGTAGATGTAAAGCAATAGTATATGCTGCATGTTATTGGACTTAATTGCACATGATCTTCAAGATACTTTTCTCATGCTTTCTTATATTAGTTAGCATATGTGTAGTTTTTACTGTTCAGCCAAGTGGACTTGGGAATCTCTTGCCTTTCCCAATTGAAAAAGAAATTGGAAGCTACCTAGCTTCACTCTTTTTGTATAGTAACAGGATAAAATTAAATAAATTAAAAGAAAGAATAGTTTTCATTTAGTTTTTACAAATGCTTTTAAGTTGGTGAAAAAAGAATTCACACCATTCTGGTATTTCTTTGAAAAAATTGAAAATTAGAACTGGTTTCATTTGGAACTAAAGCACTTTGGGTTTGTTAAGGTTGTTTTTATTATTTCAATTAGTATTCATAATTTTTTTTTATGAGACAAGACAATTAGAATCATCCCAATCTGTCTTTTTTATTGCAGATTCAAAGATTTCAATAAAGAATTGTTTGTGAGAACGATAGCTGTGGTTTACA
Source organism: Prunus dulcis (assembly GCF_902201215.1). Taxonomy (NCBI): domain Eukaryota; kingdom Viridiplantae; phylum Streptophyta; class Magnoliopsida; order Rosales; family Rosaceae; genus Prunus; species Prunus dulcis. The sequence continues at coordinate 2,693,521 of NC_047654.1, forward strand.
TTGATATAAAAAGCTTAAATTTTAGAAGGTCGGATTGCCTATCTCCCACAACTTTATGTTTCTACAAATATTATTGTCTAGTATTGATTGGTAGATATTATTTCTTCTTTCTTCTTGGATAATTGCAGATTCAAAGATTTCAATAAAGAATTGTTCGTGAGAACGATAGCTGTGGTTTACATTGATATAAAAATCTTAAATTTTAGAAGGTCGGATTGCCTATCTCCCACAACTTTATGTTTCTACAAATATTATTGTCTAGTATTGATTGGTAGATATTATTTCTTCTTTCTTCTTGGATAACTGCAGATTCAAAGATTTCAATAAAGAATTGTTCGTGAGAACGATAGCTATGGTTTACATTGATATAAAAAGCTTAAATTTTAGAAGGTCGGATTGCCTATCTCCCACAACTTTATGTTTCTACAAATATTATTGTCTAGTATTGATTGGTCGATATTATTTCTTCTTTCTTCTTGGATAACTGCAGATTCAAAGATTTCAATAAAGAATTGTTCGTGAGAACGATAGCTGTGGTTTACATTGATATAAAAAGCTTAAATCTTAGAAGGTCGGATTGCCTATCTCCCACAACTTTATGTTTCTACAAATATTATTGTCTAGTATTGATTGGTAGATATTATTTCTTCTTTCTTCTTGGATAACTGAAGATTCAAAGATTTCAATAGCTCTGGTTTACATTGATATAAAAAGCTTAAATTTTAGAAGGTCGGATTGCCTATCTCCCACAACTTTATGTTTCTACAAATATTATTGTCTAGTATTGATTGGTAGATATTATTTCTTCTTTCTTCTTGGATAACTGCAGATTCAAAGATTTCAATAAAGAATTGTTCGTGAGAACGATAGCTGTGGTTTACATTGATATAAAAAGCTTAAATTTTAGAAGGTCGGATTGCCTATCTCCCACAACTTTATGTTTCTACAAATATTATTGTCTAGTATTGATTGGTAGATATTATTTCTTCTTTCTTCTTGGATAACAAATAGAAAATAATGGACAAGAGTTGGATAGATATACGAGATTGAACACCTACGCAATATCTCACTGGAGTTGATAAATTTTTGGATTTTGCATTTTCTAAAAATATGGATGATACAAGGATTTATTGTCCATGCAAGAAATGTCACAATCTTTATTTGTTCACAAGGGATGTAGTAAGAGGGCATATAATATGGGATGGGTTTATGTCCAAGTACAAAAATTGGACTCAACATGGAGAAGCACTGCTATCATTATATGCAAACCAAGTTACTAACGTCACTTTTGATTCGGTTGTTGGTTATGATATGATTGGAATGATACATGATGCATTTGGGCATCCAAATGCATATTTTATTTTCGGGAATGATAGACCAACAGAAAATGAAACATAGTGAGGGGCTGAATGGTGAGGGGCCAATTGGTTAGGGACCAAATGGTGAGGGGCCGAATGGTGGGGGACCAAATGCTGAGGGGCCAAATGATGAAATTAGAAGATATTTGAAATTGTTACAAGATGCTGAACGTCCTTTGTATCCAGGATGCAAAAATTTCACAAAACTGTCTTTCATTGTTCGGTTATTACATATGAAAGTGGTTTGTGGATGGACGGACAAGTCAGTGACATTGTTGTTGAGTTTTCTAAAAGAAGCTTTCCCTAATGGAGTAGAACTACCAAACTCTTATATGAGGCTCAAAAGATAACTATTGAATTAGATTTCACATACAAGACATGGAATGCATGTCCTAACAATTGTATGTTATTTAGAGATGAGGATGAGGAACTTGAAAAATGTGACATTTGCCAAGAATCTAGATATGAACAGCTAGAAGGTGAGTCTGGAAATGTTCAGAATTTGGATAGAAAAATACCAGCTAAACAAGCAAGATATTTCCCACTAAAGCGAAGATTACAAAGACTTTTTATATTTTCTAAAACAGTGAAATGGCATACAGAGGAACATACTAATGATGGTGTGCTAAGTCATCCAACTGATACAACTGCATGGAAAACATTTGATGTGAAGAATCCATATTTTGCTAGTGATAGTCGTAATGTTAGGCTTGGTTTAGCTTCAGATGGTTTCAATCCGTTTAGAACAATGTCCATAAATCACAGTACATGGCCTGTTATTCTAATTCCATATAATTTGCCACCATGGATATGCATGATGTAGCCTTTCTTTATTTTATCTGTTCTCATTGATGGCCCTAAAGGACCTGTTAATAAGATTGATGTATTTCTACAGCCGCTAATCGATGAGCTAAAAGAATTGGGGCATGAAGGTATCCTTACTTATGATGCCTCTAGTAATCAAATGTTTAAACTATATGCTGTGTTGTTTTGGACTATCAACGACTTTCCTACCTATGGGAACTTATCGGGTTGGAGCACTGGAGGAGAGAAAGCATGTCCTTGTTGCAACATTCACATTAGATCTCATTGGTTGAAACATGGAGGGAAGTATTGCTATATGGGTCATCGTCGATTTTTACCTAGAGATCGTAAATTTCTTAAAGATAGAGTATCTTTTAATGGCACGCGAGAATGGAGGCTCACTCTCACTAAATTTTCTAGAATTGATGTAAGAAGGCAATTGCAGAATGTACTTACAGAGTATAACAAGGAAGACCTTGGAAAAAGGAAAAGAGATGAAGATCAGAATATAAATAATGGATGTTTTTGGAAAAAGAAAAGTATATTTTTTGAGTTACCATATTGGGAGCATAATTTGATTCGTCACAATCTTAATGTCATGCACATTGGGAAATTTTTTGTGATAAAATACTTTGGACTTTATTGGGTGTTGCTAGAAAAACAAAGGATAATTTAAAAGCCCAACGTGATTTAGAAGAAATGGGCATTAGGAAACCATTACGCCCTCAACAATGAGGTTCTAAGAAAGCATACTTAGCTCCTGCATGGTTTACTATGAATAAGGACAATAAATATATGTTCCTTAAGGTATTGAAGGGAGTGAAGTTTCCAGATGGTTATGCCTCTAATATTTCTCAGTGTGTACATTTGAAAGAGTGAAGTATATAGGGTCTTAAGAGTCATGAAAACCACATTTTAATGCAACAATTACTTCCTATAGCAGCACGTAGAACTTTGCCTAAGAATGTAATTGAAGTATTAATTGAATTGGCCAATTTCTTCAGACAGTTGTGCTCCAAGTAAACATGCCGTCTGATTTAGAAAATATTAAAGACCGAATTGTGTTTATAATTTGTCATTTGGAGAAGATCTTTCCATTATCATTCTCTAATGTAATGGAACACTTGCCTATACATCTACCTGAGGAAGCATTGGTTGTTAGAGCTATTCAATTTCAATGGATGTATCCCATTGAGAGGTATGTAATATTCTAATTTAAATTCTTTTACATATAAATTAATTATTTTTAAATCCTAAATAGTGTTTTAATTTGTTTGTTGTAGGTATCTATTAACACTTAAACGTTATGTGAGGAATCGTGCACGCCCCGAAGCCTCAATTGTTAAGGGATACTTGATGGAAGAATGCATGAACTTTTGTGCAAGATACTTGAATAAGGCGAAACAAAATCTAATCGACCATGTCGAAATGACGATGGTGGCAGTGACTTTGGCCGTCCTTTAGGTAAATGAGTTAAAATACACCTTGACGATGTTAAGAGGGTACAAGCACATAGATACGTGCTAGTGAACATGGATGTTGTCACACCTTTCCGAAAGTAAGTAGCATAAGGTTCTGATTTTTTTATATAAAAAATTGCAATTAATTAATTCTTTCTAACTTGTTATCCTATACAGCCAACACCTCGAAATGCTTCAAGATGAAATGCCTCGACAAACCACTCACTATATTCAAAAAGTTCACAATGAAACATTTCACACATGGTTTAAGAACTATGTAAGTACTCTAAGTCATTTGTGGCTAAAGCTAGATACATGAGTAGATTAATTTATAATTATATTTATGTTTCTTTGGTATATATAGGTGACGACACAGAGAAGAACTTCTAATATGGTGTTTTCTGAAGAAATCATTAGTTTGGCCACTGGTCCTGATGAGTTTGCATGAAAATTTAAGGGATATTTTGTCCATGGTTTTAGATTTCGTACAAAGCAGAATGAAAAACATAGAACCACTCAAAATTCCGGTGTTGTTTTGAAGACAAATACTATGAGTTATGCTAGTGTAAGAGATCAAAATCCTCTGTAACATCCCACATTGACCAACGGAAAGGGGGTGATATGCCTTATATGTATATGCTCGTCTCTATCTAGCACGAGGCCTTTTGAGAGCTTACTGGCTTTGGAGTCATAGGAACTCCGAAGTTAAGCGAGTTTGGGCTAGAGCAATCCTAGGATGGGTGACCCACTGGGAAGTTACTCGTGAGTTCCTAAAAACAAAACCGTAAGGGCAGATTGGGGGCCCAAAGCGGACAATATCGTTATACGGCGGAGCCGATCCTGGGATGTGACATCATCGATCAGGTGATGTGACATTTCATGGAGTGTTGACAGATATCGTTGAAATTCGGTACACCAGTACCTTGAAATTTGTCTTGTTCAAGTGCGATTGGGTTGATAGTTGTAGGGGCCTTTTTCTTCTGGCAGCTACAAATGGGCTGAGCTGCCGTAAAGAGTAAAATAGATGAAATTACCCCCTGTGTCTGAGTTCAAAGATCAGACCCCAAAATATTTAGAAAGGATAGTAAAAAGCCTTATGAAACACCTTGGTTACCTTCACCAACAAAAATAATGGTTGCTTACAGATAAATTCTTAGTTCTTACGGTAGAATGGGTGGCTTGAGTGTTTTTTGGCAACTTGATAGAGACTTTGTCAGTCTGCCAGAAGAGGGAAAATAGGGAAAAAAGATGAATAAAGCACGAATTTGCTGGGTTTTGCAGGTTCTTGCTCTCTAGATGTGGTTGATGCTTATTGGGTAGAGGAGGCCTCTTTTATAACCGCTGGAAGTTGACACTTTCCAAGAAACCCTAATGGTTTATATCCAATTTGGCCCAATCTCTCCCTCCCTTTCTCCTCTCCTCCCTTGACTTTTCCCATCTTGGTGAAATTTCCTCAGTCTATTTGTACAAAATTATGGATTTTTGGGAGCTCAAGGCCATTTTTCGCAACTGTTTTAGATGTGGTTGATGCTTATTGGGTAGAGGAGGCCTCTTTTATAACCGTTGGAAGTTGACACTTTCCAAGAAACCCTAATAGTTTATATCTAATTTGGCCCAATCTCTCCCTCCCTTTCTCCTCTTGGTGAAATTTCCTCAGTCTATTTGTACAAAATTATGGATTTTTGGGAGCTCAAGGCCATTTTCCGCAACTGTTTTAGTAGGAGACTCCCTTTCTCAGCTATTTCCCCTTTTCTTTCCTTCCTCCTTCCATGGCTAGATCTGATCAAGGAAAGCAAATGGATATATATGCTGGTTCGAAGGGTGCCTCTCCTCCTGGTAGCTTGCACGCTAATATCCCTTGGTTCTTCGGATGTTTTGTGCTTGGAACTTGTTCATTCCCATGTGCTGGAGCTTTCCAGCAGCTCTGCATATGTGGACATCTTGCTCCCTTAGTGGCTTCTGTTTTTTCAGCAAGGGGTTGAGGCTTTTGCTGCTTCGCATTTCTAATTGTATGGGCCTTCTAAGATAGCAAGTGAACTTACCAAATAAATGGGCTAATCTCATCAAGTATTGTGCTATATTGGTTAATTTAATGGACCATTTTGGGCTGAGGTAATGGGCTATTTTTCTCCTTCGTGCTTATCCACATATTTGGGCTTAAGAAACGGGCTTGGGTTCCAATGCTCCCAAGCAACCCAGGACCTCCATTTTTTGGCCCATCAATGGGCCTCATAACAACTTATGACCATCCATACCACAACCCACTCAAGCAAGCCCCAGACATTTGAGTGGGTTCGGCCCACTTAGGCTTGTAGCGTGGTTGGGTGTGAAATAATAATTTTCTGCTTGGCATGGCATGTTGCTTGACCTATTTTTTCAATTATGATGCTTGACGGGGTAATTAGCATGGATTTGTAGAGCTGACGCATTTTATAATCTTAATCTCGATTCCTAGCATGACGGATTATTTATTTGGCATGGCATGCGGAGTGTGACTCATGCATGGCGGATCTTTGTGTGCTCCAAATTGGGTTATTTCTCAATAATATATCGCTTTGAGCCGGGAATTTATTTAGGCCCAACCGTGGATTTTTTTGGGCCCCAACAATAGTCTTGTGGGTGTGAAAGAGGATGAGTTTAAATTAACATTGGTGAACTTTAATCATTTGTTGTACAAAGAGAATGGAATAGGGGACGAGCCTTTCATTTTGGCACAACAAGCAAGACAAGTTTGTTATGTGCAAGACCCTTTGGATTCCGATTGGCATGTTGTTCTTACGATGAGTGTCAGAGATCTATTTAATATGTATTCGAAAGATTCATCTCGTACTCCTACAGCGGCACCTCAAGTCAAGCTTTACGCAAGCCAACAATTGGATGAAACTATATATTTGCAAGATAAAGATGTTAATTGGGTTCGACAAGGAGTGGAAGGAACTGTTGTGGAGACAGATGTTGTTGAAAATCTTGTTGAGATGGAAGAATCTGATTGACCATTATATATTTATCCTTACTATAATTTATTTTATTTTCCTTAATATATAAGAATAATTTAGTATATGGAGTGTGTTTTAATGGTAATTGATGTCTTGCTGAGGTTTATAATTTAATTAAAATTTTTTTTTTTATACTTCTCTTTGTTGGATTTTTTTATATATAATTATTTTATTTCAGTGGTTTATGGCTCCTAACAGAACAAGAGCTATGTCAATGGAGGAATTGCTTCCCCCATCTCCTTTGAGACGTAAAAAGGGCAAGCACCAAGCACGAACATCTCAACAACGTAGTTCGAGTTTGAGTCAGCCTCAAGTTACTTCATCAAGATAGCTTACTTCCTCGGTTCAAAGTGAACAAGCATCTACGGTGAGATGTCAACGCGCTTTGCCAGAGACACAACTATCTCAGCAAAATGTTGTTGCTTCTGAGGATGACCATTTGACAGGACAACCAGATGAGTCAGGTTCTTATGTGCTTAAACTCATTATCTTCATTTTATTTAATGATATTTCTCATTATTAAAAGTTTTTCAAATACATAATTATTACTAGGGCAAATGGAATCTGAAGATATTAGTAAATGATATGGTGCTGCTCAGAGTATTCCTCAATGGGGGATTGGAAACATATTGCATGTTACGTTTGATCCTGAGTGGAAGCCGCTAATGCATCATTGTTTAGTTCATAGCTTGGAATCATAGCACGAAATGGAAAAAAAATTCCTCGAAAATATCCTACATGGAATTACATGCCTGATGATATATTAGACGACATTTGGAAGGATATCACAGTAAGCTATACTTACAAAACCTTCTAATTTTTGATAATGTATGTGTATTCAGTTTGATTGATAATTGAAATGTTATAATTGTATGATAATACAGATGCCCCTGAGGCATATAAATTTCATTGTCGAAAGGTAGTTGGTAATAGATGGAGGGATTGGAAGTGCCGACTAAAGCGAAAATGGTATGACAAATATGACACTGATGAACAATGCTTAGCCATCACTCCTCCTCAGGTGCTCACAGAGTAGTGGAAAACACTAGTAAAATATTGGGGTCTTTCAAAAGTAAAAGTAAATATCTAATAAGTTTATAGTTTATGTTTGTAGGAGAGATGAATTATCATTGATAAAACCATCTTATAGGATTGTTCTAAGACGAATAAGGTCAATCGTGCATAAGGAGGTGCTCCACATAGGACTGGTCGCACATCATTTGCTCAGTTGAGAAATGTGGTAAGAACACTAGATTGATCATAAATGTGGTTGGCTTTCTATTGATTTATGTTGTTGTATTAATTTCTTTTGTTATGTGCCAATGATTCTTTCCATAGTCATTGACCATATAGGTATTATTATTAGATAATCCTTTTTGTTCAGGCATATATCTTGAATGGCTGGCAAATAATGCTAACAGAAAATTTAGAATTTGTACTATGGCTATATGTGACAGATTGGTCATTGGTATTCTTTTTAGATATATATATTTAACGAGATTAAATTTTTTTTTCTTTCATAGATGAAAGAGAAAGGAGAGAAGACTGATCGTCTGAGCATGTTTATCAAGACTCGAACAAAAAAGAAGAAAAGTGATGAAGATTAAGTTTTTTATGAGGACAATGCTAATATAAGTTTGAATATAGAGTTGTTTTGAAATTTTATCTTTTAGCCAAATGAACCAATTCTGCAAGTGTGATTTTATAGAATCAATTCAACCAATATTTGGAAGAAAAGGAAGAAGATGAACAAGATAAGTCATTTAGAGAGGAGATATTTACTAAAGTGATGGGAACTGATGCACATGGGCGTATTTGCATGTATGGCGCTGGTGTAACTCCATCTCAAGTGTTTGGTCAAAAATCAAATTCTTACAATAATGAGAATAGGATGAGAGATGAGCTAGAGAAACAATATCAATCAAAAATAGATAATCTCCAATCCAAGTTAAATGAAGCCAGCTCACAACTCAGTCAAGTGATGACTCATGTTGGTTTCCAAACCACCCCAGAAGAAAGTGAAAGCGGCCAGGTACATTATATTTATTGTCTTTCTCTTATTAAAGAATAAATACTGTTAAAATTTAAGTGATCTTAGTTTTTATTGTAACTTTGAAATATTTTAATTTCATATCCTCAATAGATTCCAGATGCCTCAAGTATGCATCAACGAAAATTTAGTGTTAATAGCAAGTTGCAGCCTAATTTAGACTTGGAGGCATAAAAGAAATTGTTTTCATTAAAAGCATAGATAAATATCTTCGAAACAAATTAAAAAATATATTTTTTCCATTTATTTATTTATGTTTTTGTCACTATTTTTAGGTTAGGGGTGAAGATGAAATACAAGATAATGATGACTCCTTAAAGTTTGAACTCTATTAATTTTAATACTTTTGAATCCATAATATTTTGTTTTATATCTAGAGATGGTATTGTTTACATATGACTTGAGATTTGAGATTCTATAATTATTAGTTTTTTGTTTTTTTGTTTTTGTTTTTGTTTTTAATGCAAAAGATGGTACTTTCAAGTACATGAATGAAGTTATTTTTGCTTTGATCAAGATATAACACCATTTTATAAGTTTTTATAGTCAATTCTAATTAAAAATCACAGTTTATATGTCAATTAAGACTGTCATTGGTGCTGCAAATTAAAGTGTTGAAGCAAGCTGTGCAAAATATTAAATTATAAAATAATTCAAAAAACTGAATTTATTAAAATTGTGTCACATAATTATTGCGACACTACATACAATCATTCAATCGTTTTTAACGATGCGTGCCACCATCATATACACTGTCACCAAAAAGGCAATTTCTTTGTAGTATAAGAATTAGCGACAGAACGGCACTGTCGCAATTACTTTAGTTACGACACTATGTCGTGTCGTAATTAGTGTCTTAAAATCGCGTCTTAAATCCGACGCTCAGTTTATTGCAACAATTTTTAATCATCGCAAATTCGACGCAATACGTTATTACGACAGCCCGAAGTGTTGTCAAAAGGGCTCAAATCATTTGCGATGCCTATTTTTGCAATGCGACAAAAAACGTCGCATTGCTGTCGCTAATCACTATTTACGACGCTTTGTTGTTTTTTTGTGACTGAATTTGCATGTCGCTAAAGGCCTTTTTTTCCGTAGTGATCTCTAGGAGCATTTGGTGTGGTGAGGTAGAGGACTCTAATCTTGGAGCTTTAAGGTGAAGGAGTCAAAATCAAGAGAAACAAAAGGCATTTCCAACAAAGGTGTTCATTCTTGAGAAATTAAGAAAATGTCATTAAGGGTAAAGATCTATTCCCTTTTTCTTTTTTCTATTTGTGTACAAAGAGACTAGGCTAAGATACTTGGTTTAAAATGATAAATGTTTGCCTCAACTAGTATAAACAAAATGAATTTTCCATTTAGAATGTTTTTGTAGTATAGGTAGTGGTAAAGTTCATTCCTAAACATTAGATGCATGTTTCCTTCAAGTGGTATCAAGAGTCAAGGTCTAGTCTCTTTGAGCCTTTTATTTTGGATATTGATTTTAATATGGGCTTGTTTTCAAACTTATGTGATATACGTGTTAGATTTTCTTTTTCATGTCACTTATTCATAGGATATGAGATATATGATGAATGACTAGGAGTATGAAAAGAAAAATCAAGAGATGACACCAATGGGGGTGGCGGCAAGGAGGGGCCTTTTGGGTCTTGTGTGTGTCCATGTGTGAAATGTTTACATGGTTGTATTAGTCTTGAAATTCTAAGCATGGAAATGATTATGAATTTAGGAATTTTGTGTGATTTGTGAAGAGACATAAAGATTTGAAAAAGGTTCTTGAAATGTTCTTAGTGTTCATGATATGTTCATAGGAGTTCTTGTCAAGCACGCTTTTTGATCTTATCTGATACTTGACATTTGTATGTTGAATGTTAGTAAAAAAACATTTTATGACATCCCATTACATTTTCATATAGTATATAGTTTTTGTCCCCTAAAGTTTTAAAAAGAAACCAATGAAAATGAAGATGCTTTTTGGTAAGCCTCGTCAATGGGCCGGGCCGGGCTAGCCTGGCCCAAAATTTATGGGCTTGGGCCGGGCCGGACCGTGCCGGAACAAATAAAAAAATATTAACGGGCCGAGGCGGGCCGGGTTTTTTTCAATAATCCAAAGCCTGGGCCCGATTCATAGGCCCGACTTTAATGGGCCTTATCAGGCCAGGCGGGGCAAGCCCAATTGGGCCTGGCCGAAACGGGCTTACTATTTAAAAAGTCAAATATATAAAATCCATTTCATCCTTGCTAAAGTATGACGCTTACAAAATGTCTTACAAATCTTAAACCCTTTCAAACAAAAAGGCCTTACAAAATCACAATCTAATACAACTTAGATTCACTCACAATCTAATCAAAAACTTCATAGCAAAGCAAACACTCAAAAGCATGATAATGACCCAAAGTCCATTACTATAGTAAAAATCCAATGCTTGCAAAATAAAATATAATCCTATTACATAACATTTCAACTTTGAATGGTCTCATTTTCAGATTCACTAACAATCTCAACTTCACTGTCTGCCATCCAATCTGGTCTTGATGCTGTAATGTTCATTAATTCTTCAGCTTGTTGCTCATCTACTGCTGCATCTTGCTTTCTTGAATATGCCAGGGCCCAATCTTTCAAGCAAATTAAAGCTTCTATTGTACTCGGACTCAAACTGGCCCTTTTCTCCGATACAACTCTACCACCTGCACTAAAACATGATTCTGATGCTACAGTAGAAGCTGGAACAGTTAGCAAATCTCTAGCAATAAGGGAAACAATAGGGTATGATGATTTATTGTTTTTCCACCAACCCAAAAGACTAAATTGATTATCATCGACTACTTCTATTGTTGGTAAATCAAGATAAAATTGTAATTCAAAAGTGTTGGTGGAAGAAGAAGAAGAAGAAGAAGAAGATAGCTTTTTCCTTTTCAAGCCTTCAATAGAGAAATTTCTCATTATAGGGACAGATATAGAACCAGAAGTTTGGCTCAAGGTAGTAAAAGTTACAACCTTTTGCACATTTTGAACCACATCAGGAATTACATTCTTCTTGTAGATATCAAATAACTGAAATAATAAAGTCTTTAAAGCTAAAATTTTTGTGTCAATGGTTAATTGATCAATACCTATCATGTTCAACCATTCAACAATTGCAAATAATTTAAACCTAGGGTCCATAATAGTAGCTAAGCAAAATACCATAGGAAACTCTTTCCAATATTTATCAAATTTTGTTTTCATTTCAGTCAAAGCATCCTTAAACAGAAAATTCAGAATATGCAGCAAATGATCCATGAATATCTGTTAAACAATTAATAACACGACTTGAAGTAGGATAATACACACCAAAAAATATCTTAGTCGAAGAATAAAAAATTTGTAAAAACCCACTAACAAGTTGTGCTATTGTCCAATCTTCTTCACTAGGTACTTGTAAATTACAAAAACGTGATTCATTTACCTTTTGAACATACCTATGCAAAAGGGCTTTATATTTTATAGCAACATGTAAAAGCTCATATGTTGAATTCCACCTATGAGGCACATCAATATATATATTTTTCTTTCCCATATGGAAATCACTACAACATTTAACCCAAATGTCATGTCTCTTGTTAGATGAATTCATGCTACGAACAATATCAGTAATTTTATCAATAGACGGAGATAAAACTTCAAATCCATCTTGCACAATCAAATTCAATATATGACAACAACATCGTACATGAAACAACTTTTCATGCACAGAATCCAGCAAAAGAGTTGATGGAAGTATACTTGCAGTTGAATCATTACTTGATGCATTATCTAATGATAAAGTAAATATTTTATTGTGAATGTTCCAAGATAACAATTCATCAAATATATGAGTTGCAAGTGACTCTCGGGTGTGTGGGTACTCAATCATTTTAAAAGCAAATTATCTTTTATTCAAACACCACTCTTTGTCGACAAAATGTGCAGTAAGTGACATATAACCCCTTTTCTGTCGTGATGACCAAACATCAGAAGTTAAACAGATTTTTGAATCAAGTTTTTCAAAAACAACAAGCAAATTAATCCTTTCTATATCAAATTTTTTTAGCACATCCCTTTTACATGTAGAGGCAGAAATTCCTTTATATTGAGGACAAAATGCACGCTGAATCAAGCCTTTAAAATCATGGCTATCAACAAATTTAAATGGCAGTTCAGCTCTAATAATAAAATCCACAAGTTCTTTTCGAGCAATATCATGATCATAAACAAAATTAGTCAAATTTTCAACAGCATCAGCATTTAATAACATTTGACCTGGACTTACCCTAGCTTGTGCATCTTCATGCCCTTTTAAATGACGAGATGAATTACTAGTGCCACTACTAGAATTACCAACCAACAAAGTATTACAAATAACACACTTAGCCTTAGTTACTGGTTTACCATTTTCAATTTTGTTAACCTTTTCAAAAAAAGACCAAACTTTACTTTTACTCTAGGTGCACTAGGTGACTCTGAAGGGGGATTTGACTCTAAAGGGGGATTGGAATCATTTGTACTTCCATTCAAAGGTGACGCACTAGAAGCATCCATTTTGATGATATTAAGAAAATAAAGGCAAAATGGAAGGTGTCACTTGATAAACAGCAGAGCACTAGCTTTACTTTTGCAGCACTAACTCCTGCAAAATAAACCAAGAAATCATTAATAATCAAAGTTCAGCACAAATACAGCAAGATACATTAACACCTGATATGATATCCGCAAGTGAAGATATATAAATATAGGAACTTGGAGCTAAACATAAAAACAATAACAACAAAAGAAATAGATGAACTTGTTTACAACAAACAGATTGTAGCAAAAGGATAGAGATGAACTTCTCATAATCTTAGTTTCTCTTGCACACAAATGAGACCAAAGAGAGAGATCTTAGTTGAAAGAAGAAATCCAAATGGATACATGAATTATTGGACTTGGATCGTTGTTTTCGATCTGCAATCTTAGTTTCTCTTGGACTTGGATCTACAAGATCGAATGAGGAGAGAGAGAGAGTCAAAGAGAAATGAAGAGGTTGAGAATCGAGATAGCTAAAGAGAAATGAAGAGGAAGACAGAGCCGAAGAGGAAGAGAGAGACGCAGGAATGTGGGTGCGGCGCTAGGTTTAGAATTTGGAGAGACTGATTTGATAATGCCTTTTTATATAGAGGTATTGTATTGGGCTGTCTGACCTAAATGGCTATTTTTTTTCTCCAGAAACAAGCACTGCCCCTAACGGCTATATATATATGGGCCTAATGGGCCAGGCTTTTGTAGGCGGGCCGGGCTTGCTCAGGCTTAATCTGGCCGGGCCTATGGGTTGGGCTAGGCTTTAGACCCCAAGCCCAAGCCTGGCCCGGCTCAGTGAAGGCCGAACCATCCAAAAGCCCATATCGGGCCGGACTGAGCTTTTTCTCAATGGGCCGGGCGGGCCCCCATAGGCCCATGAGCCCGCGGGCCAAATGATGAGGCCTACTTTTTGGGTACAAAAGATGGTACCAACTTGTGGTCCCAAAATCACACCATCTTTTTCAAAATATCAACACACACACACACTCTTACATGGCCGACCCCACCCTAGGATTCCTTTTGGGGTCCTCGTGTAATTTTTGTAAATTAGGGGCTGTTTATGCAATTGCTGAAAAATTACAGTTTGCCCAAAACTTCAATTAATTGTGGTTTTGCCCCATTTCACTATATGACAAAGAGTTTTTCATACTTTTGTGAAAATTGTTTATTTGTTTGAAATAAATGTTTCATTGAAATTAAGCCCATATTATTCAATAACAAATTTTAGAATTAGATTCTAAGTTAATTATCTAATGAGATTAAATAATCAAAGAGATGATTATGGACTTATGAACACAAATACATGACACAATGTGATTGGCCGATTATTCATTAGATGAACGGAATAGGTTTGATTTATTGATTTGTAAATTAAATAGGGGTTTGCATGCCTCTCATCTTTCTTAATCTCAAATGTAATTCCCTTAAAGTCCATTAGGCTTTAAGTTATGTATCTCAAGTTCTCTATTCTCAAATAGTTATAAGGAAGAAGGAAGATCAAGAAAAGGAATAATCAAGTCAAGATTACTTGTATTATTAATGGGTCCAACGCCCAATAACAACCATGAATGTTTTATGTAGTTAAGACGTGTAATAAAATCAACCTCCTTCCAAAGGCCTTAGATCCGACATCTTGGCTAGATGGTAGATCGAAATCAAGTCCATAATCATCCATCAGTCTATAGATGACTATTTATCTAAACTTAAGGAAATGCGAAGGCTTTCCGTTACTAGTAGTGCATATTCCCAAATCTCAAATAAAAGAGTTTTATAAAATTGATTTGATTTGTAAAACAAATAGTGGGAGCATCGTACAACTACTAATATGATTTAGAATAATAGTTGTCCTAGGCCAAGTAGTTTAATTGGATTAAAGATGTTTATGATGAGGCCTTAAAACCCTCAATTAACTAAAATAAGTAGAAAAAATATAGACTTTTTGAAAGCCTAGTCGTGGCCTTCCACCATGGTTAATTCTGAATAGGCTTGATGCTTGTGAAGGCTTCGCCTCAGATATGGGGATCAGACAGAAAGATGTTCTTGCTTAGGAAGAATTCGTTTATACATTGAATGTTACAAGGATAGGCTCAAATATGGACCAACATTCTATTATGATGAGGTTCATGATTGAATCACTATACTTTGTTAGAATGGTGGGCCAATACTTAACTAGTACAATGGTGCCTCACGATAATATTTGGGGGTATACATTTGCTAGAGGCCAAATTATATGGGAACTCACATTATGATGTGAATGAGTAGAATGACTCTCTCTTTATTATTTATGTTATCCCTAGATCCTATTATGGTGCGGTGATCCAAATAATAGGGAGCCTCCCATCCCGCTAAGAGACATCTTACAGAAGTCTCTCATATTCCATTTTTGAGGGATTATGGAAATCGTGTAAAATAGTGGGAGGATCCATAGAATTTAAAGACCCTAAATCTATGGCTTTAACCAAAACAATCTAATTTTATTTATGTTATATTTGTAGATACTTCTGTAGAACCCCATTCATAACACATTACACAAAGCAAGCCTCAAATTAACCATATAATGTCAAAAGGGATTAACTTCCATAAGGATGCTAAAAGGAAGAAGAGATGTAATGTACATCTTTTATGCACAAGAAACAAAACTTATGAAGAGAGCAATTTTGTCCTTGAGTTAGTAATGGCATTTGAACCTTCCACCTGGATAATGGATTCATGAGCTAGCAGACACATTTGCAATACATTGCAAGGTCTAGCAGATCATAGGAAGTTGTTAAAAGGGGAAATAGTACTATGTGTCTGTAATGGTACCCAAATATCGGCAAAAGCAGTAGGCATTTTCCACCTTAAGCTACCACATGGGGAGACACTTGAACTTAAAGAATGTCTTTATCTTCCACGTTGCGTAAAGAACCTAGTATCTGTTTCGGCATTGCTGAATGAAGATTACATTGTTACATTCAATAGAATAGGATGCTCTTTACAACAAGGCAATTGAATCATATGTAAATATACTATGATTGATGGTCTCTACCAAATTCAAATTGTGGAAAATAGCAATTGCTTGATTGAGATGCCAGAACCTAAGAGGCCCAGAGAAGAACTCAATCCAACTCAATTTTGGCACCTAAAATTAGGACACGTTGACCAAGTTAGGATCCAAAGGATGGTCAAACAGGGATACCTTGAATCTTTGGGTTCAGTCCCTATGCCCACATGCGAATCCTGTCTTCAAGGTAAAATGTCAAACTTTCCTTTTTCATGAAAAGGGGAAAGAGTCATTTGCTTCTTGAATTAATCCACACTGATGTATGTGGGCCTGTTGAACGGAAAATTTTCACAAAAGCAATTAGCCAAGGATTTGACTTGGGTTAGAATTGAATTTGTTTTGTCCCTGCAATCTTATCAAGAAAAACATATAAAAATAAAATAGATGTATTTCAGTGGTTTTGAAACACCAAGAGATAAGTATCTCGGTTGAGAAGTGGTCATCAGCCTGAATTCAAACTCATCATAAGATAGCCTCTATAAGAGGCATGACATGAGGGGAGAAAAAAAAAGAAAAAAGACAACAGCAGGAGGACAGAAAAAGAGCAGAAAGGAGAACAGTCAGAGCAAGAAGAAAAATTAGCAAGCAGACTTGAGAAAGGAAAGAGCCATTTCAAGGGTCAGTAATCTCTCTAAGGGACAGCTCCGCTCAAGTAATTCCGAGGATACGATCCGCACCCAGCAGTTTGTTTGATCAATCCATAGAAATTCTTGGCTATGATGATTGAAATCATCATAACCAAGGTTAAGAATCTCTCCGAGGCTTGGCTCCGCTCAAAGAACTCCAGCAGTGTTTTCAGGTTTGCCTTCCATGATGATTTCAATCATCATGTTTTATGGCATAGTCTATGCCATCATATGCCACCAAATAAGCTCTTCCAGGAGCAAAGAATCTCTCAAATCATGGATGTAGAGATGAACCCACCATGGGATCAAAATCAAAAGAGCAAAGGCTTGTAATTACAAGTCCCTGTGTAAAATTTCTGCATGAAGCATCCGAAACCAAAAGGGGCGCATGGAAATTGAATTGCCTCCTCATGAGTGTTTGCTGCCTGCAAGCCAACGAAAAAAAGCCAACAGAGGAAGAATAGGAGCAAAAGAAAAAGTGGTTCTGTGTGTTGGGTTTTGTTAGTAAAAGACAAAACAAGGGGGATAAAAAAGTAATGAAATAAAAAAAAAGGGGGCTGTATCGCACAGCCCCTCCTCCCTCTCTTGAATATTTCTTTGGTTTATTATGACTGGGAAAAAGAAAAGGACATGGACAATGGTACATCAACAGCAAACAAAAAAAAAAGGGGAGCTGGCAAGGCATGTACCACAAGTTCTCTCTTGGGTTTCTGAAGCAAAATGACAGGTGGTTTCCTCCACCAAACTCCAAAGCCTTCAAGCTGGCAGCACAGTCTCTTCATGCAAAAGAGAAGACAAGAGGTCAGAAGCATGGAAACAGACAAAAGAAAAAAATCAAAGGAAAAGAGGAGTTCAAGGGGGGGAATTACCACGTGAAAGGCAAGAGGATTTCTTGAGTTATTGACCTTGGGAAAGTTACAGCACACAAAGGACAATAAGAGAGTTTGTCTCTTTTGGTTCCAAGTCAGCCCAGAAGCATCCAATTAATTGGAGGGTCTTCTATTGCTACCGCTATTGCTGTCCATGCAGACAAAAGTCCTAGTTAATTCAATCAATAAATAAAATAACAGAGAAGAACTAAGGAATGGCATGTGGGTTACCACGTGAAATCCGCTTCCGTTTGATAGTGCAACAGGTGGCTTGAGCAAAGTTATGTGCTGGTCTGGAGAAGCAAACGAAGAATAATGTTAAGACTTTCGTTTTGTGGCTGTTTGCTGGTGCACTACATGTTTTTTTTTTTTTTTTTTTTATATATAAGGAAGACAACCCAATCCTATGTGGACAAGAAGTTTGCTTCACTGGATGATCCAGCAGTTCCAAATCAATAAGGAGTTTAATCCATACTTCACCTGGAGAAGGATTTCTATCCTTTGGGTGTCTTATTCAAATTGAAAGACACCTGTTAATGGCACCAATACGTGAGGGATCCAGCTGGAGCAAAGCAAGGCCTTTGGTTTACTATGTTTTGCTGAATGTAAACAGAAGAATAAAAAAAAAAAAAAAGGGATAAAAGCTTGTGGAGAATCAAATTCACATGAAGTCAATTGCTGGGGCTATGACACTACATAGGCAAAACGAAATGAAGAGTAAATGTGTTGGTGAACCCACCACTTGTGAATTCAAAAGGAAGAGGACTTCTTCCTCTTTGACTTGCAGCAGAGTAAGGAAAAAAAAAAGAAGTCTTGGACTTCACGGACTTGCATGTCCAAAGTGGATTCAAGATTATGTCTTTGATTGTAACAAAAAAAAAAAACAACAAAAGAAAGGGTTCGATGCAAGATGTGTTTTGCCAAATGCTTATCTCCTCTAATAGGTCGTATGCAAGAGACCGGAGAAGAAAGAATTGGCAAGTTTGACAAAAGCTAACGAACCCAAAGCTGCCAGCCGCATCAATCTGAACACACGAAGTTTGAGTCCAGACTCATGCGAACCGATCCAAAGGAAGGGCAGATTTCTCCAAGTTCACCCTCCACGGTTCAAGCTATCAAACTTCTAAATAGGAAGGAGTAGAATTATAAAAAAGAAAAATAAGATGAATCGAGGAGACACAATACTTGTCTTTTGTTTAAGAAGCAAAAGGCCCCATGCCAATGACAAACGGAAGGGAAAATCAAGCCACAAGAGTAGTTGGCTTGTACCGATGTCAAGAAGTCAAGAGTAGAGGGCCCATTCTTTGTAAATGTCCACTAAGCTCAGGAATATGCTTTACAATATAAAACAAGCATCGAGCTTCACACAGATAGAAGACAAGGTGAAGGTTTGAAACCAAGGCTCTTTCAAGTCCCTCACGTCACTTTTGGTGACTGCAACAAACGAAAACAAAGTGTCCAAGCACTTGTGCTCCTTTGTATTCCAAGGACGAAGATGTGAGTTCACTACTTGCAGTACCAAGCTATGCAAGTAAAAGCACAAAAGTGTCAGCAATGGTTCACGAGAACTAAATCAATTGACGGTCAGGAAGGCTCAATAAAATGCTTACGTCATTCGGGTCTATCTGCCTCAATTCTCAAATGCAAGATGGCTATCAAACATGCCCACAAAATCTCAACAAGAAATATGGGAATCAATCACTGTGGCAAAGAAGCTATTCATAAAGGAGTGTCAAGCGACTCAACCATACCGTGTCGAAGACTCCATTCCAAATAAATGATTGATCGTGCTACGAGCATTAAGCTCACTCTCAAAAGATACCAAAGGAGCATCAATATGGATTAACAGGCTTATCAACCACAATAGCCCATTAATCTCAAATCCTCCAAATCATGCATGGATACAAATGCAAATGTCAATTGTAGAGAATTAGTGGGTTCATCAAAAATGCCCATTATTTTTCTTGGACATTGGAAAAAGGAAAAAGGGTACAAAACCATCCAATTCCCCATGGGTCATCTACCCATGCAAATTTCAATGAGATTAAATCTCTCAAATTCAAGTTCTCAATTAGTGGGCTACACTTACCCATTAATTTTCAATTTTTCTCATGGGTCATTTACCCATGAAAATTTCAATGAGATTAAATTCAAATCTCTTAAACACAAACTCTCAATTAGTGGGCCACACTTACCCATTAATTTTCAATTTTTCCCATAGGTCATCTACCTATGGAAACCTCCAAATTGTCCCAAAGACACATTCTCAATTAATGGGCCACACTTACCCATTAATTTCCAAATCAATTTGGAACTACGTCGGTTTGATCCCGTCAAGGGTACGTAGGCAGTCTAACATCCCAATAGACGCAACCGCAATCAAATTTAAATATCTGGTTTATCTTAACCAAATTCTGCCATTAAAAAAAAAACTTTCCCAAACGCAATGGTCAATGTTTAGGAAAAATTAATGGGATAATTAAAATTACTCATTATTTTTCTTGGACATTGACAACAACGAAAGTGGTACAAAACCATCCAATTTTCCATGGGTCATCTACCCATGAAAACTCTAATGAGATTAAATCCAAGTCTCTCAAACAGAAATTCTCAATTAGTGGGCCACACTTACCCGTTGATTTCCAAATTCCGAACTACGTTGGTTTGATCCCTTTGAAAGGGTACGTAGGCAATCTAGAGATTCAATCTAGATGCAACCATCCCAAATGCAATCCCATATCGAATCCCTGGTTTATTCAGCTAAATTCACTCAAACACTTCTCAATACAATTCAAATCAAATTTCGCTCGCAATGGGTCATTTATTCATTGCGATTCTTTGAACTACGAGTGGCTTGATTCCCGCAAGGGATACGTAGGCATCCTGAGGTTGGACTTGGGAGCGGTTGCAAAATCAAACACACACGTTCTGTTTCTTTGTGATGGAATCAAAGGGTGTTCCCTTGAAGCAAGGGATTGTAATTAAGAGACTTGCATCTCGAATGGGTCGAACCTAAAATAATAAAACCCCGTTATTTAATTAGTGGTGGTGAAATTATATTTGGAGGATCACATTTTCCTTCAACAGGGCCATTGTCCACTACATCAATGGTGGTTTTTCTTACTTCACTACGTTCACCGATGATTATCTTGGTTGGGCTATATATACCTAATAAAGCACAAGTCCGAAGCCCTTGAAAAGTTCAAAGAATTTAAGAACGAAGTTGAAAAGCAAACAGGAAAGAATATCAAGATTCTAAGATCAGATCAAGGAGGAGAATACTTGGGTACTAAGTTTCTTGAATATCACAAGAAACATGGCATCCTATCTTGATGGACCCCACCTGGAACTTTACAAATTAATTGTGTCTCCGAAAGGAGAAACCGAACATTGATGGACATGGTCCAATCAATGATGAATTATACTGACTTGCTAATATCGTTTTGGGGATATGCACTTCAAACTGTAGTATACCTGCTAAACAGAGTACCTTCCAAATCCGTGCCCAAAACACCATATGAAATGTGGTTTGGGAGGAAGCTAAGTCATAATCATCTTAAGATATGGGGTTGTCCGGCTTATGTCAAGAAGCATGATATTGACAAGTTAGACGTTAGATTAGAAATGTGTAGATTCATTGGATATCCAAAGGAAACTTTAGGATACTATTTCTACCATCCAAACGAACAAAAATTGTTGCAAGATCTGCAAGATTTCTTGAGATTGATTTTGCATTGGATGACACCTGTGTGCAAAAGGTTGAGCTCAAGAAAGAGTCTGGAGAGCCTCATGAACCTGAAGTATAGTCTGATCTAGTTGACAATCCGGTCCCTTTACCCACACTCACCCAACCTCCACATAGGTTTGAAAGGATCAGTAAAGCACCTGATAGATATCTGGGCTCACACCATGTTCTTCTCATGAGAGATGACATGGAAGATCTTGAAGACTACATGAATGCCATGTTGGAAATTGACTCAAAGAAATGGTAGGAAGCTATGAAGTCTAAGATGGATTCTATATATGCAAACCAAGTCTGGACTCTGTTGACCCACCTGAAGGTATTGTACCAATATGAAACAAATGGGTCTTCAAGAGTTAGAAGGGCTCGGATGGCAAGGTGGAGACCTATAAAGCTAGATTAGTAGTTAAAGGATACATAAAAAGAGAGGGAATTGACTATGAAGAAACTTTCTCTCCTGTAGCAATGATAAAATCCATCTGCATACTTCTCGCCATAGCAGCATATTATGACTATAAGATATGGCAAATGGATGTGAAAACGGCTTTTCTGAATGGCCACTTTCAGGAAGAAATCTACATGGATCAACCTGAAGTATTCATATCTAAACATGAAGAGAAGAAAGTATGCAAACTTCAAAGGTCAATCTATGGACTGAAGCAGGCTTTAAGGAGTTGGAACATGTGTTTCGACGAAGCCATTAAAGGTTATGATTTTAGACAAAATGAAGATGAACCTTGTGTATACAAGAAAAACAGTGGGAGCGCAGTCATATTCCTCGTACTATTTATAAATGACATATTAATGTTTGGAAATGACATAGGCATGTTGACCTCTGTGAAACTATGGTTATCAAAGACCTTCTCAATGAAGGATCTGGGTATCAATGACTATAAGGATAGATCGAGAAAACTAATTGGATTATCTCAATCCCTGTATGTGGACAAGGTGCTCAGAAGATTCCAAATGGAACATTCCAAGAAGGGTTTTCTGCTAGTCAGACATGGTATTCACCTGTCTAAGAGCATGAGCCCTAAAACCCTAGAAGCAATGATACAGATGAGCAGGATCCCATATGCCTCCGCAATTGGGAGCCTAATGTTTGCCATGCTGTGTACGAGGCCTGATATCAACTATGCTGTGAGCATCACAGGCAGATATCAATCAAACCCAAGATCAGAACACTAGAGTGTGGTAAAGACCATGTTAAAGTACCTCAGAAGGACAAAGGATATGTTCCTAGTCTAAGAAACCCAGAATTACTAGTGGAAGGATATACAGACTCATATTTCGAATATGATGTTGATGATCGGAAATCTACTTTTGGATATGTGTTCACATTGAATGGAGGGGCATTCAGTTGGAGATATTGCAAGTAGAGCACCACTGAGGACTCCACAACTGAAGTAGAGTGCATAGCTACTTCGGAAGCAGCAAAGGAAGCGAGCTGAATGAGGAAGTTCATTATTGAACTTGGAGTGGTCCCAAGCATTGAGTCACCAGTCATTTTACACTTGACAATAATGGGGCTATAACACAAGCCAAGGTTGTAACACCCTGACTCCAAAGTAAACCCTTTATTTAAGTTATTTAAATTATTTAAGGGAAATTACAAATTTACCCTTGAGATAAGGGCATTTTGGTCATTTTCTTAACTATAGAGAGTTTGGGGCCGTGACTAGTATTTTTGGATAGGTCGTACTGAGACGAGTTTGTAGACACATAGTGGGCTCGAATCGGAGTTGTAACGAGAGAGATATGGTCAAAAGAAACCTAGTGGCACAATCGTAATTATTTCGAAATGGGATTTTTTTAAAATCAGATTTCTCTCTCTCTCTCTCTCTCCCTCACGCGAGCTCTCTCTCTTTCCTTTTAAACTCCGGCCACCAGCCACGGCTGTGGACGGGGCCGGCACCAAAATGATCGGGGAATCGTCATCTTCCAGCCCTTGCCGACTCCCGCCTCCAGTCGCCGTGGTTTCGCCGAAAAATGGAGAAGAATCGGCTGGTGTCATCCGATCTTCGCTGTCGTCGATCTCTCTCCTCCGGCCACCGATTCCGACGAGTGAGGTATGGTTTCTCACATACTTTTCATGCTCTAGCTGCCTGTTAGGTAGGATTGGATCGATTCTTAGCGTAGCCAATTCGATTCTCGAATTGAAATTCGGTCGATTTTGGGATCGAGATTCCGGTCACTTCCGGTCAATTTTTGGGGTAGGTCCAAGAACAATAGTGGCTCCAAATAGGGTCTTATACCAAGGGTAGGAGTTTGGAGCCGTGGTTTTGAGATTTTCCGGCGATGCGCTTTGGACACCCAAAGCTGCCGGTGCATGTGGCGGAGCGTGGGCACTATAGAAGAAGGGCATTATTGGCCCAATGCGATCTTTTGGTTGTCACGAGTGCGTAGGATTTTGCGGATCTCAATTTGGACATCGTTTGACTATCAAACAGATTTTCGAATATTGTGCGTTATCCGGGTTCGATAGGTTGGGACTGTTGGGTGGTCCCAAATTTAATATATGTTAATCTAGGTATTTCTTGGATCGTGAATCGGAGCCCCGGATGTTCCCATTTAATAATTTAAAGTTTATGTTTTATATTAACCGTTAGATCGTGCGATCGTGAGCGATCTGACCGTCCGATCTGAACCAAACTTGCAGGACGAGTGTCCTATACCTTGCAGAACCCATAGGAACTTTCAGATCGAAATTTGGAGGTCGTGGTCCCCCCAGGGTTAAGGTAGTTTGACCCTTGGTTGATCGTGAGTCTCCAGGAGTAATCTCACATTCCCAGGGGGATTATCAAGTGCTAGACTATTGTTGAGGTCTACACAATATTAGAATTAATATATATGTTTGTATAAGGGTACAAAAGAGTCTAGAATGTCAGTTTGAAGTGCTATACGTGCTACCTTAGGTACCTCCCCTGATTTTGGTTACACTACAAGTATCACCCTGTGAAAGTTAGGTCCCACGTGGTGTAGGTTATCCGGCGTGCAGACAGGCCCCATACATGGCGTTGGTTGTACCGGCACATGGGGAGATATTGTGATATGATGTTCAGGTCTCGCGTGGCTTAGGTTATAAGGCGTGTCGACAAACCCCATACGTGGCGTTGGTTGCACCGGCGTATGGGGAGATATGTGATATGATGTGCAGGTCTCGCGTGGCGTAGGTTATATGGCGTTGAGACAGGCCCCATACGTGGCGTTGGTTGTACCGGCGTATGGGGAGATATTGTGATAGTATGGCATGGTCGCACGTGGCGTAGGTTATCCGGCGTGTTGACAGGCCCCATACGTGGCGTTGGTTGTACCGGCGTATGGGGAGATTATGTGAAATACAAAGGAATGAAATAAGGTATTGCCTATGTGTGGAATTAGGTTTTATGGAAGAATTACGTGTGGCTTGATCCCTCAAGAAGGGTATGTAGGCAGCCTAAGGTTATTAGGTGCAGCCGCAGACTAAATGTTAGTCATTATGGAGATTGGTTCGGACCTTGTTGTTGGTCCTGAAATTGAGGTGAAAATGTGATTGTGTTAGAAGGCTAAAACCTCGTATGTTGAAATTTAATAGTCATAATTTATATTTTGAATTTATCGTTTGCCTTGCTTAAGGCATGAATTGATTTGTTAGCATGCTTGGTAGTTGAGAATTATTGGAAGGCCGAAGGCCATTTATGTGAATTGCATGAAATTATATTGTGCATGCTGCCAGTTGTGGATATTAAATGCGTTTTTATGCAGGTTGAAATTTTAGGAAATGTCCAATTTTTAGGGGAGACTCTGCCAAAATTTCGACAGAAAGTCTTGGTCTTTAGTAAGTGGGCCCGACATCAGGGTGATGTTGAGAATTCCACAGGATTCGCCTTGGGTTTTGGGAAATTCGGGGCAGGTCCTTTCAAAGGAACCAAGGTTTCATCAAAGATCCAAGCACATTCAGAGGCGCTATCACTTAATCAGGGAATATGTTGCTAATGGAGATATTAGCGTGCTCAAGGTGGCTTCAGCAGACAACGTAGCAGATCCACTCACAAAGCCTATGAGTCAACTTCAGCTGGACCGACACATGGAGAAAATGGGTATTAGATACATGTCAGATTGACTTTAAAGTGCAAGTGGGAGATTGTTAGAAATATGCCCTTAAAGCCAACGAATTATGTAATAGTTAGAGTTAAGGACATCTTTAATAAAAAAAAATTATGTTATCAATTGTAACATCCCAACCCAAATTTAAGTATTCATTTAATTTAATAAATTTAATAGTTAGAGTTAAGGACATCTTTTATGAAATCATTTTGCCCTCAGGGATAGGGTTATTTTGGTCATAATTGAGTCCGTAGACACATAGTGGGCTCAAATCGAAGTTGTTACAAGCTACGAAATATCAGTGGCATAATCGTAAATATTTTGAAGTTCAGTTTTTAAAACCCATATTTTTTCTTCTTTCTCTCTCTCTTCCCCAAAATAGCCCCCATGTATAGCCGATTGGTTTGTGGCTGCCACCACCACCTCCGGCCACCAATCTTGATGGGGTTGGTACCAAAAGATCCGTCATGACCTCCTATCTCCATCCCACCCCATCCCCGCCGCCAGCCACTGCCGCTGCCGAAAAATATCAAAAAGTCGTCTGTTTTGACCCAAAACTTCTGACGTTCGTTCCGGCGATTCCAGCTACCAAATATGTTGATCTAAGTATGCTTTCTCATCCTCTGAATGTGCTCTAGCTGATGATTGGGTTGATTAGGATCGATTTTTGAGTTTTGGAACTCGATTTACAACTTAAAGTTTCAGCCAGTTTTCGGCAAGTTTCGGTCACATTTTGGCCATGGTCGAAGAATAAAAGTTGCTCCACTCGTTGTTCTAATTACGTAGGTATAGGTATTGATGGGTGTTTTGAGAATTTTTCGGTCACAAGAATTTTTCAAGACACTTACGCGCTCCCGATGCGTGGGCATTGTTTGGGTGACCCATTTGGTCATAAAATGATCCCCATGTCGTCCCGAGCACGATTGTATGCTCTGATTTGAATTTGGTTATCGTTTGACTATCGATCGGATTATACATATTAGGCGTTATCCGGGTTCAATATGTTCAGACCGTTGTATCGACTCCAATTTCAAATATGTTGATTTAGGCATCTCTAATAAGGAGATATAGTCATCATCAAATTAGGAGATTTGGATCCCAATAAAATCCATAATGGAATCAATCTCTACGAATTTGGGTAAAGAATACAATAGTTTTATTCTCTACGAAACCCTAGCCTCCAAGGCTCCTATAAATAGATGGCTTCATTCATCATTCAAGGTACATCTAAACCTACTTGGAAAACCCAATAAAAATACATGAAGCTCTCTCCCTCTCTCTCTCTCTCTCTAGCTGGCGGCAACACCCTTAACGCCAACCTCTCAACTCCCCACTCTCCATATTTTCTCTATACGGCTCTGACTGCCCAGTTCACACCATACATACATCTCCGTACCCTTTTGTTAGCTATTGTTTTCTTACAAACACTCGAACTAACTTAGACAGCTTGGCCAACACCTCCTGGGTATGGTCTATTGACTCTAGTCTTTTTTACACGAATCGAGGTGAAGAGAGATGAAAGATCAAAGTGCGAAGGATCTATAAGCAAATATTCTCATGCAAGATTATTTGCACAAACATTTGGTGCTTTCATTAAGAGCATGAGTTATACTCAACGCGTGCTCAAGGAATCCGTTCCTCCTATTTTCCAATCCACCGAAGCCTTCCAAACAACCATGGTTGGAAGCAAGCACATGAGGAGCAAGACTGCCTAGATGGCTCAATCCGTGACAGCCACTCTTCCCACAATCCTGGGATCGACATGGTGGCACCACCTCCTCACGCAGCCATGAACCCCAAAAAAGAAAATACGAAGAATAAAAATATATATATACGTGTTCGACTTTCCTTGGGATGCACGGCAACTCCTCTCTTTGACAAGCGGTACAAATTCTCCAAAATCTCTCTCAAGCTAAGAAAGTAGAGAAGTTAAGTTTGTGATGTGAAGAAGAGTGAAGAGAAGCTCTACATTTATACATGTTGGGCATCTTAGGTAGAGAAGGAATCACAAGCCAATTCCTACTGGGAACCCAACTCTAAGAAAAGTCAAAAGCCCACTTCAATTAGGAATCCAATATGCAAAAGAAGTCTAACTCACTGAAGAAAGCCCAGACACAGTTGGAGAGCTCGAAAAATAATTTCATCTCTTACATGCCACACAAGCACCATGCAGAAGCTAGGGGGCGTTTGTGGGAGCAAATATTTTTGCTACAATCGCAGGATGCCAAGTGGAAAAGAAAAATATCCCTTAGATTAATTAATTGAGCCCATTTATTTGCCCAATTAATTAATACTAAAAATTAAGATAATATCTTAAGGGTGGTGATTTTCCCACTCCCTTTTTATCCACCTACACTCCCTTTTGTTTTTTCTAATACTTTTACTATAAGATAAAAGTGAGTGTAAGTGAACAAAAGAGGAGTGAAAACATACAATTTTAAAAAAATGGAGGGTAAGTGGATAGAAAGGGAGTGGGAAAATCAGTACCTTATCTTAATTATGTGATATTGTCTTTATTTAATAAGATAATACCACTAATTTAGATATTATCCTAATAAGGAGATATAATTATCATCTTCAAATTAGGAGATTTGATCCCAATCAAATCCCCAATGGGCTCAATGTCTACAATTTGGGGAAAGAATAAACTCATTCATAATAAAAGTTTTATTCTCTATGAAACCTTAGCCTCCGAGGCTCTTATAAATAGATGGCTTCATTCAACACTCAAGGTAACTCTAAACCTAGCTCCGAAACGCTACAAAAATACCGAAGATCTATCTCCCTTCTCTCTCATAGCTACCACACACGGCTCCAGCCATTCGATTCTCACCCTAGAGAACTCTTCATACCCTTTTTAGCTATTGTTTCACCTAGACTCAATCGAACTAACCTAGGCATCGGAGGGTTTTTGACCAATACCCACCAAGTGTGGTCGATTTACTCTAGTCTTTTTTACAAGAATTGAGGAAGATATAGAAGGAAGTTCAAAGAACGAATGATCTAGAAGTGAATATTCTCTCGAGAGATTATTTGAACAAACAAACGGGAAGGATTATATTGGCAATTTTAATTAGTGTGAGATTAAATTGGCTAAGTTTTTAGTTCATAAGTTTAATTTCTACAAGGTTATAATTCAGAGAGTAAAACATATGAAAATCCAAAAAACTATGAAGTGTGTTTTCGCGCACACACAAATTACCATGATGATTTGAATGTGAGACCAATTGTGGGCTCAAGGCCTATTTTGACACTAGACGAAAGTATAACTTAAGCGGTTGAGGAATTGTCACAGCAGGTGGGTAAGGAGTATAGTTTGGGAATTTTCCCCCAACCAAAAAACTAAAAAGAAAAACCCGGAAAAAACTATTTCACTCTCTAATCGCAGAAGACGCCCAAGAAGTAATAACACAGGACACAAACAAGCTCCATCATCGCCCATCCGCTCTTCTTCGTTTTCTCATTCTCCGTTTAATTCTTCAGCTCCTCCGTTGGCTCCCGTTGAAGCACCTATCGTCATCTCTGGTCACGCTGATGAGTAAGTATGGAGCTGATTTGCTCTCTCGCGTCTTCCCTTTTTGTATAGTTCCTCAATTTGTCACCGGTCGAGGACAGGCTTAAACTCGTTATGGTATTTCTGTTTTAGGGTTAAGATTAATGGGTTATTTACCGATCAATTTCACTGGCTCCTAAATTCATGTTAGGGTTTTTCTTGTGTATTTCTGTCTTGCAATTTTCGGATTCAGGGTTTCCGTAAATTATTGTTAGAATTTGCCAGACAATTTTTTTTTTCTCATTTCATATTTATGTTTCGTTATTTGTTTTTGCCCCGAACGTAAGCCATCAATGGTGAATATTCAAGCGAATTTTTTAATTTTAATTTTTTTTTTACAATCAAAGAGTTTAAGAGCTATGTCAGTGATATGAAAGTAGATAGTCTTCTTACTAAGTGCATATTACATCTATAATCTTGTTACATAGCACGCATTTGTGGGTTCTTAAAACATGTAAGTTCTTATTTATGTGATTTTTGTATAATGCTCATGTTTTGGTTTCATGCTTGGATTCAAAACTGCCTTAATACGAAAAAATTGGTAGTAGATCTACCTGCTATAACTTTGGTATGCCCACTATAGATATTTGGTTTCTCTGCAGTACGAGCCTCATACAGAGCCACGCCCCTTTAATATCCTGAGGAGAAGAGCAGCCGCTCTAAGCTTGTAATTTCTGTAGCTCCCAAGAAGCTCATCTGGCCCCAAGGTAGTACCTCTCCTGTAAAAATTGTCAGAATCATAAATGGGATTTGAGACACTGAACACACTTTTAGACACTCACTCTTGATGCTAGAAATTGACCTAGTAAATTAAGATTGATAACTTAACTACAGAGTTATATCTATCAAAATTGCCTGAATGAATTCGGTGGTGTACAGTAATACAATTTTGTGCTAGTTATTGAAGAAAAAAATAGTGTTTATACTTTTAGGTTTTCACTCTTTCCGTTTCAATGATTAGTGAACTTATTTTGGGATTTTTTGACGTAATGTAATGAAAACTATTTAAGTTTAGTGTTCAGCATGAGATAGATATATAAATTTAGCATCTGTTGTTTTTTTCCATCATGATGTACTTCATCTCACATTTGGGCACTGAACATTTGTGGCCTCAGACATTATAGGCCACTGTTGCGAACAGGGTCCGCTCGATGATTTTCTTGTGGTGATTGTGGGATGGTTCGATGAAATTAACATTGTTGATATAGAGTAATGGGTAGCAGCGAGATGGATAAACCTGCTAAAGAGAAAGAGAAGGAGTCGAAGACAACACCTGCTAGTACGCAGGTCCATTTGTGTGTCTTTTCGTAGTATCTGTTATGATAAAATTGAGGTCCTTCCATACTGGAAGTTAGTAATGAGCTTTAATCTTACTTTTTTTGGGAACTTTCAGGAGCAGTCTGCGACCACTAGTGCTGGCACTGTTAATCCTGACTGGTCGGGATTTCAGGTTTTATATTGAAAAGCCTCAATTTTTAGCATTTTTGTTGTTTTAGATATGTTTGAAATTTATTATGGGGTAATTGTTTTCTTAACAGGCGTATTCTCCTATACCTCCACATGGTTTTTTGGCATCAAGTCCTCAAGCTCACCCATATATGTGGGGTGTTCAGGTATATGCTTGTGTATTAGAATTATTTGTTTAATCTTAATAAATCATTGAAAGAAAATAAAAATGATTGATTATTCAATTTTTTGATTGTATTTTGTGAAACTTTGACTTTAATGCTATTTTTGACATGGTGGCTTTTGGCCATCTAAGAGTTGGGAGTTGATGTAGGATATGGGTGAATTAAGTATTTAGGTAGTTTAGCGGAAGCGAAAACAATGGAAAACAGAAAATAGAACGAACAAGGATGGGTCTGGAATCACTCCAGGGGTTTGGCTTCACAGCACGGAGTCTCCAATCTCTGGAGAATAAACTTTTCTTAATATCTCAACAAAACTTCCTAATGAATTACATGAGAGGGGTATTTATAGCAAACTAAAACCTAGAGACAATAGGATAAAAGATCCCTTGCTAAAACATAAATTCTAACCTAAATAAAATAGGAAACTTAGAAATTCAACTGAAATCTGGAAAACTTAAAAATCTTACTAAAATCTGGAAAACTTAGAGAACAAGTTAGAAACTAATCGCGGGAATACAAAATTACCAGATTTGAAGACCAAATTAAATGATTTCCTCTTCCATCTCTTTCTTTTGTAAACCCTAATGGGTTTGACAAAAATGTCCTCATCAGGAGTGGTAGGCAGTACAATGGGAACTTAAAGATATATGCTTGTACTCTTAGAAATCATTTGAAATGTGTTAACAATCAGAGAAAATTCGTTCATGAGAAAGATCTTGGCTTTAAGCTCCTGTGTAAATTTCTGAGGCGCTGAGCATGTTCATTAGAAAGAGATCTAGACGTAGTACCATTTTGGCTTTGTAACAGTTTGACTTTTTAACTGTGGACTCTTGTACAATTGGACTTAAATTGAATATTCTTTTTCTGGTTGATGGAGACTGGTACACTTATCTTTTTGTCTCCTGTTTCCTGTCAGCCTATATTTTGATTTTGTCTCTGAGGTTACCTAAGGAAGTGGGTATTTTTTCAAAAAGATTATACCGTTGATATGTACCATAATTTTCTTGAAATCCACAAATCCACAAACTGGTTAATAACTGGTTCATTTCTAATAAGCTTTTAAATTTCAGCATATTATGCCTCCATATGGTACCCCTCCACATCCGTATGTTGCCATGTATCCCCATAGTGGCTTATATGCTCATCCATCCATGCCTCCGGTAATTTCTTGTCTATCTTGCTTCAGCTGAATTACCTAGCTGCTTTCTAGCCTCATTCTCTGGATGGCACTAATAATTTATGCCATGTGCTATATTTAAACAGGGATCTTATCCTTTTAGCCCATTTGCTATGCCTTCTCCAAATGGTATTGTAGAAGCTTCTGTAAGTGTCTATAATCAAATTCTTTGTTGCTTGAAATAATTTCTTTATTCATTTGAGTACATGAGACATAATTTGTAAAATTGCATTTAGGGTAACACACCTGGAAGCATGGAAGCAGATGGTAAGCCCTCTGAGGTGAAGGAAAAATTACCCATAAAAAGATCAAAAGGAAGCTTGGGCAGTTTAAATATGATTACAGGGAAGAATAATGAGCCTGGGAAGACATCAGGAGCCTCTGCTAATGGAGTTCACTCTAAAAGGTATACTGATCATGTTTAATACCTACTGGCCTTTGCATCACGAATTGCAGTGTCCTCTTACTGAAATCTTTGGATTTAAAGACACTGTAGATTGGAAGAAAAGAAAAACGGGGGGAGGGGAGGATGTGGGATACTGTAGGTAGAGCCTTGTCACAGAAACACAGCAAGCCATTTATTTGAGAAGCTGCGTGTGTAATTTTCTGTGTCCCGATTTAACTGTTTGTTGATCTCTTAGCTAATAAAAACATCTATGAAAGTGATCGCGAAGCTCAGCAACTTGGTAATCATGAATTGTGGAATAGATAATTTCTTGTTGCATAGATGTTTATGTAGCTAGCTCACAATTCTAGTTCTGATTGGATACTTATTATGAACTCATATCTAGGCCCAACAATTTCGGATCCTTATGGAGTCTATTCTTACAGGGACCTCTCATTATTATATCATGTTGTTACATATTAATTTTGGTAATGGTTGAAATGTATTTCGATATGCAGTGCTGAGAGTGCCAGTGAAGGTACAAGTGAAGGAAGTGATGCAAATTCTCAGAGTGTAAGTTCCATACTATTGAAGTTTCTTATTTGTAGATCCGTTTGCATTACTTTGGTTTCTTTGATTCGGGCCAGATAAAGTGGCCCCTAGGCTGTTATATCAAGCCTACTGTAGGAAGCAAGTTACATGTTGATGTTGCGTTGACTGTGATAGAAGTTTGGTGTAATAGAGGAACTCTCCATAATTCTTAATATTAAAGAAAAAACTAAATGAAAAGGAAAAGGAAGAGTGAACTTATTTAAATAAATTTGTCATAATGAACTTAGATCTTTGTTCCCTGAGGTGCATTCACGCTGTTACAAATATGATAATTCTTCTGGGTCGTTAAGTTTAATAAAAAACTAGTAAAAGTGCAGAATTCCTTTTTCTGAGTGAAATTTCCTCTTAGCATTAGACATCTTTTCTTCATTGGGTGCAATTAGGACGTAGGTCGCTTGACAGCAAGGCAAGATTGCTAATTTTAAATTTGCTTGGTGTCCTGAGGCTTATTGGAATAGTAACTTATATATGTAAACTTATTAAGAGGGATCCCTTTTGGTAAAAATTGAAAGGGATCGCATGTGGGCCCAACCCTCGTTGGGATATGAAGATCCCAACTGTCCATTTATTATGCCTCCATGCAAGCATTATTCTTACAAAAAATCAACTAAATCGGAAATGATTTAGCCATCTTTTGCTGACCAAATAAATAAACACACACAATGGTCCATATAAAATTGAACTGTTCATAATGGCAATCAAATGATCAAACGATTTCAGATTTTGCTGACCTTTTGCATTGTTCAATAGGTATCTAATACTTTTAGATAGTTCAGGTCATTGAACATATTGCGACATGGCTTGACAGCGTGATCACTTTGGCATATCCTCAAAAGGGATCCCTCTTATAAAGGGGAACGCGATTGTGTGTGTATACACAAATATGTTTTTATTTCTATCTCATGGCCTCTTGATGCGGACATCTATGACAAACCTTTTAAGGTTTACCAAAGAAGGAAGAAACAATCAGCCAATCCAACATTATCATTAAGGTTGGGGTGAAATCTTAGTTTCCAGATTTCAATAGGAAAACTAGTTTTCCAGATTCCAGATTTCACTAGGATTTCTAGAGCTTCCAGATTTCACCAAGTTTTAGTTTCCAGTTTTTAGTAGGATTTGATTTAAGTTTCCTAGTTTATTTGGATTGGTTCCATTGTGGATTAGGATTTTCTTTTTAGTAAGGATTTTTATCCTATTCTCTCTAGGTTTAGTTTGCTATAAATACTCCCTATGTAGGTCTTTAAAATGGAGATTTGAGATATTAAGAAAAGTTTACTTTCCAGAGATTGGAGACTCCTTGGTGTGAAGCCAAGGCGTCGTTTACCACCTATTTTCTGTTTTTCCATTGTTTTCGCGTCCGCTAAATTACCCAAATACTCAATTCACCCATATCCTACATCACCTCTTATGTTTACCGAGATGCGGATCATACTTGCACGAGTAAAAGAGTGGTGCTTAAAGCTACGAAAGTTTTCTAGGTCATCTAATGGTTGATTGTAAGAATGCATAGTGGGTTGCTAGATGCATGTGGTAATCACTTTCAACAATAAGAAGCAACAAATTGAAGAATTTCTTTTTAAATTGAAGCGTTGGTTGATCTAGAGTTTTAGAGAGTACCTCAAGGCCTGATAAAAACCTTGTGAATGGAAAAGTCCATTTCTTGTTTCACTATCCTACATAAGAAATAAATCATATTTCCACCTGACAAATGGTTATGTCCATACCTCCAGAGCCAGTTGACTATTGACTGCTCGGAGGGTCTCACATAGGGGTTTGGGACTTGACACTTGTGGTTCAATGGCTCAGAGCTGTAGGAGGAGAATCTTGTGTTTTGTAAATAAGTTAGTGATGTAGGATATGGGTGAATTGAGTGTTTAGGTAATTTAGCGGAAGCGAAAACAATGAAAAAAACAGAAAATAGATGATAAGATGTCTTGGCTCTGCACCAAGGGGTTTGGCTTCAACCAAGAATTGTCCAATCTCTGGAAAGTAAATTTTTCTCAATATCTCAACAACTCAACTCCGTAATGAATTAAATAGAAGGGGTATTTATAGCAAACTAAAACCCAGAGACAATAGGATAAAAATCCATTGCTAAAACAGAAATCCTAACCTAAATAAAATAGGAAACTTAGAAATCTGGAAAACTTAAAAATCTTACTAAAGTCTGGAGAACTTAGAGAACGAGTTAGAAACTAATCGCAGGAGTAAAAAAAATTTCAGATTTAAAGACCAAATTAAATGACTTCCTCTTCCATCCCTTTCTCTTGTAAACCCTAATGGGTTTGACAAAGATGTCCTCATCAGTTAGGGCCAGGAAATGATAAGTGGCAAATGGTGGCCAGTTTTCATGAGGGCAGGTTTTGGAGGGATAACTGGGGGGGATCAAGGATGTGAACACATTTAAGTATGGTTCAAGTTAAGGAAGAAATGGATGAAGGATTTAATGGTGCAAAGAAGCTAGAAGAGCTTATAGGGACTGTTTAGTGGGTGTGAAAAGTACCTGCGTGAAGAGCGCATAGTTGCACAGCACGTACACAAACAGGTTTTAAATTTGTATGGCATAAGTTGCGATTATTCAAAAACTTATGAACTTATGTGTCAGCCTTTGATTTGCACTAGATTAATGCACATCTTCTGTTACCTATGGGCAATATATTTTTCAAATGGCTCTTGATTTTCTTTTTTGTTTAATTATATTCCTTTTTTATGTGTGTTGCTTCAACTTTCTCATTTCCATTACTTTTGTAGGACTCACAACTCAAGTCAGGGGGCAGGCAAGATTCTTTGGAAGGTTTGATTATATTATTTTTTGTGGCTGTCAATCTGTGTTAAGAGATTTTTACTAAGGATTTTTATGTTTTATTGCAGGTGATGCATCTCAGAATGGCAGCTCTGCACATGGTTCACAGAACGGAGCACCAAATACTCATAGTATGTTGAATCAAACAATGGCCATCATGCCAATAACGGCTGCTGGTGCTCCTGGTGCTGTTCCTGGTCCTGCAACCAACTTAAATATTGGGATGGACTATTGGGGTGCTCCACCTTCTTCTGGTGTGCCTGCAATGCGTGGGAAGGTTCCCACTACTCCAGTAACAGGAGGATTAGTTACTGCTGGGTCTCGGGATAGTGTTCAGTCACAGCTTTGGTTACAAGTTAATCTCTGTCCCTGTATTTCAAGTGCAATTTTTTTTTTCTTCTTATCACGTTTTTTCCAGCTCTGAGTTGAGACTGTTTTAATTTAAGTTACTTTATAGATCTGATTAAAAATGGTGAGAATAATCTTCACTTTGAGTATCTTGTTGGAGTTGTGAGGGTAGATTTATGTTAATTGGCTTTAAAATTGGTTTAGAGCACCTAGTGTAGGTTACATTTTAAGTTGCATTACTTGTGAAAATTGATATTTGCACATGGATTCTTATGGGTTAGGCTATGAATAGAATTTTGGAAACGTTATACCCTGTGTTTGGAGTATAGTGTGACTTGTGTGGATGGAGGTTGTCATATGCAAATATGGTCTAGTTGAGTTAATGGAGCTCATGATTCGTGGGTTTAACAATTATTTTGTTGCATATGAAGAAAGCAGTAACCGCCAGGGCATCCACTTGAATAACTTTTCCTCACTTATTCTGATTTTCATGCATGTTTGGAATCACATTCTAGCTTTTTTTCTGAGCTTTTAGCCTTGTACTGCTTTTAACATGAACATATTAAGATTGGCAGTTAACTAGTTCTGATTGCCAGTCCCCATGGTAACTCGGCAAGTACCTGCTTTGTTTATGATTGTTATTACCTCTAATTTATTTTAATTATGCCTTTTTATTTACTTTTCTTGCTTTGTGGCTATAGCATACAGATAAACAGGAGTTTTTTGCTTCTCAATGCACAGAGATGTGCTCTATCACCTTTTTAAGCACCTCTTTGTTTGTCTTTATCAGATTTTTAAGCACCCTCACCTCTTGTTTTTCTGACTCAGGATGAGAGAGAGCTTAAAAGACAGCGAAGAAAGCAGTCAAATAGGGAATCGGCTCGTCGATCTAGGTTGCGCAAGCAGGTAATGATGTAACTTTTTGCATCTGTTAATTATTTCAGGCTATTTGGCACTGTATGTGCAATATGGCCTCAACGGATGTACTTTTGAGTTAGGCGGAATGTGATGAGCTGGCCCAGCGTGCTGAATTATTGAAAGAAGAGAATGCCACTCTTAGATCAGAAGTTAGCCGGATCAGGAGCGAGTATGAGCAGCTGCTCTCAGAGAATGCATCTCTGAAGGTAACATCCACTCTTGGTTTGTTTTCGAACTTGTTTAGAGGATGTTGGTTGACTTTGCAGTCACTTAGTACCACATTTTTTGTTTTTGTTTTTGTTCTTTTAAGGGAGTCAATTATGCTGATCCAACTCTATCCTGCTTTAAGCACAAAGGATTTGTTGAATCGTCACTATAATTTTTTGTTAATTCACTGTGTAAACAGAACTGATCTGAATCGGTCTACATCTCTGTTCCAAACCGTGATTTGGCAAACTTCAAAAATTCTTCAAACGTTACTAGAAATTGTTCTAGCAAACCTTGATTTAGGATTGCTTTGATCCAAAACATAATGCACTTACGTTGGTGTTCTTTAGATTTCCATTTTTTCCCTTTTTACATTTATTTCAAAGGGGGCGTGCATCAAGTGACAATTCAATTCCACACAGATTTTACAAATGTGAAGATAGAACACTTTGATAAGTTTTGCTAAAATGCAACATTCTAACTCCTTATAGTGTAATCTGCATAATCTATTGCATAAGCCTAACTGCACGGTTCCTTGGTTTGGGATCAGCGATGTGCTATCAGTCTGATCCAGATCCCATGCTTTTATTTCCCATAAAAGTTTTGTGCATCCAGACTCCAGATAAATTAGTTTAGCTAATAATCAAACAGAAGTTATACCACAGGGCTTAATTAAGGGAAATGCAATTTTAATTTGCAATGTCCGAAGTTAAACTTGGAGATGCTATTTTGCTTCTACAGGAGAAGCTTGGAGAAATTCCTGGGCACGAAGATCCAAGGTCTGCCAGAAGTGAGCAAAAATTGAGCAATGACACTAAACAGATTGCACAAACAGAAGTGCATGGAGGCCAGTAGGATGAGTAACCCAGCTTTATGGTGCTTTCCAGGGGCACCATCTAACCAATTAGCAGCAACAGGGAGTTTCTTTTGCATAGCAGCATGTAGTTTGACTTTTGTCCAACTTTTAACTTTTTATATTTTAGGATATGTTTATTTGCATATCATCCTTTATTTCTCACTGGGCCTACCTTTAAGAGTGGAAGCCCTAAGATATGTGGTGTGAAAGTCATGTCCTACCCTTGTCTCTTTCATAAGGGTGGTAGTATTCACACTAAAATTCATATGTATTAAATATGGTTGGTGAATGTGTAGCTTGGGATATTGATTAACTAAAGTATGCTACTCTAACAGAAATCTTGATTTATAAACTCGTTCTATGTTGGTTGGCATTACAGGCGTGTTGAAAGCCAATTGGGAGGGAGCCGAGAACAAATGTTCTTAGGTATTTCTCCAGTTGTGTTTTGTCATCCCTGGCTGCGTTTTGTTTTGTTTTAATTGTTTATATATTTTCTAGTTTGGTCATTTTTATCCATATGGTTTAAATCTAAAGCAATTCAATGACAATTCTCAATTTAGAAACAGTTCTTCAAAATTTCAGAAAAAAATGACATTCTCAATTTTTGTCAAATATTTTAAGCTTCCTTAATGTGAGAATAATTTGGTACGTAAATTATAATAAAGTCACTCCTTTTAAAAATAAACAATACAAATATAAATTTTTAAAAATTTAGTTTAAAATAAAAATAAATCCCCATCTCTGTTTCCTTTCTTTTTTTCTCGTAAGATTATGAATTAAAAATTCCTTTTTACTTTTCCTTATTATGGGGACTTGGTTATGGAATATCCTTTCCCCAAAAAAAAAAAAACAGAAAAAAAAAAGTTATGGAATATTCTTAGGGCTTCTACAAATGGTGAGTGACGTTTAGACATGTTATGGGGTTGCTTGGTGCAGTCTCTATTTTGGAACATTTGGCTGGAGTGTAACAGGAGGATTTTTGATGAGTATGAGGGAGTGGGTGTTGGCGAATTATGGGATAGAGTTAAATTCTGGGCAGCTCTATGGGCTTCTGCCACTTCAGATTTCAAAGATTATTCTTGCTCCACTACAGTCTTGACCTCCCTCAACAAGGTCCACCAAAGACTTAACGAAAAGGGGCACTATAAAAAAAGATGATACACGCTTTCCTCACTCATTTTGCATAGAACACACCAATGTGGAGACAAATACATGTACAGTCTTCGTCTTTGGACATGATCAGATGTGTTTACTTTCCCATGGACCACCAACCAGACAAGAACTTTAACCTTAGGATGAGATTTGGCCTTCCATATTAGAGAATAAGGGGAAAAGGCCTCTGCCATCCCATTGTTGAGAAGAAAAGAGCGAAAAGATTTGCACGAAAAAGACCCTGATCCCTCGAGCTCGCACAATCTCCTGTCCAATCTGGAAGGAGACAATCTAATTCCGTCAAGAATGTCCAGCATCTTGATCACCTCAGCTAACTCCCTCTCATTTAGATTCCTCCTGAATCCAAAGTCCCAATTATAAGGGAACACCTGAATGTCCACGAAACAAGAAATGCATAAGAAGTGCTTCGTAGACAGCGTGAAAAATCTTGGAAAAATATCCTTCAAAACCCTTACTTTTGTGGCTCTCTTGGCCTGCTAGTGGATTGATGGTCTTATCTGGCCTCTCTTTTCGATGCAAGTCATTTTCGAAATACCAGAACAAAATCTAATGGCAAGTTCCAGGAATTCTTGTTGCTAACATTTTTTATTCAATTAAGAAACAATTTGCACGTCTTTACAACAGCAGAACCAAACTTATCCTCATCTTCCCAACAAGGGGTTGCAGAACCAGGTGTTCTGTGACACTCAGACCTGTTTGCATTACTTACCTGCTAATTTTACATGCCAAAAGATATTCACACCCTCACCTTATCTGCGGCCTCCTTAATTTGAGCAATTGTAAAAATGCCGAAGAAGTCATCATCTCTGATTCCATTGATTACAGCAAGTGCAACATCATCAACACTTACAGGTGGAGCCAAGAGCAGATCGGATGCCGGAAGAGAACTCAATGGTTTGGTAAAGTTCTCTGTAGCACTCATAATTCTTTCCACTGGTTCTCCTATCAGATCCAACGGAAGCTCAAATCCATCCACCCTCCTTTTCCCATATATGAAACCAGGTCTTAGCACAATACCTGAGGACGTTCAAATTGAAAAGAAATGTTAGGAGAGAAAGAAAGGAAACGACAAAATATAAGGAGGGAAGGTAGATTTAATTAGTAATCAATAAAGCTAGAAAACAACGTCGATATGATTTATGTAGGTATATCAATGAGTACTAAATTAACAAAGTTGCCAGTTGCTCCAATTTAGTTGAGAACTCTATATCAACTTAAACAAATGGGCCAAAGGGCTTTAAATAATGATGTTTTCCAATCAATTAAAAACATTTTTCTAACAAATACTATTCTTTCACTCATCATCATTGCTTCTTTAGCAAAATACTTGATAACTAATTTTACACGTTCCACACTTAGTCTTCTAAAATTTCCAAAAACGGAGAAAAAACTTAGGTATTACCAGAGTTGGGATATTTGGAGAGAACCTCGGATTCAGCTTTTCTCTTTCCCGTGAAGTATCCAGATGAAAGTAAAAATGGAGGCAGATTGTAATTATGCACTGAGATCAAGATAAACTTGGGAACTCCTGCCAAGGAAAAAAAGAGGAACAAAAAAGTTACATATCTAGCGTCTTTTGCGTGCAATTGTGAGACATAAGAGTAGCTTTAATTAACATCTAGGATATACAAATGAGACCATCATTGTTCCATTAATGAATACATGATGAGAAATTTTCAAAATGCAAATCAGTATGTAACTTAATACGGATCAAACTAATCTTTTGGGTCCACTCAAGAAATGGTTTTATGATCTGAACCTTTCATGTTTTAAGTATTCCTTCAAAGACAATCCACACAAGAAATCAACAAAATCGGAAATCAACTAGCCATTTGAATGTATTCGTCTGGTAAATTGATTAATGTGAGATGACTAAATGACTTCTGAATTTGGGTGATTGTTCGGATGGACAATCTTTGAAGGGGAACCTAAAAAAGGAATAGGTCAGATCACAGAGCCACACTGTTGAGTACCTTAAATGAGTGTTTTCTTGTATGCATTTCAAAACAAATTCAGCATGTATATATATATATATATACAGTTATGCTCTAGTCCGGACGTCTGTATATTTTTTAATATGCAGATGTGCTGGTTTAGCCATTTTCCTTGCATCCAATTAGTTGTTTTTAGATAACTCACAGCTTACATTTGTATAAAACAAAACAATGAGAGACCAAATAAAAGCAGCCTACAATGGGACATCAAAACAAAAGCGGTGAGAAAGTGGTGGAATATATGTTTTTACTTCCTATGCACTAATATACAATGATATGAAAATTTTTGAGTTGACGTAAGTAACACAACAAGTGAAAGAAAACACACATTCGGACATTAAGAAAAATCCAGATGTCCGCATTAGAGAACTCCTACACTTTGACTACCAGCTTGACCAGAGTCAAACCCTATAGCCTTAACCATCTCCCTCTTTCAAAGAATATTGCTGAGAAGAATTCTTAAGCTACCTCTAT
This sequence comes from Prunus dulcis, assembly GCF_902201215.1. Lineage (NCBI taxonomy): Eukaryota > Viridiplantae > Streptophyta > Magnoliopsida > Rosales > Rosaceae > Prunus > Prunus dulcis. The sequence goes on from NC_047654.1 coordinate 2,735,262, forward strand.
CCGTTCCTAACGGGTGCTGACTCTCTTGGGAATTCAAGGGTCACAACAAGGTGCCTTTAATGTTTTGAGGGTTCTATGTCATCCTCTCTATTTAGGTGAACAAACAAAAAGTTAGAAGTCCTCAATTGTAACTAAACTTATAAAAAAATAAAAAATAAAAATAAAACTACTGTCAACTTATAGGTCCTTCAAAGGCAGTACCTTGACTCAGAGAAGTGAACTAAAAAGAACTAGGAAGATCAACGGAAGACTCTGAAGGGAAATTGCATGAGTAGCTCTACAATTGTTATTTACGAATTTCTGTTAGCTTCTTGTTGCAAAGAAAACAAGCATGATGAATAGAGTTTAGACACAAGGTTACTTATAAAAGGAAATGAATAAAAGAGAGGAAAGTGAGAGAGGGAGGAAGCTTCAGTACCAAGAAGAGTGAATCAAATAAGGGAGATTCACTATTAGACCCAATATAGGGGCCCAAATTATATAAATAAATAAAAACCCTACATAAAATAGACTTTAGAAACACACTCAAAGCCCATTTACAACATAATAAAGAGGCTTTTAACTTCTATAAATTACAAAACAGCCATCAATTTCTTAAAACGAGCCCAACCCCAAAACCTCATAAAAATACCCAAAACATTCAATAGGGCATCAAAGTAATTTAATAATCAAAATTTAATTCAATAAGGCCAGCTGTCATTTTTTGGGTTTGTTTATAGAAATTAAATGGGGTAGGGGTTATCTATATTATTAGTGCTAAGAATGGGTATATGACTAAATATCTCATAAAATAATAGATGTAGCAAAAAAGAAGGAAAAAAACAAGCAAAAGAGTATAATTTACTGCAATATGATAATTGACATCACTACCATAATCCTTTGCAGCATTTACAGCAACAACATTTGCATCCCCATTGATCCTTTGCATCTGTTCCTCACTGCCAAAACCACCGATGGTTGAAACCACAGCAGTGGCCCCAACAAGTACATCATCCCAGTTTACGTAGAAAACATCTCCTGCATCACACGAATTACTTCAAAAATTGCATGCCATTTAACCAGCCAGTCCAAGATGGCATCAAATTGAACATATTCAGAACAATGACACCAATAAACTCTAAAAGTGAACCAATGGTTTGGTCGAAAGGAATAAGGCCACATCATGCTCAAGCTAGGGTTATATCATATTCACTTCAATCACACATCATAAATTTCCAGGTCAACAGTTTTATATGCATCAGTTTTTATCTCATTTTACTTCTATATTCTACATTCTCCAGGAAGCATCAAGAGCAATCTTCCCTCGTCACTTTATTTTATTTTTACAAATATCATTTTTCTATTTCGGAGAGGATTTTTAGCCGTTTTGCCCCCTGAACTATTAGGCAATTTGAACTTACCCCCCCTAAATTATTTCGTCTGCCGATTTAGTCCTTTTACTCATAATAAATATTCAATTTCACCCTTACCGTCAAGTTTTTCTAATTTCATCCACTTTTCTGTTAATAACAAGGACAAATTTGTAATTTAAAAAATATATAAATTAAACCCCTTTGAAATACGAATTATATTTTTAAAAGTTAGAAGAAAATCAACAAAATGGACAAATACCCAACACCAGATCCCTATCCCCTCCCATTTCTCTCAAATGGCTTCTAAGCTACAATGAAGTAGAAAGACCTAGTTTGGCTGCTCCAGTTATTTGTATGTCAGCACTGGCGACTGAAGCTGTGGCAGCTGCAAGAGGTTTAGATTTGGCTGTTCAACATGGGTATAAAAATGGGATTTTGGAATCTGACTCACTGGCTCTTATTGATGGTCTAAAAGGGAGAGAAGAATCGGGCTTTGACAATTTTGCCTATTATCAATGAAATCAGAAGCAAGTCTTCTCTGTTCTTGTTTCTGATGGACTTACTGCCCTCCCCCCGGGTAGTTGGTCTTTATGGTTGGGGGAAGTTCTTTTTGGCTGGGGTTGGTTTAGCTTGAGCTTTTTCCCTTTTTATTGTTCTGTCTTTTCTGTAGCTTTCCTTTTGCTGGACTCTGTCTGGTTTTTCCTTTGCAATGAATGAGATTTCAACCAAAAAAAAAAAAAAAAAAGATCTAATGTACTTGACTCCCAGGCCTTTCGAGCATCATGAGTGGAAGCTTCATGTTCTTAAAAATTAGAAAATTTTTTTTAAAATAAAATAAAAGAACTAAACACGAAGATTGAAGAATGTAATATACCTGGCACCCAGTTAACCTGATCTATCCATGAACCGGAGTAAGTAGGACGCCCTGACCTGCGAAATTGAGCAAACATTTCACACATAAAACAATGGAATTCACAATTAAAAAGGTGCAGGCCAAATGAAAAAAGCAATGATGTCTTCAGCACCTGCTTACACCAATGACCTCTATGCCTTTGGACACCGCAGCTTTGCATATAGCAGAACCAACAAAACCGCTGCCTCCTAATACGACAACCTACTAAAGGGAAGCATACGACATCATTCATAGGCACAAAAAAATACCCAACACAACAAATATCTGAAGCTGAAGCTGAGGAATTAAAAACGAAAAATTGATTTATAAACTAAATAAATGTGAAATTGTTTGCAAGTTGTGTGGTGCTTTGGCTTTGGCTTTGGCTTACCCGTTCAGGCTTAACATCAGCCACAACATCTATGGTGGCGGAAACGGAATTGAAGGCGTCCTTGTTCACATTTGCCTCTGCATATCTGCATTTTATGTTGAACCTGCATAACCAAATTCAGATTTCAAGATTCTTAGCAGAAGAACACCAATTTGTTAAGGCAAGGCAATAACCAAATAAAACCCTGTCAAAGTTCCAGCCGAAGGGAGAGAGAGAGAGAGAGAGAGAGGAGAGAACGAACCGGGTCTGGAAAAGCGAGTTGGGCCTGGAGCCCGCTGGGAAGGAAGCTCCGCGCAGAGGAGAGGGAAGTGTGAAAATGGCAGGGAGGTGCAAAAACGACGCCATTTGACTGAAACAGACGACACTCGCTCAGCTCCGTATGCTGACTTTGAGGTGCAGAGCGTCGCGTAATTCAGCCCCATGTGGTGTGTTTTAGCCTTTGGACGGCTGATATGAAATGCTTGTGGGACCACAATTTTGTAGTTTGTTGATGGGAGAAGGGAAAACAGCGCAAAATTTTGTACTTTTTCTACACATTTTGCTAGTCCTATAAATACATACTCATTGCCCACTTAACACTTTTTCTCACTTTTCTGCGGCCACCACCACTTTCTGTCTCAGCCTTCTCTCGCAAAACCCATCTCATCCTCTCATCTCTCTATTCTGAATCGTGAAACCCACCATCGAGCCCATCTTCTAGCTCTCTCTTTCGAATGGCCTAAATTCGCAACTGCTTTCAACCTCGAAACTCAACTTCATCGCCGACTTCCAATAGGTTGTCTTCTTTTATTCTTTGGTGTACTTTTCTAAATATGTGTGGGTTTCTATCAAATGGGTTTGTTTTGATCGCTTTGGTTTCATGCTTTTAGTTTATATGGTCATTTTCTTCATCTTTGTGGGTTTCTCACAGAATTTGATGTTGTTATTGCTCTGGGTTATCTAATTTCATAATTTGATATTGTTAGTGGATTCTATGAATCTTGAAACTAGGTTGTTCAATATAATGTAAAAGTTTTGGTTTTCTAGTTTGAATTGTTCTTTTATGATTTTTAACACTTGATGACAGGACTCGACCCAAATTCCACTTTGGAATCGGCACCGAACCATATGCGTGTCCGACACCCACACTTGACCAAATTGCCCTTCTAAGACTCAAAATTTTCACCTGTATAAAATGCAACTCATATATCCACAATCGTTCAGCATGCATCAAACAAATAACTTTGAATGGCCTCAGACCCCTTATACCAAATAAATCATTCTACCGACACTGGTCTCAACTCTTAGAACAACATAGATACGTTATCAAGTTCCAAAATAACTTACTTGGACAAATTTTCAACACTTGATCTTGTGGCTGCACCTAATAGCTCTAGGTTGCCTACGTACTCTTACCAAGGGATCAAGCTATATGTAGTTCTTTCTATATAAATTGTAAGTAACCAAAGATAATTTAATCAAATAAAATCGAGAAGCCTTCATAAATAATTCAAGTCAATCCACTGAAACTCAATCAAGGGCTATTGAGGTTAGAACATTCTTCTACTCATCCCACATGTGCATATATATATATATATATATAATTAACTTATTATTTATAAGTAGAAAAATGAGAAAATTATTAAAATAGCATTTACCACGTGAAACCTTAATGTCAATATCAACAATTTAAATAAAATATGTTTCCCTCTTTCACATATAAAAATAAATTCATCACTTAAGAAAATAATTGTAAATTATATAAAATTCTTAAAACTTAGAAAACTCTCAATTCATGTCTCATAAGTTGGAAAACATATATTAAAACCTTCACCAATTAGTACCAAAATAAAATCATCATTTTAGTTTAAAACATTTCAAAACTCAAGTACTCCCCACCTAGGCGTACCCCCATTCATGATCCATCAATTCCAATAATATTTCTTCAATTCCAAGTGTCACATAAGCAACACATCCTCGCAGACCTCGGAAACACAAAGTCAACTTGAGCCACATTCCTAGCAAGACTCAGGGGACACTTTGTCAGCCTGAGCCGCATTCCTTACAAAACTCATGGGACACTTTGTCAACCTGAGCCGCACATTCTCGCAGAACTCAGGGGACATGTAGTTAGCCCAAGAGCGCATAACCTCGCACCTGTAACACCCCGACTCTAAAATAAATTCCTAAATTAAATTTCTTAATTAATTAATTTTGAATTTACGGATTTACTCTTGGGGTACAGGTATTTTGGTCATTTTATTACCCGGGCAGAGTTTGGGGCAGTGGGTGGTATTTTTTTGGTAGATCATATTGAGTTGAGTCCGTAGACACGTAGTGGACTCGATTTGGAGTTGTAACGAAGAAGTTATGATCAAAACATCGACAATGGCAAAACCGTAAATATTTTGAAGTTGGTTTTTTTAGAAAACTAGATCTCTCTCTCTCTCTCTCTCTCTCTCTCTCTCTCTCTCTCTCTTCTGCGAACCAGAAACCCCCTCCCTTTTTATTTTTTTTGGCTTGCGACGGCAGCAACTTCCCACCGTCGCCACCGCCACCATACACCCCACTTGGGGCGGCACCGGTCCCGTTAAAACAGCCTCACTTCCCTCTTCGATTCTAGACCGGTCCCAGCCTCGATCCGCTGTCATGGTCACCGAAAACAGCCACGAAACGAAGCTGTTTTCACAGTTTTTCATCCAACTTTCGGCCTCTCGTTCTCTCTCATTTCTCGACCAAATTTGACGAGTAAGGTATGGTTTTCTACCTAGTTTCCATGCTCTAGCTGTTGGTTGGGTAGGATTTCGTTAATTTTGAGCATAGGTCAATTGAATCTCAACTTAGGGTTCGGCCGATTTTGGATTTCCGATTCTGGCCACCTCCGGTCACTTTTTGGGGTAGGGCCAAGAACAAAAGTGACTCCAAATAGGATGTTGTACCTAGGATAGGAGTCTTGTAACGAGATGTTGAGTTTTTCTGACGAAGGGTTATCGCTATTGACACCCACGAGCTGCCAGCGCTTGGTACGGCGCGTGGGCACTGTAGCAAACTTGTATTTTTGTCCCAATACGATCTCTTGGTTGTCACGAGTCCGTAGGATTTCGCGGATCATGAATCGGAGCCCCGGATGTTATGATTCAATAATTTAAAGTTTGTAGATTTTTCGATAACCGTCCGATCGTGAGCGATCTGCGATCTAACTGTCCTTTTCGGACGAAACTTACAGGACATGTGTTTTAAACCTTGTGGAACTCTTAGGAACTTCCAGTTTGTTCCGTTCCTCGTACACTCGCTAGAAACCTAGGAAATTAGGATTTTAATTCAAGTTCTCGTTCAAAACACTTTGTATTAATCTCGTATTCGTATTCTGAAATAGGTACTCCGACCACGCATACGCAGCAGGCGGGACCCTCTCAGGGTCAGGCAATGTGGGGCTACTTGTGAGTGGACTTTGTTTTCAACTTATAAGCATGGTTTTATAATGAGAATTTTATGCATATGAATTAAATAGTTATTGAAATGCATGTTATATTTAATAGTTAAATTCTTTATTTTCACAAAGTATTGGTAATATATTTTGGGTTTTGACATATTTGAGTATCTTGAGTATGTATATATGGATTTTGAGAATTTATATATATGGTTGGCTATGTGTGAGGTACTTGGGTTGTTGAGATGAGATTGTGAAAAGTGGTGAGTATAGAATGTCAATTTGGAGTGCTATAAGCACTACCCTATGTACCTCCCCAGATTTGGAACTTGGATACGGAAACTTGAGATACTTGGAATTGTCGGAACCCGGGGCATCCTTGACGAGATGTTGCTGTAGACCCTTGATTGGGTAGTCTGTGCGCCTAGGACTGATCACAGACGTACGAGTTTTGAGGGTATCGCATGTACGTGCTGGCTGAGAGTTAGTCCCCCAGTTGGACGGCTCGTTCCCTAGTTACATAGTGAGTTGAGGACTCTTCATGGGGACTTTGCCATGGTGACTAGTCAAACAATCCCCCGGTTGGATTGTTTCCCCGGTACAACTGGGTGTTGGTCATATTTGTATTATTATTGTTATATAGGTATTTATATCTCTTATATTATATATATATTTACATATGTATATAACTTTTCATTCATTCTTGTTTTTCGGTGAGGATACTTCCTTGCAGGTCGTGCCAATGGGTACGCTTTCGAGAGTTTGGTTTGGGACTTATAATATTTAATTGGTGGGTTTGTTTAGTGTTCTGTTTGGATTTCGAACTTGGCATCCGGCATTGGTTTGGTTTTGACATATATAAATATTTATTTGATTTTGATGATTTGGGATGCATTCGGATTTCTTGCTTGGTTTATTAAACAGTGGGGTTATATTATGTTGGTTTACACCGAACTGAACTTTATTTTTGTCCACTCACATTTTTCTGTTTTGCGCCCCCAGCCAGTAGTCGACTGAGCTCCGCAGCTGAGCCGGATCGTGTGCTCACGAGCCTTGAGCCTTCGTAGGATTCCTTCATTCTGTTTCCCTTGAACTTTGTTTTTGTTGTATTTAAATTCCTTAGATATGCTCTGTTATCGTCCTTGCTAGGGTTTGATCTTTGAGGCCAGAGGTCTTTGTTGTAAACTGTTTATTTGCTTTAAGCATGCTGCTGGTTGGGTACCTTAAACTGTGAATTTTGAGCAGGTTGAATTTTTGGGGAAATGTTAAATTTACAGGGGAGACTCTGCAAAAAAATTTGGTAGAAAGTCTCGATCCTTAGTAAGTGGGCCCGACATCGAGGGGGATGTCGGTAACAAGACGAGATTCGCTCCGGTTTTCGAGAATTATGGGACGGGTCTTGTCAGCTTGGTATCAGAGCATTAGGTTCACTTTCCTTCGACTTTTGCGCTTTTGTTGCATTGTTGAAACTAATGATTCTATGGTGCCCTTTGTTTAGAATCATGCATCCTCGACGCCCTAGGACGACGGGTGGTCGTGTTCTGAGATGGGGAGCCAATCCTCCACCTCCATCCCCGCCACATTCTCCACCTCCATCTCCACCTGTTGAAGAGCATGCGGAGGGGAATGAGCCCAAATTCTGACATTTATTATCCCAGTTCACCCGGACCATATCTACGGCTTTACAAGGGAGACAAAGTACTGAAGGTTCTGATATAAAAAAGGTCAAAGAATTGGGGGCAAAAGAATTCTTTGGTACTTCGGATCCTGCTGAGGCCGATGCTTGGCTTACAAATATCGAGCGGATATTTGAGGTTATCCCGTGCCCTGATGGAGATAGGGTTCGTTTGGCTGCTTTCCTTCTGAAGGGGAATGCTTATCACTGGTGGAAGACAGTCTACAGAGGGTATGCTAACCTTGCTGCCCTTACCTGGGAGGAGTTTCAGAGGGTATTCTTCGATCAGTTCTACCCGCATTCTTACAAGAATGCGAAGAAGTCTGAGTTTCTGCATTTGAGGCAGGGTTCTATGTCAATATTGGAGCATGAGCACAAATTTAATGAGTTGTCCAGGTTTGCACCTGAGTTGGTCACCACAGAGGAAGACAAGTGCGCACGTTTTGAAGAGGGTTTGTGATTAGACATTCAGGCGGTGGTCACTACCAACACATATCCTACCATGAGGGCCTTGGCCCAAGCAGCAGATAGGGTGGCCAGGAAGTACAGTTTGGGTGCAGGCATCGGTAGGCGCCGCAGGGACTCATCAGGTTTTGGTGGGCATAGTCAGGGTCCATCAAAGAGGGGTGGATCTAGTTCCAGTTCTGCAGGCAGTGGTCGGTTTGGAGGACGTGGGTCCAGTTCAGGTAGTAGGAGGTCTGGTTCTCGACTTGCTTGGAGCCAGCACTCGAGACAACAGTCAGTGGCCAGTACAGCCAGGGATTCCTCACAGCAGTTTAATGTGACATGTCACGGTTGTGGGCAGACTGGATATCTCAAGAGGGATTGCCCACAACGTGGGCAGACTAGTGGCCCTAGCCAGAGGCGCGGAGTGACATGTTTCCATTATGGGCAGATAGGGCACTATAGGAGCGAGTGCCCACTCCTTATTGTTGGTGGCTCTGCTAGACAAGAGACTGGGGCCCACCAGGGGCAAGGCGGCAAAGGACAGAGTCAGACACAGGTTCATCATCAAGTAGTGGGGTGCAGTCTACTTTTAGGGGCAGGAGTGGTAGGGGCCAGTCTGGACGCTCCACTACGCAAGCTCGAGTGTTTTCGATGACCTAGCAGGAGGCCCAGGCCACACCCGACGTGATCACTGGTATGATCCCTATTTTTGGTTACTTTGCACGTGTTTTGATAGATCCCGAGGCCACACATTCTTTCATTGCCCATAGTTTTGTACCTTATGCCAGTGTTAGACCCACACCCATGGCAGGAAGCTTTAGCATTTCTTTACCTACGGGGGACGTCCTATTTGTGGACATGGTTTTCAGGGGTTATTATGTCCAAGTGGGTGATGCAGGTTTGGAAGCCGATTTGATCCCCTTGGATTTGATTGATCTTGACATCATCTTGGGAATGGATTGGTTGGAGAAACACCATGCGTCGGTAGATTATTTTTGAAAAGAGGTTGTGCTTAGAAGTCCAGGACAACTGGAAGTTGTATTTCGTGGAGAGCGTAGAGTTCTCCAATCTTGTCTCATCTCAGCCATAAAGGCAAAAAGGCTACTCGAGAAAGGTTGTGTGGGATACCTAGCTCATATCATAGATACTCGTGGGACTATTCTGAATCTGGAAGACGTTCCTGTTGTTTGTGAGTTTCCGGATGTCTTCCCAGATGATCTTCCTGGTTTGCCTCCTCAGAGAGAAACTGAATTCACTATTGAACTCCTTCCTGGCACAAATCCAATTCATCAAGCTCCTTATAGGTGGCACCAGCAGAGTTGCGTGAATTGAAGACCCAGTTGCAGGAATTGGTTGATCTTGGGTTCATTCGACCTAGTGTTTCCCCTTGGGGTGCACCAGTGTTGTTTGTAAAGAAGAAGGATGGAACCATGAGGCTTTGTATCGACTACATGCAATTGAACAAGGTGACAGTTCGTAATCGATATCCTTTGCCTTGAATCGATGACTTGTTTGATCAGTTGAAGGGTGCCAAGTATTTCTCCAAGATTGATCTGAGATTGGGATATCATCAACTCAGAATACAAGAAGAAGATATTCCGAAGACAACATTCAGGACTCGTTACGGCCATTATGAGTTCTTGGTGATGCCTTTCGGATTGACAAATGCCCCAGCAGCGTTTATGGATCTCATGAACAGAGTGTTCCGACCTTACTTGGACCACTTTGTGATTGTGTTCATAGACGACATCCTTGTTTATTCCCGAACTTTGGAGGGTCATAAGAAGCATCTAAGGTTGGTGTTGAAGACTTTAAGAAGGAAACAACTTTATGCCAAGTTCAGTAAGTGTCAGTTTTGGTTGGATAGGGCGGACTTCCTTGGACATGTGATATATGCAGAAGGAATCTATGTGGACCCTCGCAAAGTAGAAGCTATTATGAATTGGGTGCAACCCACAAGTGTAACAGAAGTACGGAGTTTTCTGGGGTTAGCAGGTTACTACCGTCGATTTGTGGAAGGTTCTCTTCGATAGCAGCACCTCTTACTCAATTGAGTGGACGGAGAAGTGTGAACAAAGTTTTCAGGAGCTGAAGAAGCGGTTAACCACCGCACCCGTTTTGGCACTTCCGGATAACTCGGGGAACTTTGTGATCTACAGTGATGCATCTTTACAAGGCTTGGGATGCTTTCTGATGCAGCATGATCGAGTGATTGCCTATGCCTCGAGGCAGCTCAAGAAGCATGAGCAGAATTATCCTGTCCATGACTTGGAACTTGACGCAGTGGTGTTCGCTCTTAAGATTTGGCGGCACTACTTGTATGGTGAGACGTGTCAGATTTTCATTGATCACAAGAGCCTCAAGTACTTTTTCACTCAGAAGGAATTAAATATGAGACAATGACGTTGGCTGGAATTGATTAAGGATTATGATTGTACAATTGAGTATCATCCCGGCCAAGCTAATATGGTAGCAGATGCGCTGAGTAGGAACGTCAGTGGGAACTTAGCCCATCTCAGAACGGCCAATCTTCCATTATTGGTGGAACTGCGGAAGGACGGTGTAGATTTGGAAATGACTCAACAGGGAGGATTAATTGCTAGTTTGCATGTGAGGGCTATTCTGGTTGAACGAGTGATTGCAGCCCAATTGGAAGATCCTAATCTTTGTGTGATAAGGTTGGAAGTAGAGAATGGTACACAGACGGATTATGCTATCAGAAAAGATGGGGCCTTGGTAACTAGAACTCGTCTTTGGGTGCCCAAGGATAATGATGACTTGAGAAGAGAAATTATGGAGGAAGCTCACTATTCCACGTACTCTGTACATCCCGGTAGTACTAAGATGTATCAGACTCTACGTGAGTACTACTCATGGCCACATATGAAGGGTGATATTGCTAAGTTTGTGAGCAGATGTCTGATTTGTCAACATATGAAAGCGGAGCGGCAGAAACCATCGGGACTTATGCAGCCACTTCCGATCCCTGAATGGAAGTGGGAGCATATCACAATGGACTTCGTTTTCAAACTTCCACGTACTTCAAAAGGGCATGACAGAATTTAGGTGATAGTTGACCGACTCACCAAATCCGCCCATTTTCTACCTATAAAAGAAACCTATTCCTTCTCAAAGCTGGCGAAACTCTTTGTGGATGAGATAGTGAGATTGCACGGAGCTCCTGCGTCCATTGTATCAGACAGGGATGCAAGGTTCACGTCTAGGAGGCTATGGGTTCTAAGTTACGTTTTAGTACTGCTTTTCATCCTCAAACCGATGGACAGTCAGAAAGAACCATTCAAACCTTGGAAGACATGTTGAGAGCTTGTGTGTTACAGCTGAAAGATAATTGGGATACTCACCTTGTCTTGGTGGAATTTGCATATAACAACAGTTATCATTTGAGCATTGAGATGGCTCCGTATGAGGCTTTGTAGGAGAGGCAGTGTAGAACTCCTATTTGTTGGAATGAGGTGGGTGACAAGAAAGTGAAAAAGGTGGACAGTATCCGAGCAACAACTGAGAAGGTGAGTATGATTAGAGAGAAGTTGAAAATCGCACAAGACCGACAGAAGAGCTATGCGGATAACAAATCCAAGGATCTTGAGTTTATAGTTGGGGATTGGGTATTCTTGAAGTTATCTTCATGGAAGGGTGTGATGAGGTTTGGTAAACGTGGGAAGTTAAGCCCTTGTTATATTAGACCTTGTGAGATCACGGAGCGCATTGGACCAGTTGCCTATAGACTTGCTTTACCTACCGAACTATCTCGGATCCATGACGTGTTTCATGTATCCATGCTAAGGAAGTACATGCCTGATCCTTCTCATGTTCTGGAACATCAACCGTGGAGTTGAGAGAAGATTTGACGTATGAAGAACAATAAGTGCAGATTTTGGATAGAAACGAACCAAGGTTGCGCTCCAGATCCATTCCTGTGGTAAAAGTTTTGTGGAGAAGTCAAACTATTGAAGAAGCTACTTGGGAGCCCGAGGCGCAGATGCGGGCCAAGTACCCTTATCTCTTTAATTGACAGGTACGTAAATATCGAGGGCGAAATTTTTATAAGGGGGTAGGTTGTAACACCCCGACTCTAAATTAAATTCCTAAATTAAATTTCTTAATTTAATTAATTTTGAATTTACGGATTTACCCTTGGGGTAGGGGTATTTTGGTCATTTTATTACCGGGACAGAGTTTGGGGCAGTGGCTGTTATTTTTGGGTAGATCGTATTGAGTTGAGTCTGTAGACACGTAGTGGGCTGGATTCGGAGTTATAACGAAGAAGTTACGATCAAAACATCGACAATGGCAAAATTGTAAAATTTTTCTGGTTTTTTTAAAAAACGAGATATATATATATATATATATATATCTCTCTCTCTCTCTCTCTCTCTCTCTCTCTCTCTCCTGCGAACCAGAAACCCCATCTCTGTTTTTTTTTTGGCTTGCGACGACAGCAACTTCCCACCGTCGCCACCGCCACCACACACCGCCACTTGGGCCGGCACCGGTCCTGTTAGAACTGCCTCACTTCCCACTTCGATTCTAGACCGGTCCCAGCCTCGATCCGCGGTCGTGGTCGCCGGAAACAGCCACGAAACGAAGCTGTTTTGACAGTTTTTCATCCAACTTTCGGCCTCTCATTCTCTCTCATTTCTCCACCAAATTTGACGAGGAAGGTATGATTTTCTACTTATTTTTCATGCTCTAGCTGATGGTTGGCAGGATTTCGTTAATTTTGAGCATAGGTCAATTGAATTTCAACTTAGGGTTTAGCCAGTTTCGGATTTTCGATTCCGGCCACCTCCGGTCACTTTTTGGGGTAGGCCCAAGAACAAAAGTGACTCCAAATAGGGTGTTGTACCTAGGATCGAAGTCTTGTACCTAGGGTAGGGTTATCGCTTTGGACACCCACGCGCTGCCAGCGCGTGGTACGGCTGGTAGGCACTGTAGCAAACTTGCATTTTTGTCCCAATGCGATCTCCTGGTTGTCACGAGTCCGTAGGATTTCACGGATCATGAATCGGTGCCCTGGATGTTCCGATTCAATAATTTAAAGTTTGTAGATTTTTCGATAACCGTCCGATCGTAAGCGATCTGCGATCTAACCGTCCTTTTCGGACCAAACTTACGGGACATGTGTCTTAAACCTTGTGGAACTCTTAGGAACTTCCAGTTTGTTTCGTTCCTCGTACACTCGCTAGAAACCTGGGAAATTAGGATTTTAATTCAAGTTCTCGTTCGAAACACTTTGTATTAATCTCATATTTGTATTCTGAAATAGGTACTCCGACCACGCACACGCAGCAGGCGGAACCCTCCCAGGGTCAGGCAGTGTGGGACTACTTGTGAGGGACTTTGTTTTCAACTTATAAGCTTGGTTTTATAATGAGAATTTTATGCATATGAATTAAATAGTTATTGAAATGCATGCTATATTTAATAGTTAAATTCTTTATTTTCACAAAGTATTGGTAATATATTTTGGTTTTGACATATTTGAGTATCTTGAGTATGTATATATGAATTTTGAGAATTTATATATATGTTTGGCTATGTGTGAGGTACTTGGGTTGTTGAGATGAGATTGTGAAAAGTGGTGAGTACAGAATGTCAGTTTGGAGTGCTATAAGCACTACCCTATGTACCTCCCCGGATTTGGAACTTGGATATGGAGACTTGAGATACTTGGAATTGTCGGAACCCGGGGCATCCTTGACGGGATGTTGTTGTAGACCCTTGATTGGGTAGTCTGTGCACGTAGGACTAATCACAGACGTACGAGTTTTAAGGGTATCGACTGTACGTGCTGGCTGAGAGTTAGTCCCCCAATTGGACGGCTCATTCCCTAGTTACATGGTGAATTAAGGACTCTTCATGGGGACTATGCCATGGTGACTAGTCAAACAATCCCCCGGTTGGATTGTTTCCCCAGTACAACAAGGTGTTGGTCATATTTATATTATTATTATATATGTATATATATCTCTTATATTATATATATTTACATATGGATATAACTTTTCATTCATTCTTGTTTTTCGGTGAGGATACTTCCTTGCCGGTCGTGCCAATGGGTACGCTTTCGAGAGTTTGGTGTGAGACTTATAATATTTAATTGGTGGGTGTGTTTAGTGTTCTGTTTGGATTTCGGACTTGGCATCCGGCATTGGTTTGGTTTTGACATATATAAATATTTATTTGATTTTGATGATTTGGGATGCATTCGGATTTCTTGCTTGGTTTATTAAACAGTTGGGTTATATTATGTTGGTTTACACTGAACTGAACTTTATTTTTGTCCACTCACATTTTTCTGTTTTGCGCCCCCTGCTAGTAGTAGACTGAGCTCCGCAGCTGAGCCGGATCGTGTGCTCACGAGCCTTGAGCCTTCGTAGGATTCCTTCATTCTGTTTCCCTTGAACTTTGTTTTTGTTGTATTTAAATTCCCTAGATATACTCTGCTATCACCCTTGCTAGGGTTTGTTCTTTGAGGCCAGAGGCCTTTGTTGTAAATGGTTTATTTGCTTTAAAGCATGCTGCTGGTTGGGTACCTTAAACTGTGAATTTTGAGCAGGTTGAATTTTTGGGGAAATGTTAAATTTACAGGGGAGACTCTGCCAAAATTTTTGGTAGAAAGTCTCGATCCTTAGTAAGTGGGCCCGACATCGGGGGGGATGTCAGTAACAAGACGGGATTCGCTCCGGTTTCCACGAATTCTGGGGCGGGTCTTGTCAGCACCACACGGTTCAAGCGTCTCCGAAACTCATGGGGCACTGTCATAAGTGACAAAACTGTTTCAAAAGCAACTAGGGGGTACTCCTGTGGTGGGTTTGAAAACCATATTCCGAAACTTATCATAAAATTCCCCTTGTTCCACAAATCCATATTTCAACTATTTTCTCAACTTTCCAAAAATCAGTTCTCAACTACCTTTGAATTTACACCACATATTGTTGAGAACTAGTGTCCATAATTCATCATTTTCAAACCACTGGGTATATATATTAAATATAGACATGTACTTATATTTAGTTAATTTATTATTCACGTCGAAATCCGATTAACAAACCATTCCCAACTCTTCACAACTAAACACAATATAATATCCTTAGAAAGTAAAAGCGATTACATAGTAACTCATAAACATTAAATCGTCCAATAACACTCAGTCAAATACTTTAATAATAATCATAAGAATAATAATAAATACATAAACAAATAAATAATAACCCTTAGAGATTCCATCACTTTCAATAATGCATAATCTTCGAATATCAAAATAATACCCAAGAATACCATAAAATATTATAACATAATCTCATAATCCAAACATAATCAAAATACTCTACATAACGAACAAGCCTCGTTTAAAAGATCATCCTAGTACTTCTCGAAGGATGAAACTACCTCAGAAGACTTTCGGTCAACTAAGGAATCAAACTCCCCAAACTTGGTCAATCGGGCGCGCAGGACCCACGACCTCCGATTTTCGATCCGAGAGTTCCTACGAGTTCAACAAGGTTTACTATGCATGGCCTTCAAGTTTGGTCAGAAACTAACGGTTGGATTGCTCGCGATCGCACGATTGGACGGTTATCGTTTAACGCAAAATTTAAGTCATTGAATCGGAGCATCCAAGACTCGATTCACAATCCGCGAATTCCTACACGATCTTAGAGATACCTAGATCAACACATTTGAAAATGAAGCCGATCCAACGGTCCCAACATATGGAACCTGGATAACGCCTAATACGATATCCGATCGACAATCAAACAATAACCAAATTCAAATTCGAGCATACTGTCTTGCTCGGACGACATGAGGATCATTTTTGGACTCAAAGACCCGCCACAAGGTGGCCTACATGCCGCCACATGAGTTGGCAGGGCATGGGTGTCCAAAGCGATTTCCGGCCATCAGAAAATCTCCAAAATCCCGATCAAGACCTATACCCACATGATCAGGACGTTGTGGAGCAACTTATACAACTGAGCTGACCTCCAATTTGGCAGGGAAGTGGCCGGAAAACCAATTAAAAATCGAAATTCCTATGTTTCAAATCGAGTTTCAAAAACCCAAAATCGATCCTCAATACCTTCCAAAAAAAACTAGAACACAACGAGGGGATGAAAATACATACCTGATCCGACAAAAACTGTAGCCGGAGCCGTCGAAAACAAAGTCGGAAAACTGGCGAAACTACCAGTCTCCACTGCCACAATTTCTCGACGTTTTCGGCCTGGAAACTGGGTGGTTCTGGTAGAAGAGCTTGACGCTGTTCATTTGGGACCAGTGTCGTGACCTGCGGTGGTCTGACGACGGTGCATCGATGACGAGAAGAGAGAGAGAGAGAGAGAGAGAGAGGAGAGTCGGGGGGAGTTAACTTTGAACCCATTAAAATATTCTCAAGGTAAAATTGTCTTTTACTTGAATATTTTATTAATTAAATATTAATTTAGGATCTGGTTATTACACTTGAGAATTTGAAAATTCTTATGTGGGAATGTTAAGCTACTATTCTGGTCATGCATGTTACTAGGTATGAGTTTTCATTCTTAGAGTATTTTGGCTCTAACCTTAGTTGGGTTATAATATTCCCTTCGTTAGGCTATATTAACCTTACTTGGCTTTCTGTCTAATTCCATCTTTCTTTCTTAATGTTGTGGGGATTTTGAATCAGGGTTGTGATGCTTCAGTCCTCTTAGATGAAAGCAATAGGAATAAAAATCATATCATAAAGAAGTAGGCCATGCCAAACAAGACCTTGAAGGGATTTGATAAAATTGATCAGATCAAGAAGGTACTCGAAAATGTCTATCCAGGAGTGGTATCTTGTGCTGACATACTCGCTCTTGCCACTAGAGATGGCATTATTCTAGTATGTTTTCTTGCTCCTATGAGTTTTGACATGCTTTTTCTTGTTCTAATTTTCAGAGTTTGATCGTTACTCGGCCAAGTATATATGTCTCAACAATGAAAAAAGTGCTACTGGATTTCTTAAATTGGAGGATAGAGATTAGGGTTGCTGAAAGCAATAAATGTCATCCAAAAAACTTCTCCCTTGGTGATTATTTAATTAAAAAAATTGGTGGTCGAAGTTATGTTAGTAGTATGCCCTCAAAGCCAACTAATTCTTATATGATAATTAATGTGAAGGACATCTTATGTAGTAACTAATTAACTTATTCATGGGCAAGACCAGTTGTTTTCAACCATGATATTTAGTATATTACTATAACTGTAAAACAACTATAGTCCTGGGAATATATAAGTAGACATGAGAACTATGTAATGAGGTTGCATATATCGAGACTTATTATGGTTCTTAATCCTAAATATGTTCCTGGTGATAGGAGTATCAATTGGGCTTTTGTGGAAACAAAATATCTACGAATTCTAAGTCAAATAATTAAGCCAATCAATTTGGGAATTATTTGGCCTAATAGGGAGTTGTTTGATTTAATTGGCAATTATTCGATTCTTACCCTAATTAGGGATTGGATTTAATCAAATCCCTATTATGTCAATCTCGGGGAAGAATAATTCATTTCCATATGTGGAATTATTCTTCTGAAACCCTAGCCTCCGAGGCTTCTATAATACATGGCTACACCAAGGGTTGAGGTGCATCTAAACTTCTATCTCAAACAAGGCTCTGGCCACCACTCTTTCTCGCTCTCACACAAGGCTCTGGTTGGCCACCACACATGGCTCCGGCCACTCGGTTCACACCATACATACATCTTTGTACCATTTTTCTTAGCTATTATTTTCCTACAAACACTCGAATTAACTTAGACATCAGAGGGTCTTTGGACAACACCCCCCGGGTGTGGTCCTTTACTTCGTATTGTTTTGCAAGGAGAAAGAGAAGCGAAGAGGAAGACTGAATCTTAGACGAATATTCTCGTGGGACGAAAATTACTCACACAAATTGGTGCTTTCATTGAGAGCACGAGTTATACTCAATGTGTGCTCAAGGAATCTGTTCCTCATATTTTCCAATCCACCGAAACCTTATAAACAACAATGGTTGGAAGCAAACGCCCTAGGAGCAAAACCACCATGACGGCGCACTCCGGAAAGGCCGAAACATCGCTACCACCACGAGATGCAGCTACTGCCAACATTTTACAACAGCTTCCCATGGCTGCCAACACATTCCAGCAGTCTCCCCGCTGCTACCCATGTCGTCCAACCACCTATTGAAGCCTCCCAACCTCTCTAAACAACTACTGTACAGCTGGCCACCCACCAAACTGTGAGGCCAACTCCTCGCAACTGCGATCACCTCCGTGAACCACTAAATAGTTGTTGGAATTGCCGCACCAAGCCACTGCCTCGTGGCCTCTTTCCGTCATGCAACCGCAAGGCCTAGGCGCCAGCATCACCACTGATGATGGTATCCCCATTTGCGGCTACCTCAATATCTTCTCGAGCCATTTCCTGGGCTTGGAGCAAATCCATTCATAGCCTTCTTTGTAACCACACTGGACGTATGCACCTGTGCACGCCTCTCATGGAGCCCTAGCCCATGTGCCGTTGGGCCCAATCCACACCTCTCTTCCCGATGCTCGCGATCAAGTGGGTCTTAATTCGCCAGTTGATCAACTCACATAGAGGGTCGGCGACCAAAATAATCTAATTGACCAACTATTCAAGTAGATCAACTTGAATCAAGGCCCTGACCTTGGATCCCGTGATGAGGAGATAGGACCCACGAGCACACCGATGAGCATTTCAAGAGATCCCAGACTGGTCGGATAGAGACAAACAGGCAGGGGAGAGAACGAAATTGTGCTGAAGAGATGCATGCATCTGCAACTCGTTCTCTGAGCAGGTCGACGATCCATTCAAGGTTAGGTCCAAGGACCAATGTGCACCAGAGACACGAGATACTTGGTGAATGGAAATCTGCCAACCAACAAGTCCGAAGCTAGAAAGGTCCAGCAGAAGGCCTCAAGATACTACATGCAAGATGACAAGCTCATTCACATATCATACTCCGGCCCTCATCTCACCTGCATAAAGTACCCTCAAACACTTAAGGTCCTCTGTAAAATTCACGACGATGAGTGTGGCAACCACTCGAGGGGCAAGTTACTCGCCCAGAAGGCTCTAAACATGGGCTATTTCTAGCTTACCATGCGCCACAACTTCACCAAATATGTCAGGAGATGTGATTGCTGCTATTGGTACAAACCAGTTCCTAACCTACCTGTCGAAGTCTACTAGTTGCAGAACAATCCATGGCCATTGACCTAGTAGGTCTGCTGCCACCAGCGCCCACCAAGAAAGACATGATGATCATCGTCACAGACTACTTTACTAAATGGATCGAGGCCGAAGCTCTATCATCTACCAAAGAAGCCGACGTGGAGCTATTTATCTGGAGAAACATCATTTCTCGGTTTGGCTGTCCGCTATCACTGGTTATTGACAATGGATCGTAGTTCATTAGCAAGCAGATCACCATCTTCTTTGCAAAATACAAGATTAAGCAACACCTGTCCACCCCGAGGTATCCTCAAGGCAATGGACAGGCTGACGGGTAGCTGAGCTCCTTGGAGTACCATGGGCTTATTGCACCACCAAGCGAAAATCAACTAGCGAAACCCCATTCTCTCTCACCTATGGGATGAAAGCGATCATCCCTCCTCACATCACTATTCCCTCCATAAGCCTTGAGGTGGGCAGTGTTGATCCTACTAGTAGCAACTGAAATCTTACGATGACAAAGGGGCCAAAGTCAGACAATTTCAGCCTGGCGACCTTATCCTCAAAAAGACTTTCATCACTGCACCAAGACAATGGTTAAAAAAAAAAATGAATCTTAATTGGGAGGGCCCTTACATGATCAGTCAGTTTGGGGGCAGAGGAAGCTATACACTTGACACCATGGATGAAAAGGAAATTCCACAACAATCGAATGCTTACCACCTCCAAAGATATCACCCATGACGCTTCCTCCTATCTGCTTAGTTCCATGTTCTTTATTCAGTTATTTCCATTTCGAATAAAGTGATGAAATCTTATGAACATCAATACAAGTTTAAGTTTTCATTCCTGAGTGTCTAAAAAAAATATATAAAAAAAAGACAGTTGCCATAAGGAGCGTCTTGAGGGAGACGCAGGGAAACAACCAAAAGTGTCATTCGGGAGATGCAGCACGTAAGAAGCGTCCTCCAAGAAACGCAGGGTGTGCTTGGAAATTTATAAGGGACGTATTCAGGTTCCTATCCGTTTCCTAAGGGAGGCAAGATGGTCACACAGCTTCTTTCGAGATGCGCAACCCATAAGAATCATCCTTCGAGAGACACAGGGTGAGCTAGGAATTTCCTAAGAGAGGTATCCAGGACCTTATTCGTTTCCTAAGGGAAGCAGGATAGTCACACGGTTGCTCATACACCACTTATATTGTAGAAATTGCTTAGATTTGACACACGTGGGTATGTGTCCGTGTTGGTCTGCACGCTTAGCAAGTCCCAGCTACTGGTCCTGCTTTCGAAACCTCCCAACCTCTCTGGTGTGTTAGTTTTCTTGCCTTTATTGTTTTTATTTTTTTATTTTATTTTATTTTTTTATTTTAGGGCATTTTCTTTCTTTTTGCTGTTTCGTCTATTTATTTTCCGCACCTTGAGGACAATGTGTGATTTAAGTTTGGGGGTGGGAAAGTAAATTTTAGGTTTTTAGTTTTTTTAAGTCTTGTTTAAAATTTTCATTTTTGGGTTAATATCCATAGATTATTTTAAATGTTAGAACAAATAGACAGGGTGAAGATTAATCCCACAGTAGAGTCTTTCCTATTTATTATTACTTAGACACTAAAGAATTATACTTTGGAATTTGCACATCACACCAACATGTTTTGTGGGGAGTGAGGTTGAAATACTTACTTTTTGTCTAAGTGTGTTCTAATTTTTATTCTTTATAAAATAAAGACAGTATGTGTTATAAAGTAATAATTGCCTCACCGAAACTTTGCTAGTAACCGGGCTAGTCCTGCCTAATCAGCAATAATTCTTGAGTCAAACATAGAGTTTTGGCATGAGGCAGGGTGGTTAGTTGGTTCCGTAGCCTTTTCAGCTTGAGTTAATAAGTCCTTAGGGGTGTTCTACACCTAGTGCCCTAAAGCCTTAATGGTTTGGGAGTCATTGACCTAAAGCTCGCTACATGGGTTGGATCGAAAGCTTAAGGGAACCGACATTACACGACCACTACTATTACTCAAAAATAAAATAAAAAAAACAGAAGAACCAAAAAAAAAAAAAAACAGAAGAGAATGATTATATAAGTATTTGAAGTATGAATAAGAGGGATAAGAGGTAAGGGTTTTAATCGAGTCTCCTTAACTATGATGGTACACATTACAGCGGAGGAAGCTTGTGAATTCTTTTCTAATTGATTCTAAATAGTTTAGACTTTGTGGTGGGATTAGTTGGATCTATTGAAAAGATGTTCCAGTTTTAAAAATTTGCTATGGATTACAACTTGAAGGTAGAAATTTTGTCGTGGTTCAGTTTGAGCCAGGTGTCCAGTTTGTTAATCTTTTATTTTTGTTTGAGTCTTGTTTTGCTTCAGGACAGGAAAAGAGCTAAGTTTGGGGGTATTTTGATGAGTTGATTTTATATTATATATTTAACCATATTCTTAGTATATTTTGGTTAATATTTTGGAAGAATTTTGATACTTTAAATTGTATTTTCAATATAGGGCTTTCGACTTCTTCCAAATCAAAACGTGGTCAAACGGATGAATTGTGGAGTAATTCTAGTTGGAGGACGTTCGTGAGTCACTTATCTTGATTGTGTCGAAATTTCAGATTTTTCTACTATGCGGTTATTTTCTGGTAATAAAATAAAGGAGCAGTGTGCGATGCTGGAATAGTGACGTTTCGTGGCCTTCTGGGGGAGTGTTCGGAATATTTTTATCTTTAAAATAAGCTATCTTGGGTGGGCTTTGGAAGAGATTTGAGGCCAAAACGTGGCTGGGTAGATTGTGGGCAGATTCTCTTAATCCAATTTGGATTTTATATCGTAGTATTATTTTATTTTAACTTAGTTTCCTAGTCAGGATGGGGTAGCTAGGTTTTAGGAGGTATTTAAGTTCTTTCTCACAGCAATTTTGGGGACTTTCCTTTTATGCAATTCTGGGGAAGGCAGAGACTTTTGGCTAGGGTTTTCGAAGAGCTTTTACTTCAAGGTGTTTTTATTCCTATTCATTCGAATAATATTTTCTTTGATTTTAATTATGAGTATGCGTAACTAATTCAAACTGCTAGGGCGAGGCCATAAGCCTTAGCATGAATATGTAATTTTATTAATTTGCTTATGAATGGATGCATGTTTGCTTTGAATTATTTATCACTACGTTTAAAACTATATATCTATTGTAATGATTGATCACCATTAGGATACGTAGACAAGTAATTTGATGCAATTTCTGTTGGAACATCACCCTGAAATTGAGGATGACTTCTTATGTTTAGTAGTTGTACGTTCACTTAAGGCGAACATCACGCTCTTAAGGGTTGCATGGTTTTCCAAAGGGTTTTCACAAAGCTTAATGAGTCTTGCATGTTTATATTTGATCTAAACATCACAGACGGATTGCATGTTAGATATATGTTTTAGCTTGAACATCACAGGGAAAATATGCATTAGGAAAACCTAACCTTCAAAGCATATATGTGGAAATTCATAAGTAATTGATAGAATTGCATAGGATTGTGATGGTGATTTCCCAACTTGTTAGTTTTAAAAAGAAAACGTTTTTCTTCTTTGCTATTAGTATTTCCTAACTTTCAGATTTCTTTTACTGTTAATTTAATCTTTTCAAATTCATAAACTTCAAGTATTTGATAAAATCTAATTTAGTTATTAATTAAGAGTTACTTTAATTACAGATTAGTCAAACAATCTTAGGGGACAACGATTTTGCATGAGCACTTATACTACAATTACCTTGTATTCTTGCAAGTATCTGAAGGGATTTTAACCCTATTACACAGGTTCTAAAAATCCTATCATAGTTTAAGAACATCTCAAAACTGAACTTCTCTCCACCTAGGCGTACCCCTATTCTTGATCCGTCACTCCATTAACATTGTCAATTCCATCCTCGTAGTCCTCGGAGACACCAACTATACTTGAACCGCAATCCTCGTAGGCAGCAAAGACACCACTTCTATCCGAGCCGCAATCCTCGCAGGCTGAGCTGCAATCCACGTAGGCCTCGGAGATACCACTTCTATCCGAGCTGCAATCCTCGAAGGCCTCGGAGATAGCAAGTCTACTTGAACCGCAATCCTCGCAGGCCGTGGAGACACCACTTTTATCCTTGCGAGCCGCCAATCCGAAGCCTAGAGCACTGCGGAAGATCACTACTTGACCCTCATCCGACCTTTATATCCTTTCTGCAACTATAGGCCACAATCGTCATGGCTATTGGGCATACTAGCCTATAAGTAACTATCTATACTCAATCGTAACGGCCCAGATAACTCATTCTCAGTCAAGACTCGTTTACATGGTCATTTAAACGCTTCCCAAAGGATATAATTGCCTCGGAAGACTCACAGCAACCGAGAGGTCAAACCGCCCTTGGTCAACCGCCCACACCTTATCACAAATTTGGGAGTCCCTAAAGGTTCCAATATGCCTAGGGCATGTCCCGAGAGTTTGGTCTTGATTGGACGGTCGGATTATCCCATATCGCACGATTCTAATTACTGTAAACCATAGGAGGGTCTGGCTCATGATACATCATTTTCAGCTATTGGGCATACTAGCAATCTATAAGTAACTATCTATACTCAATCTGTAACATGGCCCAGATAACTCATTCTCAGTCAAGACTCGTTTACATGGTCATTTAAACGCTTCCCAAAGGATATAATTGCCTCGGAAGACTCACAGTCAACCGAGAGGTCAAACCGCCTAAACTTGGTCAACCGCCCACGACCCCCTATCACAAATTTGGGAGTCCCTAAAGGTTCCAATATGCCTAGGGCACATGTCCCGAGAGTTTGGTCTTGATCAGACGGTCGGATTACCCACGATCGCACGATCGACTAATTACTGTAAACCTAGTCCTAGGGTTGGCATTTTTGGAGTATCTGGGACTCTGTTTTACAATCTGTTGAATCCTATATGATCCTAGAATTGCCTAGGTCAACATATATGAAATTGATTATGATCCAACGGTTCAAACGTATCGAACCCAAAAATCGTACAATAGGCAAGATCCGTTTGTGGGTCCAAATGTTAACCAAATTGGAATCTGAAAGTACCTACGCGCTCGTGAGGACCAAGAAATCATTCTAGGACAAAATGTGGCCCCCACTACCTTTGCCACGCGCCGCAAGGTGTGGTTGTGCATATCAAATTTTGGCATCCAAAAATACTCCAAAGCGCCAGCCAATATTCCTACCCTAGATGTAAAACCTCATTTTGAGTCACTTTTGTTCTTTGACCTACCTCGAAAATTAGCCGGAAGTGGCTGGAATCAAAGATCGAAAACTTATAGATCTTCAATCGCTTATTTACCCTCCAAAACTCAGAAATTTCTCATATCCAACACATCCAGCAACTAGAGCATCTCGAGAGCTTGAGAAAGCATACCTGGAATGTAAAATTTGGCCGTCGGAAGCACCCGAACGAGCTTCTGAAAAATCTGTCAAAAACTGTCCAAAAACAGCTCGGATTTCTTCAATTTTCGGCCAGCACCGGTGGTTCCAGTCGTTGAGGTCGGTCGGGATGGGAAGAGGGAGGTGGCCCAGTTCTTTTGGGACTGGTGCCACCAAAAATGGTGGCCCGTCGCGGCGGTTGCGACCCAAAGAGGGGTCGGATGAATAGTAACAGTGCAGAGGGGTCTGATGCCAACCAGAGGGGGGGAGAGAGAGAGAGAGAAGGTTTTTTTTTTAAAAAAAAAAAAACTAGTTTCCAAAATTACATTTTTGACCCTGAATGTATTTTTAATCGTATCTTTCTCGATACAACTCGGATTTGAGCCCACTACTTGTCTACAGACTCGTTTCGTCGCACTTTATGCAACGGTATAATTGAAATTCCCAAATTCCTTACTGAATCAAAAGTCAACTTTATACTAATAAAATATTCCATGGGCAAAATAGTCTTTTATCTGAATAAATTAATAATTAAAAATTTGTTTAGGCTGGGTTATTACAGATTTAATGAGAATCAAATCCCTAATTTAAGGCAAGAATCCCCCAATCAAATAATCCCCAAATGGAAGGAAATATTTGACCTAAGGTTTTGCTAAAATTCAGTTCCCACAAATGCCCCCCAGCTTCTACATGGCGCGTGGTGGCATGTAGGAGATGTTGATTGACTGTTGGACTAGGGTTCCTTCTTGGATTTGGGCTCTTGAGTGGAGGAGGTATTCGACTTACTAATTTTCTAAACACCCAATTGGAAAGAGTTTGTGATTCCTTGTAGATCAAGGAATTTTGATCATTATAAATATTGAGCTCCTCCAAATTATTCTTCATAGAACAGGTGCACGTCATGGCGCATACGTGCACAGCTGGGCTTTAGGCACGAGTTGGGCTGGAGGGAGCTTGGACTTGGGCCGGACGCAAGCTGGGCTAGAGCTGGTAGGCACGCTGGGCTTCTCTTGCGGTTTGGGCTACTCCAAACTAAACCTCTTCCTCTTTTTTTTTTTTTTTTTTGCTGTTGTTTTATTTATTTATTTTGCTACCACCATTTATTTATTTATTTATTCTAACTTGCAAAAAATTTTCCTTTGTAGTTGTTGATCATGTCTTTTGAAGATGGTAGCAAGTCACCAAGCTCTCAAGTGCCTTTGTATTTGTGGGGAGGCCCCAAGTGTACAAGAAGAGGTTTGTGGCTAATCTACACCGCATTACGACTGAGGCTCAGTTCTAAAAGTGGCGAGCCACTTATGCTTTTGCCATTCCTGATGGTGTGCATGTCGAGTTGGCGAAGTGTCTCACTGACGACCTGCCCTGTATGGATGCGAATGATCTAGATGCTAGCTTTATCACCTTTCGTCCTTTTTATTTTGCCATGGGCTTCACCTTCCCATTGTTAAAGTTTTTTAAAGAGGTGTTCTGCATCATGGGATGTGCTCTGAGTCAATGTACTCCGAACGTCTACCAGGGGATCATGGGTTTTGAGAATCTGAGCCGTTTCTTTAAGCTGGAGTTGACAGTGTGAGAGTTCTACTACTTTTTCGAAGTGATGCACTTTGAGAAGTACGCTCAAGTTCGCATCTATAATGTCAAGCTGTATGACAGTTTCAGTCAAGGGGTCACGTATGGCATGGTGACATACTGGAAGTCAGCAGATGGTAGGAAGGCGATGTTGATGATGGTCCGCTAGTTCCCATCTCCTGTTGCAACTGTATGTCATATTGTCGTTTTGATCTACTTTTAATTTGAATTTCTTGAAATGTGGTTGATTAACTTCTATCTTTTGCTTGTAGCGAGTGGCATCTGCAAGAAATTGGAACTTGGGCTGGACATGGCTAAGGTCGGCCAAGCTCTGAATATCCCTCCGAAGTTTCGCGAGTATCGAGAGGAAGTCGGTAGGTTGCCCCTTTCCTCGAATGTTGAGAGATGGAAGCAAAATGGTCCTGACCTTGATGATCTGCTTGTCGGACAGGAATCCCCCTTAAAAAGGAAGGTTATTGCCAAGTCTTCAAGAGATGAAGTTGCTTCTTCGCGGGCGAAGAATATGTCTCTATTGAGGAAGAAGCTAAAGTTCCCTTATGCTAAGAAGACTCAAATGAGAGCTGTTTCCTCGTAATCTACTAGGGTTAAACATCTCGTTAGTGTAGATAGCAAGAAGTGGTGGTATGCGTAATGCTCGGGATGTTCTCTCAAGCCTCCTGCTGACAAGCTTGAAAACCATGATCTGCTCCTTGAAATAGCCCGTGCCCGATCTAGCTCACCTGTTGAGAGGCAAAGAGATGCAGATATTCCTCTTTGAAGTTCGGGTCGTTTGCATCAATCAAAGGATGGAAATCGAATCTGGAGGTCTGCTCACGGTCCAGCTATTGAGTCACAAACAATCAAGCGTGGAGTTGATTCAGCATCAATGATATCTGAGCTGAAAAGCTCCCTTACCAAGAAAGATTTTGAGCTTAGCCCTTCTGCTGTTGACTTGGCTAGTCGAAATGATGCCTATTTTCTTCTTGAGCGTAAGAATGCTAACATCTCCCTCAGCTATGATAACCACCAGGCTAGACTTGGCCTCACTGCGACATCTGCCACCATCTCATCTACTCAGGTATAGATGAAGACTTCTTTATTTCTTGCTGGTGTCTCGGAGTAGACGAAGACTTCTTTATTTCTTTTTAGCTTTTGTAGTTAGCTTTCTTGTTTAGAATAATTGGTCTTGTTTGACCATGTTACTTTTGTTGAACTTGACCGATTGGTCAGCTTGCTATGGAAATTTTAGTTATTTTTTCAACTTCAATTTCATATTGACTTATGAACTGCTTGAGTAACCAGCCAGTATCTTGATCATGTATCTCTCTTAGGAAATTTATAAGTGCCAGGGTCCCTTTTAAGGGATTCTGGGCATGTTCTGCATATCCTATAAGATGTTTTCCCTTAGGAAATTGACAAGTGTCAGGGTCCCCCTGAGGGACTTCGTGCATGTTCTACATCTCCCTTAGGATGTTTTCCCTTAGGAAGTCGACAAGTGTCAGGGTCCCCGGACTCTAGAAGGACACTGCTTATGGGCAATTGCATAACTATCTTGCCCTCTTTATGAAGCGTATGTGGGACTCTCTATCTTCTTGGTAGATAATAGATCGTCTATCATTTTGATAGTGAGTAGTTTTATAATAACAAGTCAAGTCAAGAATAATAATCGAACTGGAGGAATGAAGCCACTTTATCGAGTTTACGAGGTGAAGGAGCGATCACCCCCTTGTCATTTACAGGGCGAAGTCGCTGAAGCGAGTCAGGAACCTAGATACCTCTTTTAGGAAGCATGGAAACCTCCCTTAGGAAAATTCTGGCTCACCCTGTGTATCCCTGAGGATGCTTCTTTGTGAGCTGCATCTCCCGTAGGACACTTCTAGTCGTTGCCTTGCGTCTCCCTTGGGACGCTCCTTATGAGCAATTGTATGACTATCCTACCCCTTTAGGAAATGGATAGGGACATGGATACCTCGCTTAGGAAGCATGGAGACCTCATCGGGAATGGAAATAGCTGAATAAAGAACCTAGAACTTCCAGCAGTTGCTTCTCTTCTTTACAAATGTGCTGGGCTCAGTCATTTATTTGGGACTGAGCAGATAGGGGAAGCGTTATATATAATATATTCAAAGATGGTAAGCATTCCATTGTCGTGGAATTTCCTTTCCATCCATGGTGTTAAGTGTGTAGCTTCATCTGCCCCTGGACCAGCTGATCACATAAGGACCCTTCCAATTAGGATTTATCTTCTTTGACCCTTGTCTGGATGTAGTGATGAAAGTCTTTCTTAGCACAAGATCGCCTGGTTGAAATTGTCTGATCTTAACTCTTTTGTCGTAGTAAGACTTCAACTGCAGCTGGTAGGATGAGACTCGGATAATGGTCTTCTCGCGCTCACCCTCAAGTAAGTCAAGGTTGAGCCTCATCTGCTCGGAGTTCTGATCAACATTTCCCACCTCAAGGCTTATGGAGGGGACAGTGACTTGAGGAGGGATGATCGCTTCCGTCCCATAAGTGATGGAGAATGAGGCTTCACTAGTCAATCTTCCTTTGGTGGTGTGATAAGCCCATGGTACTTTGGGAAGCTCATCTACCCATTTCGCTTTGGGGCCTCCTAACCTCTTCTTTAGGCAATCCAATATAACTTTGTTGCATACCTCGGGGTGGACATGTGTTGCTTGATCTTGTATTTTGCAAAGAATGTGGTGATCTACTTGCCAATGAATTGTGAGCCATTGTTGGTAACCAGCGATTGTAGGCAGCCAAATTGGAAGATGATGTTTCTCTAAATAAATCGCTCAATGTCGACTTCTTTGGTAGAGGATAGAGCTTTGGCCTCGATCCATTTAGTGAAGTAGTCGGTGGCGACGATCATCATGTCTTTCTTGGTGGGCGCCAGTGGCAAGGGACCCACTAGGTCGATGGCCCATTGCATGAATGGCCATGGACTGTTCAACAGGCAGTAGGCTTCGGCAGGCAGGTTAGGAACCAGTTTATACCGCTGGCAGCAATCACATTTCTTAACATATTTGGTGGAGTCGTGGCGCCTGGTAGGCCAGAAGTAGCCTATCTCTGGGCGAGTGACCTACCTCCAGAGTGGTTGCCACACTCACTATCATGAATTTTGTAGAGAATTTCAAGTGTTTGAGGGTACATTATGCAGGTGAGATGAGGGCTGGAGTATGATCTGCGGATGAGCCTGTTACTTAGTGTCTCACGGCCTTCTGCTAGACCCTAGCTTCGGACTTGTTCGTTGGCAGATTTCCATTCATTAAGTAGTCGATAATGGGGTCTTGCCAGCTAGGGTCCTAGTCAATTTGCATTGTGTCAATCGTCTCTATTTCTTCGATGCTTGGTTGGTCAAGGTG
The DNA here is from genome assembly GCF_902201215.1 of Prunus dulcis. Classification (NCBI taxonomy): domain Eukaryota; kingdom Viridiplantae; phylum Streptophyta; class Magnoliopsida; order Rosales; family Rosaceae; genus Prunus; species Prunus dulcis. The sequence goes on from NC_047654.1 coordinate 2,764,998, forward strand.
TTTGACCGAGATGAAATGTCTGAACTGGGTATCTAGTGCTGATCCCAGGCTTACTAGTGTGTCTGCGTGCTCGTTCTCTGCTCGAGGTACTTGTTAGATGGTGAAGGTAAGAAACGCTTTCAACAACTCTTGGACTTTGTCAAGGTACAAGAGCATCCTTGGGTGCTTCGCTATGTATTCACCTGAGGCTTAATTTGTGATCAGCTAGGAATCTGAATAGATGACCAGCTTCTTGATTGATACCTCCTTTGCTAAGCACAAGCCAGGGAGCAATGCCTCATATTCTGCTTTGTTATTTAAGGCTGGGAAGTTAAACGTGATAGCTTGCCCTAGCAGGATTCCATCTGGGGTGATGATGATGATGCCTGCTCTAGCTCTAGCTCCTTTTTAATTCGACACTCCGTCTAAGCGCAATTGCCACATGTCTCTGGGTTAGCCAAGTTATGCGGAGGTCCTGTCTGCTCTCGAACTTTCCTTCTTTTGCTGACCAGGTTCTCTTCTTTGGCTGATATGGTGAATTTTGCGACGAAGTCTGCTAAAGCTTGAGCTTTTATTGCAGTTTATGGCCAGTAGAGGAGGTCATACTGGCTTAACTTTATAGCCCACTTCATGAGTTGCTCAGAAACGTCATGGCTATAGAGTATTGATCTCAAAGGAACGTCGGTTATGATGATGACTCAGTGAGCTTGGCAGTAGGGTCGCAGCTTTCTCACAGAAACTATAAAGGCCAAAATGAGCTTCTCCAATTTTAGGTATCGAGTCTCTGCATTGAAGAGAGCTTTTAACGTGTAGAATATCGGATGTTGGGCCCTTAGTTCTTCTCGAATAAGAGCTTAGTTGATGGCCGAGTTGGACACTGCCATGTACATGAACAAGTCTTAACTAGGAACTGGCTTTGAGAGCATGGGAGGTGAAGTGAGGTAAGTCTTTAGATTCTGAAAAGCTACTTCGCACTCCTTGTCTCACACTTGTCCTTTTATCATTTCTTCAAGGCTTTGAGAGGAATCGGTTAAGAACCGCTGCTCAGCCCTTCAGACTTTGTATATCCTTCACTATGGAAGGTGATTTCATCTCGAAAATGGCTTTGATTTGGCGTGGGTGTGCCTTAATACCTCGTTACGTGACTAGGTATCCCAGGAATTGGCCGGACGATACACCAAACGTGCATTTACTTGAATTCAGCTTCATGAGGTACTGGCGGAGCAGGCTAAATTCCTCGGCGAGGTTTTTCATGTGATCTGCACACTTGGGGGCTTTGACCAACATGTTGTCCACATAAACTTCCATAGTTTTGCCGATCTGCTTCTTGAAGATTTTATTCACGAGCCTCTGGTAGGTTCCTCCGATGTTCTTCAATCCAAAAGGCATGACCTTGTAGTAGTAGGTCTTTCTCTGGATGATGAAAGAGGTTTTCGCCTTGTCATCCTCAAGCATAAGGATTTGATTATAGCTGGAGTAGACGTCCATAAAGCTGAGCAGCTGATTGTCGGAAGTGGAATCCACGAGCTAGTCGATTGGTAATGGGAAGTTGTCTTTAGAGTATGCTTTTGTTGAGGTCGGTGTAATCGACACAAACTCTCCATTTGTTTTTTTCTTGTTTCGCCACTAGAACAACGTTGGCTATCCACTCCGAGTAAGAGACTTCTTCGATGAAGTTGGCAGTTAGGAGTTTGTCGATCTCGGCTTCAATAATCGCGGCCTGCTTGGGAGTGAAGTTGCTTCTCTTCTACGCCACTGGCTTATTGGCATGGTTGACATGGAGCCAGTGGCAGATGATGTTCGGGTCGATGCCGGGCATGTCAGATGGCGATTATGCGAAGATATCTTTGTTGTTTTAGAGGAATGTGGTTAGCTTCACCTTCTCATCTGGGCTCAGGCGCAAGCCGATTTGTGCTTTTCTGTCTAGCTAGTCAGGACGCAAGGGTACTAGCTCGATGTCCTTTTCGGGTTTTCATCCTTCTTCAGGAGAGACCTTAGGACGAATTCCCTCCACTTAGTCTTGATGCTTTGATTGCTATAAATGGGTATCTATTCCCTTTCCTTTCTAGCCTGCTTGGTCACGGAAATCTACTTGTTTTACTCCCTTTAGGTCTGCCTGACTCACAGGGAGGAACTGTGTTTGCTTGTTTTTCTTAAGACCTTAAGCCGAGCATTTCCTCGTCATTGCCTGATCGCTGTTGATTTGGCCGACACCATCCCCAAGGGATTGGATAGCGGATTTTCTGATGTATGGTGGAGGTGATGGCGTTGATCTTGTCGAACCCTGGTCTGCCCAGAAAGCCATTGTAGGGTGAGACTTCATCAATGACCATGAATGTTTGCAAGCTGATTACAGGTAGGGAGTAAACATCGAGATCTATGGTGCCCATGGTAACCGTTGTTGAGCCATTGAAGCCAGTCAATTACCTGGCTGATTTGTTGATCATTGTCTCCAAGCTCATCTATTGGATGATTGCCAGTTACAGGATATTGGATGCGCTGCCCTCGTTTGCACGGATTCAGTGCACCATGGCCTGAGCGATCTTGAGGACAAGGGCATCGTTGGAAGCCAATCACGGGATCGTCTTCTACTGGTGGAAGGCCGGTCAAGATTTGGGAGATCACAGTGGCCTGTTTGGTCTTCCACTTTTCACTACTGATCGACCCAGACTCCTCAGAGTCAGCTACGATTGTGTTAATCCTTATGACCTTCTGAGGTGGCTCCTTGGAGGTATCGCGATCCTCAATCTACCGAAGGCACAGTATTTTATGATATCCCTCTTGTTCAGGTCTCCTTTCAAGAGGGCAATCTTCTTACCCAAGGTTTGTCCTTCACTTGGGCTAACATTTGATGTATGAGGATGAAGAAGTTGGTGTAGTTCTCTCCTGCCGTAGCGTCTCCTTGTGGGTGGGACTTCGGTCTGTCCTTGTTCATGTTGCTAAACTTGTCTCTTCTTTGGCTTGCGCGCTTGATTGGCTGATCTTCCTACTTGGTAGACTTCTTCGCGGTGATTCGATCGTCATCCTAGAGCGCATAGCTTTCTGCGGTTACGAAGACCTCTGCTAGAGTCCAGCTGGAAGTGATAGTCAGCTCGCTGTATAAGTCGTGCTCAGATGGATGACATTTCTTGAAGGCAGATGACACGATTCGACCGTCGCATCCTACAATGTTAGCTTTTTCTGCTTTAAATCTCTTGATGTAATCTCGAAGGCATTTATCAGACTTCTTGCTTGGGTTGTACAGGTGGTTAAGGTTCTTCTTGATCGTCCGATAAGAAGTGTATTCTTTGGTAAACACATAAGCTAGCTCCTTGAAGCTGCTGATCGACCTGGATGGTAGGGTATGTAACCAATCTTGGGCTGCTCTACAAAAGGTCATTGCAAACACCTTCCTCCAATCTTTAAGTTTCGAAGTCGGTCATTTACAAGCTTCTCGACATCTTTCGCATGCATGGTTTTCCAATCATGTTGGTGACCTTCGTGATTCAAGCAGGGATGGTTGACTTCCTCGTTGAGCCGCAGAGGTCCACCTCCTTGGTTGCCCTGCCTGTGGGGCAAATTAGTATATTGAGCTTGAGAGGATTCCTCCACGAGTTGTCGGCGTGAGTTGATTCTAGAGCGGGTTGGTGAGCATCGGTTGTTGTGTTCATCATGCAGTCGTTCAGAACTCGTACCTCTTGTAGACCCAACCTAGAATGGATACTTCTTTGCGGGCCCAAGTGAGTGTGGACATTGGACTGTGGGCCTAATCTCTTGTGCACATTGGTCCTTAGACCTAACCTTGAACGGATTGTCGACCAGCTCAGAGTATGGCTTGCAGATGTCTGTATCTCTCCCTTGCCTATTTGTCCCTGTCCGACTAGTTTGGGATCTCTCAAAATGCTCATCGGTATGCTCGCGGATCCTCTTCTCCTCGTCAAGGACTCCAAGGTCAGGGCCTTGATTCAAGTTGATTTGCCTGAGTAGTTGGCCAATTATATTATTTTGGTCCTCGTCCCTCTACGCGAGTTGATAAACCCGTGAATTAAGGCCCATTTGACTGCATAGGTTAGGAAGATAGGTGTGGATCGGGCCCAATGGCATATGGGCTAGGGCTCCGTTAGATGAGCACACAGGTGCATACGTCAAGTGTGGTTGCAAAGGTGGGAACTAGTGGATTTGTTCCAAGATCGGGGAATGACCCGAGAAGTTATTGAGGTAGCCATGGATGGTGGTAGCCTCTCTTGCCGCTGCAAGGTGGAGGAGTAGGCCATGAGGCCGTGCAGTGCTGCGGTTCCAGCAGCTTCTGTATGCTACTACTGCCTTCCAGTAGTGGTTATGCTGCTGTTGTGTTCCGGCAGCAGCTGTACACTGCTGCATGGCAGCAAGGCGCAGTTGAGTGGCTCCAACAGCTGCAGTTGGAAGTTGCGATGGGCCGGCCTCCACGGGAGGTGGCTGTGAAGCGGAATCTCTGCAATTCCTTGCGGCAGAGCAAGTTCTCTACCATGGTGTCATGAGACGGAGGGTCGGGACCCGCCATGGTGGTATTGTTCCTCGTACGTCTTGTATCAACCATGGTTGATGGGAGCAAAGTATGAAAAACAACTTTGGAGCATGCTTTGAGTATATCTCTCGCTCTCAATGAAAGCACCAATTTATGGGAGCAAATTTCGTCCCACGAGAATATTCGATCGATTGATTCCCCTTTCTTCTTCGCCGTATCTTTCTTCCTGCAAAATATATTGGGATATGAGGACCACGCCTGGGGGTGTTGGCCAAAGGGCCTCCAATGCCTAAGTTAGTTCAATTGATTCATAGAGAAACAATAGCTAAAAAGAGTACGAAGATATATGTATGGTATGAACCGGGTGGCCGGAGCCTTGTGTAAAGGAGGGAGAGAGAGGGCGGCAATGAGGGAATTTTTGTGAGCTTTAGAATGGCTTACCTCATGCCTTACATAGCCTCATATTTATAGAGCCTCGTAGGGTTAGGGTTTATAGAAAAATAATCCTTGTTGGGAAATGAATTATTTTTCTGATTTTCGGAGATTTAAATCAATTAGGGATTTAATAAGAATCAAATCCCTAATTCAAGGCAAGAATTCCCAAATCAAATAATCCCCAAATGGAAGGAAATATTTAATCTAGGATTTTGCTAAAATTCGGTTCCCACAAGTCCCACATTGGAATATTACAAGAAGTGAAGACTTCTCCTCACTTATAAAACGAGACCATTCTCCACTTAAAAGGGGTTCTTGCTCCCTCACTCTTCTTCCCCTTATCTTTAGGTCTTACCTTTTGTACAATGTAAACAACTATATTATAATGAGAATACCCTTCTTGGAACGTAGTCCATTATTCGGGTGAACCACGTATATTATTCTTGTTTACTTTCCTTATATTATTACCTGTCTAAAGAAATCACTTACCTCTGAAGGCATGCACCCACTGAAAATCCTCGCCTTCACACATCACATTTTACATTTTTAAGTTGGGCCGAATAGTGGTCATTCATTGGGCATCAACAACAATGATTAGAATTACATGGATAATCAACAGTTTTGTAAAATAGCGTTCTCATGCCTTGAAGTAACTCCGATTCCGAAGTGTACAATAGGTGGTGGTATTTTGTTGACCATTCTACTATCCAACATCGCATTTATCCAATTCGAGTTTCCAACCCAAAGCAAACGACAGAATACGCAGTGTCGGTTTCTCAGACCACCCTCCAAGTTGGCCACGTGTCCGTACGCCTGCCGCTGGTGTCACTCTCTCCCCCACATCTAAAACCAACGTCACCATTCTTCCACCATTGGCCTTGGAAATAGCACGTGACCCAAAACCACACCCCCTCTTCGCCTCTGTCTCTCTCTCTCTCTCTCTCTCTCTGTAACTTCAGATCATCGCTAGCCTACCACTCTCTCTCTCTCACACTATGTTTATCCTTTCTGGTTCGCCATCCACCACATTCTTCAGGCCTAGGGTTTCGTCTTCGTCTCTCTCCTCCTCTTCTTCTTCTTCTTCTTCTTCTTCTTCATTATCATCCTCTTATAGGCTGTGTTTGGTCTCTGTGAGATCGAGTGCGCGAAAGAGCTCTGCTTGTCCTTGCCTGTTTTACTCCTTGAAGGTGAGTGCTATGGCAGAGCTGGTGAAGGATACGGAATCGTCTTTATCGCCCATTCAGAATGCGCAGAGGAGGGAGACTAACCATTCTCGTACGTTTCTCAATACCACCACTGAAGAAGGTGAGAGTTCTTTGTCATTTCCGCTGTTTGGCTCCTGAGAAAATGCAAGAATATTATACTCATATTTTTGAATTGAAATGTTCCCCCTCTTGATAATTGAAATTGGTTGTCAAATTTATTTTTACGACCGACTTAAATTTCTGTATAAGACTTGAGTGGTGGTTGTCTTTCCTTCCATTTTCTTTTTGTTCAAAGCTTAATATTCATGTGCTTTTTTTGCATGATACTTTATGCATAGTAGATTCTTTCCTTCTTTGAGAGCCAAACTGTACTCTACTTCTGTGAAGTGTTAAAAAAGCAAATGAAGGTTAGTTTATTTCTTGATCACGTAGCATTTCTTTCTGTTTCCCAGGAGAAGAGCATGAACTTTTTGATATGTATGTTCTTTCCACTACTTTCTTTTTTGCTGCGTAGGAGAATATTGAAGTGTTTGCAATGTTACTTTTTCTTTTATTTTTAAACTTTCCTGAATGAGCTGAGTATTTCACTCGGAAAGAATTTTGTTCTCCCAACTTGGAAGTGATGAAAATTCCTTTCAATTTCCTTTAACTTTAATTTGATGACCAAGTGCAGTGGTTGAAGTTCTGTAAATGTGGAGTAATATGTATTTATTATGCCACATTACAAATCATAAAAAGATAGGGCTCCTTTGTTTTTCCAAGATTGGTAGTCTTCCATAGCAACTTTATTTAGTTCTTGAAGTTCCAATGAAGTGCTATATGTACTCACTGTTCTGTTGGTGCTTTGGTAATAGCCGACCATATATGTGTTTGGTGCCTGATTTCTGCATGAATTAAATCTACATAGGGGAGTGAGAGAGTTTTCTCAAGTAGGTTTTGGGAGAGGATGCATCTCTAATGTTTGTTATAAATTTGGAAATGTTAACAAAAAAGTTCGGGTTGCAGTAGCCATATTTATGTTGAGTGATACATGTATGAGGACCCAACGTTTCTTGTTGGGCATGTATATTTGCCAAGTGATGTACATTGTTTGATTGTTAATCCTTAATATTTCACTTTTTAAAACCCAGTATAGAATATGATATAAAAAGGCTTAGATACATTATTTGTGTTTATGATGTCTTCAAATTGGATACCCATCTTATGTAACACTATCAGGCCTAGGTCTGTTATTGTTGCATCATGCACTAGGGCGTGAAACTGTAGACTGGTTTATGTATATATCTGTGGATGTAGATGTAGATGAAGATGTAGACTAAGTCTGAGAAAAGGACAATAAGGAGAATGATAGTGTCCTATAGAAGGTATTTTATGGGATCTAGTTGTTACTTTGGGGTTGTAAACGCTTTGTGCAAATATGTATATATAGAATCTTTTGATATTCTGTTTATAGGAAAAATGATTTATTTACAGAGGAGTTATAAAGTTATGACAAATTTCTGGAATCTAATTAAAAACCCAAAAGTCTTTCATACTCTGAATACTTTATTTCCTTATACACAGTTATTAGAAAATATTGGTTTTTCACTACACATGAGCTGTCACCTTCACATCCAAAATGTTAAAAATGGCTTATTCAATGGTGGTTGCCTATTTTTGTGTGTTAAGCACCTTCCTTGTGTTTGTTTTCACATAGAAACTCATCTTGGTAAGATATACTTAATGGTTTCGCCGTTCCAAGTCCATGCTAATTAGATATCCGTCAATGCGTGATATATGGACTCACCAATCTTGCATGATAAATGAAATGGGTTCACTAACCATATAAAATTTCCAATAATTCAAAGTGGTGCAAAAAAGACGTAAAAACTGAACATGTGGGCATCAAATGGTTAACCTTTCATCATGGGCTTGTATTTCATGTAGGTAGATTTTTTGGCAGTACATATTATTAACTATTGTAAAGCCATATCAAGTGAACTTTCTGGCTGTTCTTAGACTAGGAGATGGCCTGTGTAGTGATACTACCTCTAGTGCATTGGTTCTGTATTATGCTTACCCACGATAAAATTCCTATGTTATATCCCCATCATGGACCCAAAAGAGAAAGAAAACAAAAAGAAAAAGAAAAGATAGATTACATAAAACATAGATTAAGAGGAAAAGCTATCTATGTGTACATGTTTTATGCTTCATAAGCTATAAACTTCTCCAAAGAAAAGGACGGTGCAAGTCTGTTGGAAGTCTACAGGAGATATTTGTTTATTCAAGTCCATAGATTCCGAATTTCTAAAATTGGAATGGTATACTTCATAGCCCTATGCATTTATATATTAGGTAACTTATTTACACGTCTACATGCCTACATATACATATGCATAAGTACCTACATTTATAGAGATACGTCATACTTTTTTCTTTGGAGGGGCCAAAATTTACAAAATCATGTCTGATGTTCTATGAAATTACAAATTATTTGACCTAAGATAATCAAACTTTCTACTCGAAATTATGATATCTTAATCTATTCAAACTTGATTTTGGTGCAAAAATGAAAGCCAATAACATCAACATTATGTTTTTTAGGAATGCGTGTGCGGTTTGATTGAGCTTGTTATCTGGAAAGAACAAAAGGAATACCTGAAGAACTCATTTCACGTATAGCCATTTACTTTAATTTAAAGTTTGATGTTTAACTGCTACCCTATCTGAAGCAGTGGTCTTGAGCTGTGGAAGGGAATAGAAGAATATTTGAGGAGGAAAGAAGGGTTGTTTTCAGTGTGGGACAAAATTAGATTCCTTGTGTCCCTGAGGGCTTCATTATGGATGTCCCTTCTGGTTTAATTTACCGGGATTGGTCATCTATGCTGACTTAAGTAGTTTGCTTTATTTGGTTTCGGGTTTTGCTGTATTCCTGTTGGATTTCTTGTCCAGCCTGTTTTGTAACTTCTTTATTTAATAAATTGGTCATTTCCTATAAATAAAAAAATTGTACACGCTATGCGCCCGCGCACACACACACACATATGTACATAGATACATATGCACACTACTTTCATCTTTGGAGTGCTCTTGATTGTAAGGTGAAACAATTATTAGAAGTCCTAGAAGAGTTATTTGCTTTCCTATTCTTTCATTTATATACTTTCATATTTTCCAATTGCAGTCTATAATTTTTTCACTAAGAAATTAACATTAATATACTAATAATGATGTTATATATATTTTTGGCTGACCTGACTTCCACCAGGATGCTTGTAGTTCAACAAAAGGTCCAGCTTTAAATATTCTACGTATTTTATCTTTGAATAATGGGAGAGGGGACCAAGAGCTAGGCGGTCTTTAGAATGCAGAAAATCTCCTTTATTTAGCTGTTGACTAATTTGAAATGTTCATTTGTAGAGCTGCTGTGTGCAATAAGGAAGGAAACAGAAGCTGGAAGGCTTCCCTCAAACGTTGCTTCGGGAATGGAAGAATTATATCGGAATTATAAAAATGCTGTAAACTTTTATTCTTAAGCTCATGCTTTACTATACGTAGTTTGATTTGCTTCAGAAACTTTCAATTTTGAATTTATTTGACATGCATAAACATTTTGGCTCACTTTCTTCTGAATGAAATTTGTGTAAAAGATACATGCATGCGTAAATTTATCTATTTTTAACGATTTTAACATTTAAAATTGCCAAAATAAGAAGATTTAGTATTTTCTTCTCAACAAAAGAAAAGATTTTAGTGTTTACTATTTGATTGGAGCTGCAACCATATTATTTAGAGATGATAAAATACGAATGACATATCATATAACCCACACAATTTAGAACTTGCTTGTGAAAAAGAGAGTATCATCCAACTTGCTAAAATATTTCTACTTAGAGATATTATATGTCTGCTGGTGAGTAGGATTTTTAATACTTAATTGAAGCAATGGGGGCCCAATCTCGACTTACTACTACTTAAAGTGACCACGGGACTTACAATTGAATGAGAAGATAACATAGATTCAAATCACAAGCTAACATGCATTTGTTTCTTAGTTATTTAAGGCCAAAAAGAGAATGTGACTTATTTTCTATCAGAAATCTTAAACCATTCAGTCGGAGCATCATGCTTACACGATCAAATAAGCTACTATGTGACCACTGTGCCACTGACCAAAATTTTACTCATGGTTATTAGATTTCAAGTTTGTTTATGAACCCTTGTAAACTTTCTAAACCATGAAAAGTTATCTTTCCTATGCTTCACTGGTTAACTCATCCTAGGGTATTTATATCACCTTCTTGAATGAAATGAACTTCATATATAATCTCTATGTGGAGGGCACTTCTAGAGAGGATGCCCTTTTTTCCTTAGCAGACATGGAATACTGTGTTCAATAACGTGTTGTGTATCATTACTCGTGAATAATTGTCGTTACGTATTATTGATTAGTCATTGACAGAGTATTGACATGTTATCGAATGTATTATTGTATGATATATTTTGAGGGATCCCTCAAATAACCTCAGATGCGTTAGATGCCCAGCAGTCATTTAATCTGACAGCTAAGAAACTCATTTTCTGTTTTGTAATTCTACGGTATCATGATTCAGATTCTCCAAAGTGGAAATCCCAAGGCAGATGAGATTGTGTTGTCCAATATGACTGCTGTATTAGATCGTGTATTCTTGGATATAGAGGTAATATTTGGTTTTTTATGCGTTATCGCACAGCTGCCATAGTTTCTGGTGTATCTATGGGTTATATCAGAAACCACATTATCATTTTGTTTTCTTGTATATGATATACAGTAATTTTTCAGGACCCATTTGTCTTCTCCCCATATCACAAAGCAATGCGAGAGCCTTTTGACTACTACATGTTTGGTCAAAACTATATTCGTCCTTTAGTTGATTTCAGGTAACTTGACAAGTTCCATTCTTTGACCATCTTCATCAGTTACTTTTGGTACATAGTAAGTGAGAATTAATGGATTTATCCATGTAGTCTGCTTTTTCGGAAAGTGAATGTACTGTTTATGCATTGGCTCATGAAGTCCACAGAGCCTTAAAACTGACTGGGTGATGGGTGATTTTTTATCCAACGTGCTTCAGATCATTCATCATGACACTGAAATTAATTAATTAAATTTGTATGGGAATTTCTTTTATATACTAATTATATTGAAAATTGTAAATATTATTTCTATGGTTTTCTACGATTCTTTAATTGCTCTTATGCAACAAGTTAAAGACTAATGTGACTGATGTCTCTTTAAAAAAAATTGTTTGTATTGAAGTGGCTGGAATTGTGAATGGTTCATCATTCCTCCACTCCAACTCGCAGTTGGATGGTTCAAACATAACTCTGAATTAGTGACGCAGGAGCAAAGTTCAAAGTTTTGTAAATGATAATTTTTCTAGTTTCCTATGCTTATTATGCAATTTTCTGAATGTTACTGTCTTTGACTCTCTATGTCGCATGATTAATATATTAGGTGTCATAATTATGTCTATAGAATTCCTAAGTGTATTAATGTGGATCTTTCCAGATTCATGTACCAATTAACCTATAAAAGGGGCTACTTTGTATGCTTTTAAAATCATTTAGTGAAAAAAGAAAGTTCTTGTGAATTCCTGGTTGTGTGTGAGGCATAGGTTGACTTGGAGTGATTCCAAGGCACCTTCTGTGTGATGCCGGAATTTTCTAATTTGTTTACTGGACACCTTTTGTACGATGCCAAAGGCCTGAGTGAGTCCGGATCTCTTTATTTTTCCTATCTGTTTCTGCTATCCTATGTCAATTGGTTTGAACTTTGAAGGGTTATTCGGATATGATGTAAGACTTTTAATTGGTTTCTGGGTTTGCAAAACATTGTGGTAGCTGATTTGTTAAGGTTTGACATATTTGAAATAATGTGATGAAGTAAAATACTGTTGTGTTTGGAATAATATAAATTCTATTGTAATCAGGACTTGTGGTAGAATAACTTGTCCAAAGAGATAGGAGTTGCAGTAAGCTAAGGTGTACGTTTAGAGCATTGAATCAACTGATTGCTCACAATCCCATCAGAGGAATAAGAACCTATAAATCATTTGTATGGACTGCAGATTAATACTTTTACCATCTTCATCAGTCATTTGTATGGTCTGAGGGTTAATACTTGTCATAATGGTCAGTGGAGAAGGCTTAGTGTATGTCTTTTGCCTTCTTAGTGTTCCATTTGTAGAAGTGGAGCAGAGGATACTGATTAGTTATTCCTATATTGGACCATTGCACAAAGATTGTGGTATACACTCTTCGAGTAGGTGAGACTGAGCTGAGTTTTCCTGGCTTCTTCTGTACTTGTTGAGAAGCAAGGAAATTTTTTTGTGGAGAGGTTGTGCAATGGCTGTCTTTTGGGTTTTTCTGAAAACTAGCCCTTATAGAGCCTATTTGGAGTGAAAAACCCAAAACTAGCCACTTATTATTTTCTATGTGGTTCATATAAAATTTTAACACACTAAGAACCAATTAGAAAATGACAAGTGGCTAGTTTTGGGTTTTTCTCTCCAAATAGGTTCACTATGAGTTTTTGTATAATATGTCATGCTAAAATGGGTTTTTGAATAAATATCTCATTTTATAAACCTTCCATCTTGTTATTTTTGGCTAAATTTTTCACTGTATTTTTTGGTAAATCTGAAATCTACACTACGTCTTTTTACTGTTTCACATATTCTTGTGGACTAGAAAAATTCAATAATTAGGGTGTTCGATTACCAGGAAGAGTTTTTGCAAAAACTGGTTAACAGAGAATACTCAGATGAGAAAACAGAAAAATAGATCACCACTCACATTTTCTGTCTTCTTTGCTGTTTTTTGCTTTCATATAAGTTGTATTTCACTTAGTCAATCTAACTATATTCATCATCTAACAGTTCTATTCACATGGAGGTAATTTCGTCTTTTTTATATCAATATAATATTATTTCCCTTGTGTGTTTTATCATTTTGATGTCCTAAGCTCTGATGATTATATGTGCAGAAACTCATATGTTGGCAATATTTCTGTTTTCAAAGATATTGAAGAGAAGATTCAACAGGTACGTTATCTGAGTATTGAGCTTTATTTATTTTTTGGGTTGTGCAGTAACTACTAAATATTGTTGAATTGTGAAACGCTGTTACTTTCTAGCACTAAAATTACACTGAACTTTGTTCTTGTTTTGTTGTTTAAAAGTTATATAGTGGCCTTACATATGCATGAGATCTAAATGCAAGTTTGGCAGTTCAAGTTTTTGTTGAAGTCTTTTGAAACAGTGTAAAAACAATTGTTTTGAAAACAAAGTCATAGAGAGCGCATGCCAAGTGTAGTCAGTCAGTTCCTTTCTTGGGCTATGAAAATAATAACTATTCTTGGTGATTTTGGCACTAGATTAAGGCAATAGCACAGAAGCAAACTGATCTGTGTAGAATGGGATACAAGATTTGGGCTATAACTTCGTTTGGGTGCTAATATCTTAATTTTGGTTGACCAGTAGTTGTCTTGTCCTTTTTGGTGGTGTGATCCTGATGGTACTGTGGTATGCAGTATGCAGTATGCAGATGCCCTATTATCTTCATTAGTTTTGTTGTTGTGTCACTGATGATCAACGCCTGGTCATTTGGTCAGTAAGGGGATAAAATTTGAAAAATATTAATTAGTGTTTCATGAAGACACTCAGAGGTGACTCATGTGATGTAAGGCTTCTGGATTATGCGTGCAGGGTCACAACATTTTTTTGATATCAAACCACCAAACTGAAGCAGATCCAGCTGTCATTGCCTTATTGCTTGAAACAACAAACTCATATCTTTCTGAGAACATGGTGAATCGCTGTCTTCATTCTAACCGTACAATGGACACATGCTATTTTGTGCATTTTTAACTGTTTGCATAACCAAATTTTAGACTTTGTACTGCAGACCTACATAGCAGGAGATAGAGTTGTGACAGATCCTCTTTGTAAGCCCTTCAGCATGGGAAGGTAAAGTTCTTAAATAATGTTATGCAATTAGTATGCAATGCTTTTGTTAGTTAAGTGATGAAATTCTCATTTTTCGCTTTCTTACAGGAATCTGATATGTGTGTACTCAAAGAAGCACATGAATGATGTTCCTGAGCTTACTGAAATGAAAAGAAAAGCAAATACGCGGAGTTTGAAGGAAATGGCTTTGCTGTTGAGGTACCTCAGTTGTTTTGTTTGCCTATGCATTGGTCAAAGTTGGCTTGATTATTATTAGTTGCTCTTCTTATTTTTGCTCATCATGGTCCATGGTGCTACTACAATGTCAAGTTGTTTGTAGAAAGTTTTTTCCTTATTTATTGTTGTTTCTTTATTTTGTTTCCCCAGACAATGAGCCCTGATGTCTTATTCCATTATATCTTTGTTTCCTTTGCTCTTACATTGTTCTTTTCTTGTCTCTGTGAACCTTAGAGGGCATTATACATGTCCAGAACAAACTGAATTTTTTAAAGTACATCTCGTGGTTGGGAAAAGTAGCTAGTAACAAACTGGTGAGGAGCTATGCTGATTTTACTTGTTAGCATACTACAATGCATAGCAACTCATGGTGGTGCTGCCCTCTTTTCTCCATGCATCCTTCTGGTACATAATGGACACATAACTCTGTTTTTCTATATTAGCATGTCAAAATAGAGGAATTGTATCAGAAGTGAGAATGAAGATACTTTTCTTTCTTGGGGCGAGACGCAGACAGTGAAGGTTCATCAATGTGACTAATGCTGAATGGTATTGTCACCTTTAGGTGGATCTGGTGGTAGGTTTGCCAAATAGGGGGGGATGATTGCTTTAATTTAAATCACTACAGGAGGTGATTGCTAAATTCAATGACTGTAAGGGAATAATTTACACTAAATCACAGTATTTAGCGGCCAGTGCCTGTGTTGGTAATGCTTTGGAAGTATGGTACAACTGCTGTGCAACTGAGACAAAATACCAGTCTGGTCTTTACGTGTAGCTTTGGATTGGCAGCTTTAAAGTTGTCAGTGATAAATATGTAGAATACAAGGTAATATGTTAAAATGCAGATAAATTTCCCTGATATGTGAAAGGTGTGGGTTAAGAGATTGTTCAGCTGTTTGCTCTTATTTGCATATTTGTGGCAGTGAAAGAAAATGGCCAGAAACAGAAAGAGTTGGGTTGTAAAAGTTTTCATGGTTAATGGCATAATGTACTTTACACTGGAAACTGTTCCTTTTTTTTTTTTTTTTTTTAAAGAGACAATACACTGGAAACTGTTCTTGTATTATGGTTTTTTGTGACACGTCATGCATTTCCTTTTCTATAAGAAAACATAAGACTCTTTGAAGTAATCAAATCTATGTGTTTTCATATGCTTTCAAATGCAGACATGTAATCAAACATGTTTAAGTGCAGGGGTGGGTCGCAAATTGTATGGATTGCACCTAGTGGTGGAAGGGACCGGCCAGATCCTGTAACAGGAGAATGGTACCCAGTAAGCTCTTTCAACTTTATCATACATGAGAAGTTGGATAAGAAATATTTATGGATTTCTGATATATGTTATTTTTTATTTTCTCTAGTGATCTTTTTGTTAAAAGTTTTTATCTCGATAAGAGATTCATTGTTCCTGTGATGATTTTTATCATGCATTGTCTCTGTAGTGTTGCTACATAAGGTCTTAAATTTGCATCCATGTGTTGTGATTGTAAATTATGGATTCAGCTCAAGCAAACCATGTACTGAGCATGGATAGAACCGGGACTCAACATCTCTAGAGGAAACCATAAATAGATTGTGGATTATTTTGAACTACACTCCAGCCTATTTTTTTGTTGAAATAATTTACTAAAGAAAATATTTACTAAATTTGACGTCAACTTAGTTGTGGAATAGGCTACAGCTGGTTAATGTTGGCATATACTATTCCTATGACTAAGAATTTACCAATATAGAGAAGCATCCACTTATATTGCCAAGGATATGGAGTTGGTGGTGGTGCTATATTAAGTTTTCTACTTAGCTGCAATCATTTTGTTTTACTATGGTTTCTCAATTTGGATATCAAGAAATCTTGTTAGAACAATATTTGAGAAAACCAATGACTCTGTGATGTAGGATATGGGTGAATTGAGAATTTAGGTAGTTTAGCTGAAGTGAAAACAATGGAAAACAGAAAATAGAATGAACAAGGATAGGTCTGGAATCACTCCAGGGGTTTGGCTTCACACTAAGTAGTCTCCAATCTCTGGAAAATAAACTTTTCTTTATATCTCAACAACTCAACTCCATAATGAATTACATGAGAGGGGTATTTATAGCTAACTAAAACCTAGAGACAATAGGATAAAAAATCCCTTGCTAAAACAGAAATTCTAACCTAAATAAAATAGGGAACTTAGAAATCCTACTAAAATCTGGAAAACTTAAAAATCTTACTAAAATCTGGAAAACTTAGAGAACAAGCTAGAAACTAATCGCAGGAATCAAAATTTGCCAGATTTAAAGACCAAATTAAATGACTTCCTCTTCCATCTCTTTCTTTTGTAAACCCTAATGGGTTTGACAAAGATGTCACTATGAATGAATTTCTTCATAATTGTTGGAACTTATGACGAGATAATTAAAATTACCAATGGCCTCTTAGTGTAATCTGTACCCAGCAAAATAGTTTGCCATGGAAGCCTTACAAGTATAATTTTTTTTCCTGTATATTTTTCTTTAGAACACATTTTTACACACTAAAGAAACTTATTGACTGGTCAGGCACCTTTTGATGCTTCTTCACTGGACAATCTAAGAAGGCTTGCTGAACATTCTGCTGCTCCAGGGCATATATATCCCTTAGCATTGTTGTGCCACAACATCATGCCCCCACCGCTCCAGGTTTGTTGTCTCTGTTTTGGTCTTTCCTATGCTACTTTTCCTCTTTTGTGATACAATTCTTTTCCAGGTGGAAAAAGAAATTGGAGAGAAGAGAATGATCTCCTTCCATGGTACTGGATTGTCGGTTGCACCAGAAATCACCTTTTCTGATATTTCTGCTTCCTGTCAAAATCCTGAAGAGGTGCGTGCTGTATACACGTCTTCCACTTGCCTGGTTGATGTGGATGGTTCCTGTCATATGCTTCTTGATCTTTACATTATTTTGCAACGAAATATCTTATGTAATTTTGCCTTTGTCATATGCATTTAAATCATGTCATCATGCCATTTTACAGAACCGCTGAACAGTGTGGAAAACTTTTCTCCGCCTGTTTATTGGTGATGAACATTAGCAGTTAAGTAATAGTCATTTCCTTAGCAAGTCAACAATTATGTAATGACTGGTGCACAACCGGAATAGATTGGTCAACAATTTGTAATTGTTAAATCTCACCTTTATCCCTCGACTTTTGACCATTCTTACTCTGGTTCCTGAACTTCAAAACGTCCCAATTTTAGTCATCAAGCTATATTTATGCTACTAAAGGAAAAAAGCTGCATGCGGTTGAAAACATAACAGAAAAAGGTCATGTTGTTTATCACTAAAGCCCTAAAGCCTGAGAAATCCTGAGAAATTCGGCCTATGTTTTTTCAGATTTACAGGTCTTTTCAGTTTTAACTTCTGTTTGTTTCTTTTTTTCAGCTTGAGTGATCAAAATTACCTTGAATTAGTGGTGATGTGTGTGACATATTAACTTTTTGAAGGGGGATTAACTGACACTTTCTGTGAGGGCCAAACTGGGACTTTGTTGAAGTTCAGGGACCAAAGTGCCACGTGTGTCAAAGTTCACAGCGCAAAATTGAAATTAGCTCTAATTGTTGTATAAACTTCTGTATTGTTTCTAAGTTTTCTGGCTGTTCTCTCTTGCAGGCTAGGGAGACATACACACAAGCTCTGTATAAAATTGTTACTGAACAGTACAATGTGCTCAAATCTGCTATACATTGCAAACAAGGGCTAAAGGCATCTACGCCAAATGTTTCTTTGTCACAACCATGGAATTAGTCTATCTTTAAACATATTTGCCTTCTTACTTAGCTTTAATAATCAGGTACTTTCGCAGATCCTAAATTTTACATTTAAAGTAGGATAATGATCTATTGCCTTCATTTTCTTATATTAGTGAAACATATTTTTAACTCCGAAGAAATATACAAATCTTGGATAAGGAATCCATTCATGTATATTAATTAAAGCTTATAAAACCTGTCATGAAATGCTAAACAAATAAGTGTGCACTTGACTGCAGTGAAATGTATCTAGTTTTTAACTTTTCTATAAACGGGAAAAAGTTGGCTGGCAGCATGTTTTACAGCGTTTAAGAGTATCGTGTTCATGAAATCCCTAATACAGAATCTGGAAAATCAATGAAAGGTAGAACAAATATTTTCTTAGCTGATTTTTGCTCATTATAAGTTAATACTTGTGCTCATTTGGGGACAATTGAATTTATTCCAATCCACATTGGTGATTATCTTGGTTCTTTTATTAACTAGATTTTTTTGAATCTTGCAGATTAGGACTTTACCTTAATTTTGCAAGTCCTGACCACAAAAGGCCACTGGTCCTTCGAACACAAGTATGCACTGTGCCAAGAAGATTTAATTGAAGCTGATGACAAACATAAGTTCAACGTCATTTAGATGGAGATTCTTTTTGTTCATACGGTTTAGGCAAGAGCTGGATTCTTTGGAAATTGAAGCTGTCTGGCAAGGGTTCGGTTTTTAGGTGTATACTGTAGATATGGGGCCAGTTGTTGATGAGCAATGTAAATTGAACTTTAGATGTTATTTTTAAATCAATAGCTCTTTCTCTAGCACCTGAGAAATCTTAAAAGTTTCAAGAGAACCCTATACAGCTGAGAGAATATTGGTGACTGCCTGCCAGAGAGGCAATTGCCGTCTCATGTTCAAATTTATGCTGTTTGTACTAGTTTCAAATATTCAATGGTTTCTTTTTCTTTATTCATCTTTTTATAAGACGTTATTAGCACAAGTATCTCTTTTCTTTTCAATTCTTTTATTAAGAGTTAAATGCTGCAATGATAATTCACAACTCGAATGGTATAATATTACGTGCATCGTTGCTCTTTATTATCCTTTTATTGGAAGTTCTGATTCACTTACGCCGGCTTCGAATTATCGTATTCAAATCTCTCTGCGTGAACCTTCTTCAGCTCCTTCAACATGTGCCAATCGAAGTGTTGGCGATGAAAACACCACTTGGTTCCTGGCCGCCTCCATCTCCAACACTCTATTTTCTTCATTCTCTAATCCTCTGTTTGGATGAAGGAATTGAAGATTGCATAGAATTCTACAATGATGGAATTTAGATTTTCATGATTTCAATTTCTGGCAATTGAAAATTTCAGTGTCTGGATTTATATATGTCGAATTTGTACATGGCACTACGGAAATTGTGAAATGACACATTTTGATCGAAATTAAACTCAGGAATTTGATGCCCCAATTTCCACGATTTTTTCCTCACTTCATTTAATAAATTCCGGGCTTAAGTTGCCAAACAACATAATTGTCAATTTCTCCTCTTAAATTTCGAACTTTTGGCTAAATTTTGAGTTATTTTCCCTCATCCAAACGAATGGTAATACTTTGTATGTCTTTTTTTTCCTCGTTTATTTCTTCTTCTTTTTCTGCTCTGAAATATGTTATCCTTTCAAATTTCCTTTTTTCTGAAACTCCTTATGTATTTTTAGTTTTAACTATTTATTAGTAAATTATTGTGAAACTCCTTAGGTCCCTTTGATAACCATTTTAATTTTAGTTTTTAGTTTTCATTTTTCATTTTGTGTGCTAGAATATACAGGAAAAAGAGGGGGAATGGTAGTGAGACTAAGAGTGAAGATGGGATTGAGAGGGAAGATGAGAGGGTAGGATGGGGGGGAGGAGTAACAAAAGTGAAAACAAAAACGGAAAATTGAAATGTATTTGAAACTGTTTTCACTTTCAATTTTTTATTTTCACTTTTGTTACTCCTCCCTCCCATCCTCCCTTCTCATCCTCTCTCTCAATCTCATCTTCACTCCCATTATCACTCTTATTTTCCTCTATAATCTAAGCATAAAAAATAAAAACTAAAAACTAAACACCACAATTTTCAACAGAATTTTGGATGGAGTCAGTGTTAAGTGAATTTGGTGTATAATTCCATAACATATTTCAAAAAAATTTCTCATATAGAAAATAAGACATGTGAGAGGACTTTTTTGGGGTGAGTAACACCTCTTGACTAATATAAGCTCGTGCTTATCTCTCACTAATTTTAAAGTCTCTTAATAAATTGCATGATGTACAACCATAGTAAATTTCAAGGGCTTGTTTGATAGGAAGGACTAGACTAGACTGGACTAACTAGCAAAATGCCTATATTTCATATGTATTCAAAGCATAATATGGATATTGTTGTCTAACGTGGAGGACGAATGAGAATTATCTATAAGAGGTTGATGACTAAAACTTATTCCTCATAATCCCCCTATGAGGAATAAGTTTTAGTCATCAACCTCTTATGAATAGTCCTCCTCCATCCTCCAAGTTAGGCAACAATGTCCATTTTAGAGGTAAATACCGAATACCCCCTTCAACTATTTCGACTATCGAACTTAGCACCCTAACTTATTTTTTTAGACAATTTAGCCCTTGTTTTAAATTTATTTGCCAATTTCGCCCATGTTGTTAGCTTTTACACAATTCCATCCAAATGTCTGGAAAAAACACCACGTAAATGGCACGTGCGTCACTGTTGAGGGTAATCTTGTCCTTCTAATCCTCATCCCCCTTTTAGCCCTCCCTATTCCTAATTCCCAAATTAGAGTTAGTGTTCAGACTAAAAGATTCAAAAAAGGGAGAGAGAGAGAGAGAGAGAGAGATATATATATATATATATATATATAGATTTGGGGGAAATTAATAGACTTCAAGATTTGAAACAAAGGTGAGACAAAGCTGATTTGGTAAAGGCAAGAGATTGAATATGAAAATCAAATATGGTGGGGAAGCTCCCACATACAACAAGTAGCTTACTTTATTTTATTCGTTTGAAGCACTTGTTTGGTTTGATTCTTTGTTTATGTCGAGCTTCATTCAGTTTTATTGTTTTGGTTATGTCAGACTTCCTAAAAAAGCCTAATAAAAGGAAGAAAGTGGTCCCAATGTATGTTGTCTATCGACTCAGACTTTAACAATGTCGGGTTGTGAATGTGGTCCCTATGCATATTGTTTGTTTATTGTTTGTACGACAATATGTAAGTTGTTTATTGTGTTTGTATTGTATTGTATTGTAGAGGGTAGATAATAAATTAATTGGTGTGCATCTAATCCTGACATGTTTACACTTAAAGTACACCATAAGGGTTACTTTGTTGATGGTTTATATATAGGAGGTATTGTACAATGGGTTGATTTGCAAGATTCAAATGAGGTGTCAATGCTTGACTTATTTGAAGGGGGTAAATACCTTGATTATTATGAAAAGAGCATTCAATGCTATTAGAGCACCTCCACCGCAACCTAACAACCATGTCACAGGCCGCTCCCCCAAAAAAAATATTTGGACCTCCAACGTGCAAAAGGCAGCATGGACAAGGCATGGGATCCACCAGCCCGGGCAAGCCCACAGGCAAAAATGGACTGGGATGTCAACGTCGGCGCCTAATTTTCAAATTTTTTTTTACTATTGGTGCGTGTATTAGTAAAACAAATTGAAAATCAGCCACTAACCCACCAGCCCACATAGCACAACAGCTATAAGCCACGCGGCTTCTCCTTGAGCCTCAAATCAAAAAATCTTGCCTAATCCAATGGGTGTCCAATTTTTGGCTAAAAAATATTGAAAAAAAATATCAAAATTTTTTTCTATAAATACTACCAATATTATTCATTTTCTACTACAAAATTCCATTTGTGCAAAAATACAAATTGCCTCTTCCATTGAAGCCGAAGTGTCGTGAACAAACGTTCGAAGAGGTCAAAATCTTGGCGATGAGGTAAAAAAAATAATAAAAATTGCCGTTTTATTCAATTTAAAGTCATTATATATATATATATATATATATTTCTTGCATTTCCAATTTCATTTTTTTTAATAGATTATTCAAGGGAAAATAAAAAAGAGGAAAACCATTACACATGGCTCCACAAGTGAACAATGCTCGCCGTCGGTTCTAGTGGTGCATTCCATGTCGGAAATAATGGCACTATTACGTCCTCCGAAGGAAAATACACCCCACATCGTGATTTGGTGGAACCGCCTCCGCCAATGATTTAGTCGTCCTTGTACTCCATTGTGTCAAACTATGAGGATCGGGAGTATTTCAATTGTATGATGAGTGAGATGTGAATTTTATAATAAATATGGACACGTGGCAACCAAAAATCTTATCCAAAAATTTAATTTGAAAATTTTATCCAACAATGTTATTTGAATTTTTAGGTGAGAATTTTATAATAAATATTGACACGTGGCAACCGAAAATCTTATCCAAAAAGCTTATCAAAATTAATGGTTTTGTTTACACCATAATGAACCGAGCAGTCCCAGCATCAAAGCGACTAGCACCAAGGCAACCACGCCTTCTCCCATGCCGAAGGAAGACACACTTCCAAGGACGAGCAGACCCAGCATCAAAGCGACTAGCACCAAGGCAACCACGCCTTCTCCCATGCCGAAGGAAGACACACTTCCAAGGTGCCGGACACCTGCCGAAGCTCCCAAATGCCAAACCTAATATCCATGACACGTGGCGCCACTACAACGGCTTGCACAAAGTCCCACATTGGAACTTTGTGCAAAGCTCCCACTTTCACTTCCCTATAAATAGGGAACAGTACCCAGGTAAAACCAAGAGACCATTCCCCTACTTTCACTGTTACTCTGCCAGAATTACTACCTGTAACTGACTTAGGCATCGGAGAGCCTTCGGCCGGCACCACACCGGTGTCCGAAGCTTAATGGTTGCTTCTCCTCTTTTTACCTTCTACAGGTCTTACCAATCCATTTCACCCAAGGGCTTCAGCCCTCTTCCCAGCTGAAGACCTAGTACCTCTGATCACTAAGTTGGACTCAAATAGTGGCCGAGCCATTTTGAGCATCAACAGTTTGGCGCCGTCTGTGGGAATTCGACACTTGAATCCCTTTTTTCTCTATCAGCCCAGCTGGCTCCTTCACCCCTCAGGCCCCGTCGCCTCTTCTTCACCCCACATCCTGCTATGCCGACCGAGGATAGCCACGATACCCAGCACCAGACCCCCCACGAGGGTACTTCCCGAAGGAAATCTCCGGGAGACGCCTCTCTCCGGGAGACGCCTCCGTGATAGTATGACTAAGATGTCGGAGAAGTACGAGCATCTTCATACCCGGAATGCTGAGCTAGAGCATGACTTTCGTGTTCTAAAGCGGAACCAGGAGAGGACTCGTGCCCAGGATGCCCAACAGGACCTGACCCAGAACGTTGGGAATCCTCAGCCGAACCAGCCAGCACATTCCAGCCACAGCTCCCCGGCCAACTCTAGGATCCGCAAGGGAAAAGACCACCTTCATCCGGAGCAACCCCCGTCGTGACCCCTTTGCGTTCCCCCACCAAAGGACCGGCCTCATGAGCCAGTCAGGATCTACCAAGATTGCCGGGATCGCATCTCGGACCGTCAGCCAAGGCCGATCCCTATCCCTGTCAACCTCGAGGACCCAAGGGTGACACACCTGGGCCCATCGCCAGCCCCCGTCCGCGCACCTAACGGAGAAGGTGTCGGGGACTCGGATGGTTGGGAATTCTATAATTCAGAAGATTGGGAACATTCCCCAGCCCCGGGCCTTTGGCGCTTGAAACTCTTCCTCATGCCGACCCTGCTATGAGGCTTCTCTTCGAGAAGGTCCGGCGCCTGGAAAGCGAGCAGCATCGCAGCCATCAACCCCTCTGGGCGAAACCACGGCCAGGGCCTTTTACCGAGCGGATCCTCCACTACCACCAGGAGAAAGATATCCAGCCACTCCGCATCGCTTTCTACACTGGCACGGAGGATCCTCTCACCCACATCCACTCCTTCCAGTCTGCCCTTGGATGCAAAGGCCTTACCGATGAAGGCATGTGCCTCCTCTTCCCTTCCACCCTCAGCGGCGCGGCCCTGAATTGGTTCTACAGGCTCCATCCCCGCACCATCAACTCCTTTGATAGTCTCAAGCAGACGTTCCTGGACCATTTTATGATCCAGACTGATCGCCTATACTCGGCCGACGACTTGTATATGCTTCGGCAGGCTGAGGACGAACCCCTTCGGGAGTATGCAGCTCGGTTCAGCCATGAATACTCCCGCTGCCCAGACACTGACGATCGCGCTGCCTTCGGCGCTTTCAAGAGCGGCCTCCGCGAGTCCAACTTCCGCTACCAGGTTCATAGCAATAGTTGGAACACATATACCGAGCTGATGAAGCAGGCAGCGATCCACGCTAAGGCTGAATACTTCAATTCTAAGCGTGGCCCAGCCAACCTGGCACGCAACACTTTTGCCGATCCTCCACCTGCTTCAGCACCCACCCCGGCCCCACCTCAGCATTCTACCCCTGCCCCGAATGCCCAAGACAACCAACAACATAAGCGGAAGGATAGCTACCAGCATTCCTTCGGCAATAACAAGCGTGGCAGACATGGCAACCACCACCAGTCTAGCGGAGGCAACCCTCCCAAGACCAATGATCGGGCCCCTCTCCCCCTCACACCCAGGCCCAGGTTCGAGGTGTTCACGACCCTCAACACCACATATGAGAACGTCCTGGTGCTTGAAGCTCCCATCATCCCCAAGCCACCCCCTCGGCGACCATCCAACAAGCCTATGCCAAACACTGGGGTCTTCTGCCGTTTTCACCAATTCAGCGGCCATGACACTGAGTCTTGTGTTGCATTACGCAACATAATTGAAGGGCTCATCCGGGAGGGAAAGCTAGACAACTATGTCCACAACATACCAGCCCCGCCTAACCCTCACCAAAGACAAATCAACATGATCTCCACGATCAACGGAGGCCCTACCCTGGCTGGCACCTCCAACAACTCCATCAAACACTATGTCCGCTCCACCTATGCGCGCCAGGTCTTCAGCACCGAGCATGGACGCTTGCCGAAGACACACAGATCTGGCTGGGCCCCCATTACCTTCAGCGAGGAGGAGGAGCGCGGTGTTATCCTCCCCCATGACGACCCACTCATTATCCGGGCTGACATTTCTAACTTTGACGTTGGGCGTATCCTGGTGGACACTGGCAGCTCAGTCAGTGTGATGTTTGCCGAGGCCTTCAATGAACTCCAGGTCCCGCCTCACCTACTCGACCGAAGCATCCCACCCCTAGTGAGCTTCTCGGGCGATGTGGTCCAGCCCATTGGCAGCATCCATCTCCCTATATCAATCGGGGTCGCACCCCAGCGGACGACGATCACTTCCCCCTTCCTTATCGTGGATTGCCCCACGGCCTACAACGTCATCCTTGGCCGCCCGGCCTTGGCCCAAATGAAGGCTTTTATTTCAACACATATGCTGCTGTTGAAGTTTCCCACTCCTAATGGCCCAGGCACGGTGCGCGGCGACCAACTCGGGGCCCGAAGCTGCTACGCTTCAGCAGTCAAATCCACCAATCGCCAACATAAGAGTGAAGCCCTTGCGGTAACCCAGGCTCCCGCCCCTCCCCAAGCTGGCACAGAACCACCTGAGGACCCAAGGGAGGAGTCCATAACACCACAGGCCGAACCTATGGAGGACCTGGAACTGGTTACCCTTCATGACGACATCCCGGATCGGCAGGTCCGGATCGGCACCTCCATTTCGCCGGAACTTCGCTCTGAACTGGTCGCCTTCCTCCGCCTCAACTCCGAAGTCTTTGCATGGTCCTACAACGACATGCCTGGCATCTCACCAGACATCATATCCCATAGGCTTAGCGTCAATCCCGCTGTCCGACCAGTTCGACAGAAGCGCCGAGCTTATGACCCCGAGCGCTATGAGGCCATGAAGGCGGAGGTGGATCGATTGAGTAGTATCCGATTCATTAGGGAGGTTGACTATCCCACATGGCTGGCCAATGTCGTGATGGTTCGTAAACCAAGGAAGGGCTGGCGCATGTGCGTCGATTACACCAACCTCAACCGGGCCTGCCCGAAGGACAGCTTTCCCCTACCCCGCATTGACCAGCTAGTCGATGCCACAGCGGGCCACGCCCTCCTCAGCTTCATGGATGCTTATTCAGGTTACAACCAGATCTTCATGCATCCCGAAGACCAGGCCCACACCTCTTTCATCACGGACCGAGGACTCTACTGCTATAAGGTGATGCCCTTTGGCCTCAAGAACGCCGGGGCTACATACCAGCGTCTGGTGAACCACCTTTTCGCCCCATTGATTGGCAATACCATGGAGGTTTATGTCGACGACATGCTAGTCAAGAGTCGCACAGCTGACCAGCACATCCCCAACCTCTCTGCCATGTTCACCATCCTGAAGCAGTACAAGATGAGGCTAAACCCCACCAAATGTGCATTCGGGGTGGCTTCAGGCAAATTTCTGGGCTTCATGATCAGCCAAAGGGGTATTGAGGCCAACCCAGAAAAGATCCAGGCCATCTTAGATATGACAATACCTAAGACGGTCAAGGATATCCAAAGCCTTACAGGGCGTGTTGCTGCCCTGACTAGATTTATCTCCAAGGCCACTGACCGCTGCGCCCCATTCTTCAAGGCCCTCAAGGGCACTAAGCAAAACATCACTTGGACTGCCGAGTGTGAAACGGCTTTCAGCGAGCTCAAGGAGTATATGGGCCGAGCTCCTTTGTTGTCAACCCCTGAGCACGGAGACATCCTCGTGGTTTATCTCTCCGTCTCAGCTTCGGCTGTTAGCTCAGTGCTCATTCGATTGAAGGACAACGCCGAGCACCCAGTGCATTATGTCAGCAAGGCATTGCAAGATGCCGAAGTTCGATACCCAGACGTCGAAAAATTGGCGTTCGCCCTGGTCGTCTCGGCCAGACGCCTCCGACCATATTTCCAAGCTCACACCATCCATGTCTTAACCAACCAACCACTCCGACAGGTGTTGCAGAAGCCAGAAACCTCTGGGAGACTGGTTAAATGGGCTATTGAACTTGGCGAGTTTGATATTCATTACAAACCCCGCCCGGCTATGAGGGGGCAGGCCGTTGCTGACTTTTTATCCGAATTCACTGAGCCCCAAGCTTCTGCAGCTACTCAGCTCATAACCGAACCCAATCCCTCTCCGAGCCAGGACCAAACCCCCACCAAAAACTCTCTCGACCTAACCCAGCCCCTGTGGACCTTATTCGTGGATGGCTCTTCTAATGCCCAGGGGTGTGGGGCCGGGATCGTTCTGGTCTCCCCAGACAAGGTTGCCCTCGAGTACGCCCTCCGCTTCAA
>NC_047654.1:2799060-2812241 GCF_902201215.1 Prunus dulcis
TCTTGCCCTTGCCTTTTGGGGTGGAGGTGCTCTTACAAGCACAAGACAATTGAGTGGGTTGAAATTAAGGCAATTAAGGATTATTTTGAAGCTGGTGAAGTTGTTGAAAGGGAGGCAATTGTTTGTGTTCTACATAACTAAATTCCAACACATGGGCCTACTCCTACTTCTGAGGTTCAGTGACAGGACCCGACCCAAATTCCACTTTGGAATCCCTGTCGAACCATGTGCGTGTACAACACCTAACCGATGTTAAGCACAAATGTGCAAAATACCCTTTTAAACCTAAATCCAAAGATTTCATCCAAAAAAAACCTAAATCCAAAGACTCTTTTAGGGTTCGACAGCTACCAAAAAACGGCAGTCTCCCCTGAAAAAGGGTCAAACCAATAATTTTTACCTGCAAACAGAGTCACAAAAAAAAAAAATGTTTCTCCCAACGTTCAGCACACACAAGTTAAGTTCACGAACAAAATAGTTAATTCGGTTGGCTTCAAGCCTTACATGGTTTTGGGACTATATCAGAGCATAACTAATGTAGTTAAGTTTACAACCAAAAACTTAATTACAACAGAGTAAGCGCCTACACAAGAGAGAAGAAGGAAATGTTGTAGGTGGGGGAAGGCCCTCAAGTGGTTGTCTGGTACTCGTCTACTGCCTGGGGGGCGCAAAACAAAGAAAGTGTGAGTGGACAAAAAATAAATGTTAAACATCGTGAGAACATAATAACCCCACCCTTTAAAATTTTTAGCAAACTCGATTTAGTTCTATGCTATGTTTATCCAAGGAAATAGTATTCATACATAAGCACAATATATTAAACAAAGGACAAAACACTGCTTTAAAATAAATAAAAAAAGAATTTCTCAACTGTAAAACTTTCCACCCATATATATCCATGTTATCCTCACAGAACTCAGGGGACATAAAGTCTACCTGAGACGCAATCCTCGCAGCACATGATTCTAGCGTCCCGGACTCATGGCACATGGTTATACGAGCGTAGACTTATCCAAAGATAACCAAATCGTCTGAAGACAAACCATTTCCTGAAGCAACTAAGATGACATCAGAAACGAAGGCAACCAAAGGATATATAGGTGGTTTTGAAAACATTTCCAAAACATTTCTCAATTTCAGTTATCAATTCATTCACAATTTTTTCGAACTAACTCACTTTTCAATAATATTAACAATAATAATAATAATCATGATAATAACAATAATAATAATAACCTTTTCTTAACCAAAACCAAATGTTCGGAAAGTGCACACTATAATTAATCTATTCATAAATAAATTCATAAAATCATCATAGTAAGAAAAATCATTATAAAATAAGTGTGCACTCATTGTGAGTCCAAACTCGCTTGACCCTTCGAAGGTCCCTCCGATTTTGCAAGTGAAGTCCGAGTGCCTAAGAAAGAATACAAATTTTAGTTATAAAAAGTTCTGAAAGTCCCTACGGGTTCAACAAAGTATACTAACCTCGTTTGCAATTTTGGTCCAAATCGAGAGGTCAAATCACTCTTGATCGCACAATCGGACAGTCATCATTTTATGTCATCTCTGAATCATTGATTCATAGTATCCGGGACTCTAATTCTCGATCCGTGAGTTCCTATACGATCCTAGAGGTACCTAGATCAACATACTTGGAAATGAAGTCGATCCAATAGTCCGAACGTATCGACTTGGATATCGCCTAAAATGCGTAAATCCGTTCAATCATCAAACGATAACCAAATTCGAATCCAAGCATACTATCATGCTAGGGACGACATGGTGAATATTCTAGAACCAAATGGGCCACCCAACCTTGGCCCATGCGCCGCCACAATAGCCAGCAGTGCGTGGGTGTCCTAATAAAATTTCGGCGACCGAAAAATTCTCAAAACACCCTGCAATACTTATACCTACGTAATCAGGACAACTAGAGGAGCAACTTTTGTTCTTGGGCCATGGCCAAAAAGTGGCCGGAGC
This sequence comes from Prunus dulcis, assembly GCF_902201215.1. Taxonomy (NCBI): domain Eukaryota; kingdom Viridiplantae; phylum Streptophyta; class Magnoliopsida; order Rosales; family Rosaceae; genus Prunus; species Prunus dulcis. The sequence continues at coordinate 2,801,044 of NC_047654.1, forward strand.
TTGCCGGAAAATCAAACCAAAAATCAGTCAAAATTTAGATCCTAAATCGAGCTTCAAAACTTCGTAATTGATCCTAACCAACCCAACCATTAGCTAGATCACGTTGAATAGATGAAATACCTGGATCGACAAAATTGGTGGCTGAAATCTTTGGAAATTTCGACAGAAAATACGAGAGAAAATCGAGCTACCACCGTCACTAGAGCTGCTAGTTTCGCCAGAGAAAGGGAGGGATGCAAAGAGGGAGTTGAGCTGGTTCTTTTGGGACCGGTCTCTTGGCCGGAAGTGGCCTGAAGTAGGAGCTGCAGACCAAACAGCGGCCAGCTGTGTTGTTTCGCGAGAGAGAGAGAGAGAGAGAGAGAGAGAGAGAGGCTTATTGCTTATTTAAATCCCAAAAATCCCCACGAATCCAAAAATGACTATCGTGACTTTACCTGAGGCAAAATTGTAACTTATCAATTTAATATATTAAATAAATGGTTGAAATTGGGTCAGGGTGTCACATTCAGTCCCATTATGCTTTGTAAATGTTCAAAATGCTGAAGATTATGAAGATACTTCTCATGGATATGATGGTAATGAAGAAACTGCTCATGTTGACTTCATGGATGTTGAGATAGAGGAAGAATTTGGTGAGGCAGAGGAAGAATTTGGTGAAGGTGAGGGAAGCTTCTGTAGCGTGGCAAGATGGAGAGGATGAGCAAGACGGGGAGGATGAGGAGGAAAATGGTGATTTCATAGATAGTGAGTTTGAGCAAAATGATGAAGAGGACAACATGAATTTTCATAAGTATGTTGTAACTGAAGAGCAAGATGATGAGTACAAAGAACCAGGTGAGGTTGAGACTGATGATTATAATACATCTGACTTAGATAGTTTCATAGATATAATGAAGATGAAGATGGCAAGAAGACAGGTCTTAGGCAACCAAAATTCAAGCAGTACAATAAACAACATGACTTGTTAGATCCAAAATTCCACTGAGGGATGGAGTTTCCTAATATGCAGGAATGTATAGAGGTCATTAAGTACTATGTATACAATCTTCTTCTCTCTAGCTCTTTCTCTTCTAATGAGTTGATTCGCCTCTTCAACCGACGTATGACATGTGTAGCACGGTCAAACATTTTGGGGTCCTAATCCTTCCAACCACAACCACTGCCATACTTCTCTTTACAACACACATGTAACCTCCTCCCTGGACTACCATCAGACAAGCAAACAATCGTTTCAACCTCAATTCCATATTGACAGATATGTACTATATCATCCTCAGTAATAAAAGTGCTCAAACTCAATTCGGTTGAAGTTGCAAGTATGTTCCTATTTATCCTCTCTTCAAGTGCAGTTTCTTGTCTTGTTCATGAAATTGATGAACATAAGCAGAATGAAAAGGTTAGAATGCCTACAAATGCGGTTGGAATCTGTCATAAAGCGGTGGATTTTGGTGCGAATTGAAAGAGGAAAATTAAGAAATATGAGGGAAAAGGTTTTGAGGATTAGAAGGACGAGATTACCCTTAAAGTGGACGCACGTGCCATTCACGGATTTTTTTTATGGACATTTGGATGGAATTGTGTAAAAGCTAACGACAGGGGAAAAATTAGTGAGTAAACTTAATATGAGAGCTAGATTGTCTGAAAAAATAATTCATGGTGCTAAGATTGACAGTTGAAATAGCTCAAAAGGTGTTCGGCAGTTTACCCTATTATGCCTTGATTGCTAATTTAGTCATTCCTATCAAACAAGCCCTAGGTAGTCCAGTTTAAGTCAAAATGAATGTTTTCCTACTCTAACTAGGAGTTTGCCACATGCAAGAAAGGTTAACATATCAAATTTTGGAAAAATCTTAAGTGGAAAAATTAAAGTCAACTCAAAAAAGTCAAAACAACACATCATCATATGATGTCATCATCTGCCATTTAACCATGCGTAGTTATCAAGCAAGTCCATGTAAGCTTCGTAAGAATCCTTGAAAAGTCAAAACCTAATCATAGAAGGATAAGGAAAAGAAAAGAAAATTAGTCGTCCTTGAGGAAAAGGACTATGTCTAGGCAAACTTTTTAGTTCTTATGTTTTAAGCTTAATTATGTTGTTTTCTTTGACTATGTCTAGCTAAACTTCTTAGTTAAGGCTAGGAGCATGCCCAAAATGTATTATTTGTGGGTTTTAGATACTAAATTATTAAATTCCAAGTTTGATTGATGAATTCTTAATTTTTGCTTTAGTTAGTACTAGTTGAATTCTTTTGATTGGCCACCATTAGTGTTTTGCATCTAGTGTATTCGATGTGTTGTGTGCAATGGTACCAATAAGTTGCATGCTTCAATTAGCTTTTTGAGATTGAGGATTGTAAATGTATACAAGTCTAGACCGAGATATTGACGTTTGTATGAATTCTTCATTTTCATTTATTTTAATGAGTTTCTAGTGTTTAATTTATGCTTCACCACAAGTAAATTGCATCTATAAATATTTGATTTTGTGCTAGTCCAAGGATAGAAATCATACTCTAGAAAAACTTGGCATAAGTGTTGGACCAAAGGCTTAAGGAATCTTCATCAATTAACTTGTGAATTTGTTAGCTTGCATCTAAGAACATTAGTGGTTGATTATGATGCGTTCATAATCAATTTAAAATCCTAGCTTGTTTGATGGTTTGTTTTGTTTCAGTCGATTTAAATTAGGTTGCACCCTCCATATTTACTTGCTTAATTGTCAAATGTTTGCTTTCTTGTTTGTTAGTTTAGTTGAGTCTTCAATTGAAAATCCATAAAAGAATCTCAAGTTGAACCAGGTTAAAGAAACTAAAATCAATTACTAATTTCTGCAAGAACAATTCTCGTATTTGCATGACATTATACTATAAACGGATTCATGCACTTCCGAGTTTGAATTCGAATTAAATTAATCTATTATCCCGAGTAGTTTAAACACATATGAGTAGTTATTGTAATAAGTTGTATAATGTTTGCTACCTCACTATTTAACTAAGTTTGTACCATTGTCTGCAGAAATACTTCAATATCCGGAGTGTTTAGGCCCTTATTCCTATAGCACACATCACACTGCACAAATGCATGTCCTGTGTGCTAAGGACAAGGGCAACCAGCCAGAGATGGGCAAGTCCCTCTCCATTTTCTGACATTGGTTGTAGTTAAAGCAGCTGCTTAGCTTCTTTTCCCTTCTTTTTTTTCCATTTTTTATATAAAAATTATGATGTGTTTTGTTCATTGCGAGAAGTTTCCAATAAAGGTCTTAATTTTCTTTCGGGGATTTTATCACTTTCAAACTTTCAAATTATTCAATGTAATTCTTACTCTTTTGGTCTCTCATCAGTGTGATCCTTAAATCTATGGCACAAGCACCAGATCAAAGCACCAATACTGAACTTCTTCAAATTATACCGATTCTCCTGAGCGAAAAATAAAATTAAAAATTATACCGATTCTCAGTTTTTCTCTCTTTCCAAGACAAGAAAAATTCACCCCAAGCGAAAAAATGACCAAACTGAGCAATGAACAAGTCAAAGTTGGGGAGGCAAATCCTAGCACTTGTAATTAGAAGCTAGGCCGACTCGACTGATTAAGGAGTCAAATATAATCAATGAATGAAATTTATCCAGGAAACTATGATCCAACATTAAATAGTGCCCATAAAAAGTGAATGCAACATGTAGGAGCCAGATAAAAAATAAGCAAAACTTGCTCAACTGTAGTAATATATTTAATTTGACAAGCCAATGAGTGCAATGCAAGCATCCGTGACTAACAAAATTGACCATCATATAAGAAAAGGCAATCTGACACTCTTATTCGATCAAAATACATAACACTCATATCAATCAATCTCCTCTGAGGGGGGCCGGATGAATCTTACTCCCTACTTCAATGTTGAAAATACAGGTTCCTGTACTGCCTTTTTGATAAAACTTGCTACATCAAAACACTCACATAAAATCATAGTCATCGAGCGGATCATAGCCATCAACAGCTATATCATCATCCGGCTTATCAACAAGTAGCTGCTTTTTCTTCGCACCTGCAAACAAGAAAATCAAGTAACAAACACCGGTGAGAAGTTATATCTGTAGTCTGGCACTGTCATAATCGGTAGATCTACATAACTATAGAAAATAATACTTGAAATCAAACGCATTCAACTCTGATTACACAAATCTTTAGCTGTTTTCATTCTTTGGTGACACCTACACCCAAAAGCCAAAATTCAACCTGCAAAGCCCGACAGCTGCTTTGACCAATACCTTTCACATAAGTTTATGCACTCTACACGATTAGGCATTTTCCAACTCATTACTTTTTGAGTTCCACAATACTAAGAGGCTCTGGCTGATGCTTCTCAAAATAAAACCCAATAGTGCATTTCAGTTTTCTCTTTCTTTTTCTTTTTTTTCCCCTCAACATGCAGGACATTCTTCAAAATTATTTTAAAACATTCAAACATCAACACTTGATTTTCCTTTAAGTTCCAATATACTCGTATTCTTTTTCCTTTATAGAATCAAATATCATAAATAAAACTGAAATGAAGCATGACAAATTCTGTTTCTTAAAAAAGAATGAAGTAGGCTAAAGATGTGCACCTGTCTTCTTTTTACCAGCATTTGCTTCCTTCTCTGCTTTTATCTTCTCATTTGCAATTGCCGTAATAGAAGATGCAACATCTTTTGCATCTGCTCCTTTTAAAGAAGTCATTGACAGTCTCATTACTGCCTTCAGAAGACCAATATAATGGAAACTTTTCTGTAATGAAATTAAAAAGGAAAAAGCATAAAATCTCCATAAACAAGTTCGAGAATTATTCAACCTTTATTCAAAAGGGAAGCACAAATAACACACCTCAAATGGACGAAGTTTATGAGAAATAAGTTCTGCATATTCCAGGAAGTCACTTTCAGATTTGGGAATGAAATTATCAATGGTTTTGTCATCACCTCTACTAGAAAACAGTTCCTTGGTGGACTTGTAGTCTGCTTCTTCCACCAGCCTGTGACAGAGAAAAGCTTCAGTCAGAACCAACAGAGACCAAATCTAACCAAGTATTTAATATTATAAGGCTTTCGTGTACTAGGTTTAGGCTTTTGGCGTATTCAACATGTAATTGTTCGTTCGCTGGTAACAAATAATGTTTTCACTGATAAATTATTGACAAATTTTGAACCACCTGGTTCCACATCCAACGCATACAGTACCAATGAAAATTCAGGAAAAAGAAAATCCAATAGAGGCCAGATCACAGAACACAGCCTATGGTGGACAGATGAATGAACCTTTTAAAGACAACATAGGCACTATACAGAAAGGGTGCCCAAACTAATGATTCTATCACATAGGCACTATTACTATCAACATATCAAAACAATGAATTAGAAAAACAGAAGAAACAAATTTGCATAACTTTTTAAACAAAATTTGGCCTAGTCAATAAATGGGCCTCACCATCATTTAGTAAGGCTTAATGACAAGTCCAGATCCTCTGTTCCTAAAATCTCAGTACCTCTCTCTGTCCCTTGCCTAATATTTCGATGCCTGTCCGCTAACTTAGCTGCCCTCTAACTCTCTATCATTGGACTTCTTAATAACATACTTCATGTTGACTGGGCTACCAAGCATCCTTCTGAATATGGTTACAGAAGAACACTTTCTTACCATTATAAGCCAATAGTTGAACCAAGTATCTATTTAAATTAAGTTCCGACATTCAGTATGAACACATCAAAGTTCTGAAGTGATTACACAACATAGCCTGTACTTCCACTCGAGATTCCTAATAAGTACCAATCTGGGAATAATAGTATCAAACACAAGTGCTTCAGGCGGGCAGGCATTCCTCTAAAAGGCAAAACCTCCCAAAAAGCATAAGCCTTTTTCATGAAGCGATTACATTGTCCCTTCAAGGCGTGAATTTTGAGCTAATTCCTCAGAGACCTACGGCTTTTAGGAGTTTATTTTATTTTATTTTTAAATTTCCCCATAACAAACAATGTGATTTGTGTGGGACTTTAAACAGATTAAAAAATAAAAGTTAAAAGAACCAGTATATCCCTTTCTTCCTCCTAAGCGTAGCTACAGACTGGGCTAGCCACACCTCAGAGGATTGCTGGTCTTAAAGCAAGCATTTCCCAATTCCATAGAGCATCAACCTAATTTATAGGTCAGCTCAAATGAACTGAACTTAAGCATGAGCCGGGGGAGATCTGAATATGACTTGTCAGTTTATATGACCAGCGATCCTCTGAAATGATTTAGGTATGCATTGCATGCTACTCTTGGTAAAACAGAAACTTCCATTTCTAGAACACATATTACCTCGATATTTAAAAATATGTAATAACAGAGAGAATAACAGAGATTAATTGTTCACTCTCACCTTTGTTGGCGAAGTTTCTCAGCAATGGGATCCAGTGGCTCTTGTTCTACTTCAACAGTTTTTCCTTTCTTTTCAGTAGCTTTTGTTGCAGGTTTCTTGGGAGCCTTTTCAGCAGCTGGCTTTGTTGCGGGTTCCTGGCCACCATCAAAATAACAAATTATTAAGGATAATCATTATTATAAAGGACAAACAGATTTTTCATTAACCCAAAAGATGAAAAACAAAATGCAATCAATATGATGATGCATGCTGAGCATTACTCCAACCTGATTGGTTAAATCCCTCCAACTTAATGACTGCACATCAGCCTGCTCGCTATAGTTTGTGGACAGATTCAAAATATGCTCACAACAATGTGCATACCAAGTAAGTATTTCAAAATTTGTTTTATAAAGACAAATATCGAAAAACAATTCTTTTATATCATTTTAATTTTGCGCCAACTAAAAAAAGGATAACAAATAATTCCAATTCTTCTGTGATGGGAGATACAATGCGATACACTTCCACAAGTGATTTCTAGCTTTGTTTGCATCCATGGTATTGCACCTATTACTTTGTTCGATATAAACTCTATTTAAATCAGAAAAACAACAGATAGACTTGGCATTACCAATTTGAGAAATGGAATCACTGATCAGTGCTCAGTGCTCAAAGTCAATAGTTCCATTCCAGTCAACACACGGAAAACAAAAACACTTCGTATCATCTTGACCAGTTACAAATTTCATTTACCCTTATAGTATTGCTGCCCCTCTCTAAGTAAAGGTAAAGTCTCTCCTTCAGCTAGAATGTACATTTAACTAACTGGAGTACCAAGCAAAGCTGTTCTCCTGACCATATAACATGATGATCCAAATCGTATTCATCTAATAGACTAGATATGACCTAAACCTAACATGATTGTTTGTCTTATTCATATACCAGCATTATTTAAATCGTGAAATCTTGTCATACCAAACCGCTAGATATGACCTAAATTAGTCAATCTCAATTTCATTAGTAAAGGGGAAATAAATCCAAATGTTGAAATGTATGAAATCATTGCATAAAGGAGGTCGACCTCTTTCTGTAGGACAATAGCGTTAAACCCTTTGCTTAAAACTAGTTATCTCTATTTTCAATTGAGGGCAAGGAAGAGAAATAACGAGCAATGACTAGACAACATAGACAAACACAATACAAAGTGACATTATATGGTTTGCGACCAGTCAAGGGCATCCAGCAGAAATCACGTTCTTGATATTGTTCTTTTTCTTCGTTAATTCTTTCTTAACCAACACTCTATAATATTCAAAAATACGGGACCCATATAATCTCAAATTTCAATTCTGATGTTTTTCCATAAAATCACCACTTATATACATTTATATTGATGCAATATCCATATTGAAGGTCTCACATCAAAAGACAAACAATCATGCTGCCTATTTTCCCCAGCAGATTAGCTAGTTTCCTCAACCAAGAAATATTAACCATCAGTCAATGATTGGGCTTTTGAATGATAAACAGGAAAAATAAAACCATTTCAGAGACTGAACAAAATAATAAGATCTTAACGATGCTATCAATTATACCAGAGGAGCAGGTTCATCAAAATCCTCCCATGAGTCCTTAATATCATTTTCATCCACATCTTCGTCGTCCCATTTACGTATCGGTTGGTCATTAGAAAGAAGAGCTGGAATTTTCTCATCCTCTGAAGCAGGAAAAAAAAGAAAGCCAGCTTTATAAACAAAATAACACTCCAGTTGAATAAATAGTAAATGGAATTTTGCTTCAAAGTTTAAGAAAAAGAACAACTCTGGACAAATTTCATCAGGAAAACTTACGGTAAATACCAAACTTAATAATTAAATAACAAAAAAACTTACCACAATTATAATATTATAAAATAAAAACAAAAAATATATATATAGATAAATTAAAGGAATTAAAAAAACCTCACATGCACATGGTAAATTTAAACAGAGCAAGCAGTATTACATAGAATTTGGCACACATAAATAAGATACACAGAGCAAGCAGTATTACCCCAGTCCTCCATCTAATTTTGCAATTCTTATATCAATTTACGGATTTTCTGACGGAACAAAGAATTATCCTGCACATCAAGACATGTCAACATCCATCATCAGACATCAGAAACAATTGATAAATTAAAAACAATTGAATAAAAACCCCAAACGGATTTTAGGGGTTTTGCTGAAACCGTCAATGATTTTAGGGTTTAGTAGGGCTAATCCAGAAACAAAATTGAAAATTTCTGAGCAAAATTTAATTAAAAGGAATAAACTATGAGCAAAGCCAGAGGGGATTGATTAAGCTTACAGAGTGAAGATCATAACTACTCAAAACAGATGAGAAAGGCGAAGTAAAAGTAGGAGAATACTCGATCTGGATGAAAGGGAATTTTACCTAAAATACGCAATTGATCGGAGCTGAAGAGACCCCTCTACGGCTCTTTCTCTGAAACCCTAACTCTCTCTCGCTCTCTCTCTCTCTCTCTCTCCAGTAATCTTCGTCTGCTGACAGCGTGCCCGAATCACTCAACGACAATTAAACAAAGGCCCGGGAACGTTTCCTTATACCCTTATCTTTAATCGTTCTCGATGGGTCGTTTCGTTTGGGTTTTTGGTCAAAATTGGCTCTTTTCGGTTCCGGTTGAGAGATTGGGCTCTAAATGCACGAGCAATCTAGAATTTTGTAGGTTGAGTTAGGGTCCGTTTGGGAGTGTTTCTGAAACAGTTAAAAATATTTTCTGACAATCAAAAGCAACTCTGATAGTGTTTGGAAAAAAAGTTTAGAAGCGATTTTAAGTCATAGAAGCGCTTTCTAGAGAAGCACCTGTCATGTGCTTCTTTAGGAAGCACTCGCAAGTGTTTTTCCAAGAAGCAGTTTGATTTCTTATGAAAATATCAACGTCTTTATAATAAAAGCGCTTTTGGTAGAAGCGCTTATAAGTAAAAGTGCTTCCTAGAGAAGCAGTCTCAAATGAGCCCTTACTTACATTAAGGCGCTCGGTTTATGTGAGAACAGCTATATAAGAAAGAATTTGTTGCGAAAGCCAATTATTCACAATTTAGAATATTTCTTCATAATACATAATTTCCCTTATCACAACCAGATCTGCATCCAATAATTTTGGGATTTGATTCCCTTCTATTTGTTGATTGTAACTCTGTATATTGAGGGGCTCAAATATGAGCAGCCTATGAATAATACATCTCGCTCTCTTCCTCCCGTGGATGTAGGCTTCGTGCCGAACCACGTTAAACTCATTGTGTGAGTGATGCTTATGATTTCTACTTCTTTCTACATGGCATCATAGCTGGTTTCTTGATATGTTCACTTCATTAGTGTTTCATTCTCTGTTTTCATATTGATTCATTTGTGCAACTGCTTCAATAGGAAGACCGTCACCATTTTTGTCTTGTTCTTTGAAGTTTGAATCCATTTTGTGGAGTTAGTTTGGGTTTTTACTTTTTTGGTGACGTACCAACTTGGCACTTCTGGTGTCTCTTTAACCATATCAAATTTTCGATGAGATATATATATATATATATATATTTCAAATATTTCTCATGGATGCAACATACTCTAATTCCACTATGAAACTATCTTCAATTCTCTTGAATGGATTGAACTATGTTGCTTGGTCAAGGGCTGTTACATTATCTCTTGGTGGCAAAGCTAAATTTGGTCATATTAATGGGAAAGCGAAACAACCTAAATCTAATGATCCCAAATTTGATGATTGGGAATCCACTAATCGAATGGTTATGTCATGGCTTATAAACTCTATGGAGCCTGAAATTGTAGAGATATTTACTTTCTCTGAGTCAGCTAAGGAGTTATGAGATTCTGTAAAACTATTATATGGTCACCAAAATAATGCTGCTCAAGTATATGAATTGCAGAGAGCTATTGCGGATGAAAAGCAAAAGGAAACTTCTTTTGCAGTTCATCTTGGAAATCTGAAGCGAATGTGGAATGAATTAGCGATTTATCGCCCAACAACTATTGACCTTAAAATCCTACAACAGCGGGCTGAAGAGGATAAATTGTTCGAATTACTTGCCAACTTGAAACCTGAATATGAGCAACTAAGGAGTCAAATCTTGATGTGTCCTACTATACCTTCTTTAAACAATGTTTGCATTACAATCCAACGAGAAGAGACTCGAAAAAAGGTTATGAATTCAGAAGTTGTTCCCCAGGAATCAAGTGCCTTAGTTGCTGATGATAATAAAAAATTAATAGTCGACCATCTGATCACAACAAAGAGAGCCTGTGTATGAAAGAAAAGGTAAGGGCCGAAAGTGTGACCACTGTGGTGACAAAGGTCATAAGACTATTGTTGGATTCTACATCCACATTTGAAACCCAAGAGAGATCCAAGAGCACTTGCTATGAATTCCAACAATGAAACTTCCGAATTGATTGGGGTGTTAACACAAATCCTTCAAAAATATACTGAGGTACCTTCCACCTTATATGATCCCTCCACGTCTTCAACTCATCATACCACATGTAACCTTACTACTCCTCATTCTTTAATGTCTAATGATTGCACTTGGATTATGGACTCTGGAGCAACTGACAACATGACCAATAATCCAAATTGTTTGAAAAATCTCAATTCCAATGACAAAAAATAGTTTATTTCAATGTCTAATGGAGCATCAGTCCCTATTCGAGGCTATGGAGAAATAAAATTTATGCTTGATAGACAAGAATCCAAAGCTCTTTATATTCCTGAATTTCCATCTAATTTATTATATGTTGGAAAGCTCACTAATGCCCT
>NC_047654.1:2812251-2832102 GCF_902201215.1 Prunus dulcis
CCCTTAATATGTTATTTTTTCTCCTAACTCTGGGACGATTCAGGACCGAGCCATGGGGAGGACGATTGGTGACGGCAATTTTTCTCATGGTCTCTATTTTTTCCATCCATCTCACACTACTACAAAAATCGAAATAGACGACGGGATCCACCGTCGTTTAGAAGGTTTTGAAACCGTCGTAAAATCGACCACCATCTTTTGATACATAAAACAACGACGGCAAATAATTGACATTGTTAAGACATACAATGTCATATCAAAAGACAAACCGATGTCTAATTACTATAAAAACAGCAAAAAAGGAAAACTTCGACAACCTTAGACGATTCTTTTAAGAAAATATCGACGTCTAAAGAGGATTACATATCAACAATCCCATAAGTACCTCTGTAAAAAATGTTAACCACGACTCCATTTTAAAACATACTATAGTTTATAGTGTCGACACCTACGTTGTTAAGATATCCTACGTCAACTAAAAGAAAAAATCGACGTCTAATATCTAAAAAAAGGAAACTTTGACAACCTTAGATGATTCTTCCATAACAAAACAGACATCTAAAGCATATTACATGTCAAGATTTACGAAGTAACCGCTGGAAAACATATTAACCACGACACAAGCGAAAAATGGTTGTTGCTTATAAAATCTTCCACGTCGCATTCCAAGAATATACCGCCTTGTTAACAATGTTCCACGTCACAAATTCCAACCACTGATGTTCAAAATAATTATTAACGTCGTAATATGTTAAGAACGAAGTTATTACCAATATACGACGACAGAGTATTGCAAGAACCGACGTCTAATTGTATATAAAAAAAAGAAGACTCGGAGAACCTTAGACGACACTTTTTAGAAATCATTGACGTCTGACGCTGTTCACATGGCACAATTTTAACATACACAGTCATAACGTTCTGTAACCACAACCCTAATATTACGACACGATCGTTCAAAAATCTTTTCACGACATGGAGTGGATGAAAACTACCGTGGATACAAGTTTGAACAATGGCTATGTTGGAAATATGCCCTTAAAGGCAACTAATTATGTAATAGTTAGAGTTAAGGACATCTTTGATAAAAGACATATTATGTTATCAATGGGCAAAAAATGTTATTTTATACATTAAATCATCATATATTATCTTTCAATATGTAGAACAACCATACTCCAAGGAATACATAAGTGGATATTAGAGCTATATAATGAAATTGCATACATGGAGACTTATCATCATCCCTAAATCCTGAATATGTTCCTGTTCATAGAAATATTGATTAGGCGTCAATATTCTGCAAAGACCAGTACACACAGTATCGTCTCTATATGTAGGGAATATCAAGGTCTCAAGTCATTAAGTGTGGAGACACATCGATATGTGTGTAGGTGCTTGTAGAAGAATAAGTACACTGAACGCGATCCAACACTTAAGTTACAGCATGGAAGTCTTTACTTAGATGTCAAACTGGAACTCATAAATTGTAATGATGCAAACTAATCCTTAAACCTGAGGCATCATAGATGTTTTGTGGCTATGTTGATAATCTTTGAGAGCAATAAAGGGTCATGCTAAATTAGGCATAGCTTAAAGGTGCTCATCATGATTCTCAATAGAGTCATGGAAGCAAATGAATGTACAACAAGAAATCTCTACTCTCAGTAAAGGAGAGAGAATACTCCAAGATATGATTGGTTAAATCTCTGCGCAGAGTAGTGGATAAGACTTGAAAGAAGAAGTCTTCAAATCTTACCAGGATAATCATATAAAAGGAATGATTCACATTAGGATATTGACAATTGGATTCCATGATCTAATAATGTGAATAAGGAGTATTGACATAAGAGAATGATTCAATTGCACAGTCATTCCAATTTGAATAGGTTCTTTCACAATGTCTCATTTAGCTCGGATAACCATGACTTGCTGCTAGACGACAACCATGGTTTGTGAATGTCCTAAACGGTTTCAATTAACCTTTATTAATAGGAAAAATTAAATTATGGAATTTAATTCATATATCATCTCTGAGGAGTTGAGTCAACCCACTACCTTACTAAAGGGAACCTACAGATCTGCATACCCAAAGAATGTGATTAGAGGTATAATCAAATGTCAAAGTCAACGGTCAAAAGACAACATGTTGACTGAAGCAATTGACCAAAGTCAAATAGTTCGACTGGGTCAATTAAGTAAGACTATAATTATAATTTAATAGTTAAATTATAATTAAAAGATTAATTATTAAATTAATATTGACATATAGAAATATTGGATTGGGCTTTGAAATGTGATTTAAAAGGACCGGGACAAAATAACCCTATTGAGCCCAAGGGATAAGTGGCATAAGATGACATGACCCATAGACCAAATGGAGCCCCACATACCCACCAAATTGCCTTTTATGTTGTCCTATATAAGCTAAATGTTGGAGAAAGCCTAGCTAAGGTTTTTGGTTTCCTACTTTGGTAGATGAGTGATCATCTTTGTATCTTATCTTCCATAAACCAAAAATTGGCCCAATTAAGAAGTACACTAACATCCATACTTGTTGATTGCCTTCTCTGCATCTCTAGGAGCATTTGGTGTGGTGAGGTGGAAGACTCCAATCTTGGAGCCTTAAGGTGAAGGAGTGAAAATCAAGAGAAACAAAAGGTCATTCCAATAAAAGTGTTCATTCTTGAGAAATCAAGAAAAGGTCATCAAGGGTAAAGATCTATTCCCTTTTTCCTTTTTTCTATTTGTGTTCAAAGAGACTATGCTAAGATACTTGGTGTGAAATGAAAAAAGTTTAGCTCAAGTAGTATAAACAAAATGAATCCACTATTTAGAATGTTTTTGTTGTATAGGTTGTGTGGCAAAAATTCATTTTCTAAGCATTAGATGCATGTTTCCTTCAAGTGGTATCAAGAGCCAAGGTTTAGTCTCTTTGAGCCTTTTATTTTGGTTATTGGTTTTAGTATGGGCTTGTTTTCAAACTTATGTGATATATATGTTAGATTTTTTTTTTCATGTCACTTATTCATAGGATATGGGATATAGGATGAATGAGTAGGAGTATGAAAAGAAAAATCAAGAGATGACATCAATGAGGGTGGCGGCAAGGAGGGTTTTTTTTGGGTCTAGTGTGCGTCCATGTGTGAAATATTTACATGGTTATGTTAGTCGTGAAATTCTAAGCATGGATATGATTTTTGCATGAACTTAGAATTTTTGTGTGATTTCTGAAGATCATAAAGATTTGAAAAAACTTCTTGCAATGTTCTTCGTGTTCATGATATGTTCATAGGAGTTCTTGTCAAGCATGCTATCACATCTCGGGATCGGCTCCGCAGTAATTCGCTTTGGACCCCTTTTTTGCCCTCACAGTTTTTTTTCTAGAAACTCACGAGCAACTTCCCAGTGGGTCACCTATCCTGAGATTGCTTTAGCCCCAACTCACTTAACTTCGCATTTCCTATGACTACGAAGCCAGTGAGATCCTAAAAGGCATCGTGCTAGATGAAGGCGGGCATGTACATATAATGCACATCACCCCATCTTCGTTAGTCGATGTGGGATGTTACAATCCACCTCCCTTAGGGACTCGACGTCCTCGCTGGCACACTCACACCACAAGGCAGAGTAGCTCTGATACCAAAATTGTCACATCCCAGGATCGGCTCTGCCGTAGCACGATATTGTCCCCTTTGGGCCCCCTCTTTCTGTCGTCACGGTTTTGTTTCTAGGAACTCACGAGCAACTTCCCAGTGGGTCGCCCATTCTAGGATTGCTCTAGCCCCAACTCGCTTAACTTCGGAGTTCCTATGACTCCGAAGCCAGTGAGCTCCCAAAAGGCCTCGTGCTAGATGGAGGTAGACATGTACATATAAGGCACATCACCCCCTCTCAGTTAGTCGACGTGGGTGGAATGTTACACATGCTTTTTTATCCTATTTGATATTTGACATTTGCATGTTGAATGTTAGTAAAAAATGACATCTTATGACATTTTCATATAGTATATAGTTTTTATCACCTAAAGTTTTAAAAAGAAACCAATGAAAATGAAGATGTTTTTTGGGTACAAAAGATGGTACCACCTTGTGGTCTCAAAATCACACCATATGAAAGGACATGCCCCGAATTTTTCCATATTTCGAGACGAATCCTTTGGGATTCCTGACATCACCTCGATGCCGGGCCCACTCACTAAAGACCGGGACTTTCTGCCGAAAATTCGGCAGAGTCTCCCCTATAAATTAGACATTTCCCAAAATTTCAACCTGCATAAAAACACATTTAATATCCCCAACTGGCAGCATGCACAATATAATTTCATGCAATTTACATAAATAGCCTTCGGCCTTCCAAAAATTCTCAACAAACTACCAAACACACTAACAAAACAATTCATGCCTCGAACAAGGCAACAATAAATTCAAATATAAATTTATGACTAATATTTAGTCTGCGGCTGCACCTAACAATCTTAGGCTGCCTACGTACCCTCCTTGAGGGATCAAGCCACACGTAGTTCTCTGTAATTCACGTAATCTCCCCATACGCTGGTACTACCAACGTCACGTATGGGGCCTGTCAACACGCCGGATAACCTACGCCACGTGCGACCATACCATACTACCGTAATATCTCCCCATACGCCGGTACAACCAACGCCACGTATGGGGTCTGTCTCAACGCCGGATAACCTACGCCACGTGAGACCTGAACATCATATCACATATCTCCCCATACGCCGGTACAACCAACGCCACGTATGGGGTCTGTCGACACGCCGGATAACCTACGCCACGTGCGACCTCAACACAGTATCTCACAATCTCCCCATACGCCGGTACAACCAACGCCACGTATGGGACCTGTCTCAACGCCGGATAACCTACGCCACATGAGACCTGACTTTCACTTGATGGTACTCGTAGTGAATCTAAAGTCCGGGGAGGTACTTAAGGTAGTGCGTATAGCACGCCAAATTGATATTCTAGACTCTTTTGTACCCTCGTACAAACATACATAATTTTAATTGTATAAACAAATATTCTAATATTGCGTAAACCCCAACAATAGTCTAGCACCAGATAATCCCCTAGGTAGGTGAGATTACTCCGGGAGACTCACGGTCAACCAAGGGTCAAACTACCCTAACCCTGGTCAAACGGGCCCACGGGGACCACGACCTCCAAACTCCGATCCGAAAGTTCCTATGGGTTCTATAAGGTATAGGACACTTGTCCTGCAAGTTTGGTTCAGATCGGACGGTCGGATCGCTCACGATCGCACGATCTAACGGTTAATATAAAATATAATCTTTAAATTATTAAATCGGAACATCCGGGGCTCCGATTCACGATCCGTGAATTCCTCCACGATCCTAAAAATACCTAGTTTGACATATATTATTTTCGAGACCATCCAACGGTCCCAACCTATCGAACCCGGATAACGCCCGATAGGCGATATCCGTTCGATAGTCAAACGATGTCCGAATTGAGATCCGCGAAATCCTACGCGCTCGTGACGGCACGAGGACCTCAAAACTTCCCAGAGACACGCCACCACCCTCGCCCACGTGCGGCCACACGCGCGGGCAGACCGGGTGTCCAAAGCGATTACGGTCCGTCGAAAAATCTTGGAACCGAGACTCCAAACTCCTACCCTAGGTAAAACACCCCATTTGGAGTCACTTTTGTTCTTGAACAACCCCCAAAAAGTGGCCGAAAATGGCCGATCACGGCGGCCGAAGTTCGGCCGATTTTCAATTCGAAAATCGAATTGGTTACGCTAAGAATCGATCTAATCCTACCCAACCATCAGCTAGAGCATGCAGAAGGGATGAATTTCCATACCTTGATCGCCAGAAATGCCGGCCGGAGGAGGGAGATCGGAGCCGACGAAGTTCCGGGCGAAAATCGCCATTTTCCGACGGCTGGAGCGGCGGCCGATGTCGGGGGAGGGCTGGGTCGTGACGCCGAGGCCGAGCCGGTTCTTTTGGCACCGGTCCCGACCGCAGCCGCGGCCGGTGGCCGGAGATATGAGGAGAGAGAGAGGAGAGAGAGAGAGAGCCGACGGGAGAGAGAGAGAGAGAGAGAGAGAGAGAGAGAGAGAAAACCAGATTTTTATAAAAAATCCCATTTCAAAATATTTACGATTGTGCCACTGGGTTTCTTTTGACCATATCTCTCTCGTTACAACTCCGATTCGAGCCCACTACGTGTCTATGAACTCGTCTCGGTACGACCTATCCAAAAATACAAGTCACGGTCCCAAACTCTCTCCGGTTAAAAATATGACTAAAATACCCTTAAATAATTAAATATTTAAAATTTGGTTAAATTTGGGGAAATTTGGGGTCGGGGTGTTACACCATATTTTTCAAAATATCAACACACACACACACACACACACACACACACACACACTCTCTCTCTCTCTCTCCTACTTGGCTGGCCCCACCCTAGGATCCCTTGGGGTCTTCATGCAATTTTTGTAAATTAGGGGCTGTTTATGCAATTGCTAAAAAATTACAGTTTTGCCCACCCTAGGATCCCTTGGAGTCGACTTGGTGTCATCGAGACCTGCCGGCGGATCAGGCTGATCATAGTCCCCTTATTTTGCCAGTTTGCGGCTCGGGTAGACTGCGTGATGCCCAAGACCTGCCAGGGGAATTGACGGATATGACAGGGGTACAAATAAGTGGTAGTTTTAAAGTAATTTGAGCACTTTTATGCAGCTGTTGTTTTCAATCATTTTATATCAGTCTTCTCAATGTACGTGCATGTTTTATCTTTTCATATAATTGTTCAGGTTTACAAATCTATATACATACGGTGTTATATAGATATCTTGGAGGAATACTTTATATTAAACACAGTTGAACTCTAGCCTTACTTATTTAGTTCTTTTACAACGAGGGTTATTATTATGTTCTAACTTGTTTTTAAGAACCTTATTTTTGTCCACTCACAACTTTAAACTTGTTTTTCGCCCCCCCAGGCCGTAGAAGTGCGCAGGATCCACCACCGGACCATTCCTAGCTTCCGCGCCACCAAATCAGGTAGAGTTTTATGGAAAAAATCCTTGAAACCCTGTAAACTTTAGAAAATGATTTGATATCTCGTTTTCGTGGAAAACTGGAGTTGGTGAATACTTGATTATTCTATTTTGGCAGTTGGTGTGGATATATTTAATTGTCTGACAGGTGGAAAAACTTGGGTTTGGTCAAAATACAGGGGAGACTCTGCCGAATTTTCGGCAGAAGTCCAAAGAAAGTTTTCCTAGTAACTGTAGCAGGAGGGGTAATATGGTCATTTGTACCCGACAGTTGCCAGATGTCGGACACGCCCAGGGCTTGGTTCGAATTCTAAAGTGGAATTGGGATCGGGTCCTGTCATCTTGATATTCTCAAAAGATTTGATTTGGCAGACATGAAGCCCACTCATACTCTTATGGCCTCATCCACCAAGCTTAGTAAAATTGGTGGCGAACCACTTGCTAATCCATAACAATACCAAAGCATTGCAGGTGCCCTTCAATATGTAACTTTAACCTGCCCGAAACTTGCCTTCTCTGTCAACAAGGTGTGTCAATTCATGCACAACCCCACCACTGAGCATTGGACAGCTGTTAAAAGAATCTTTCGATACCTCAAGCACGCTCTTTCCCATGGTCTTTCCTAAGCAAATCTCCCTCTAATGGCATTCAAGCCTTTTGTGATGCAGATTGGGCTGGATTTCCATATGATCGTCGATCAACTGGTGGCTATGTAATTTATCTTGGTTGTAATCTAGTATCGTGGTTTGGCAAAAAGCAACTGACTGTACCGAGGCCTAATATCGCTCCATTGCCAATACTTCTAGTGAAATTACTTGGTTGGTTTCTTTGCTGAAAGAACTTGGACTTACTTTATCAACACCACCTGTCTTGTGGTGTGACAACTTGGGAACAACTTACCTTTCCGCCAATCCAATTTTCCATGCTCGCACTTAGGGCTGGCAATGGGTCGTGTCGTGTCGGGTTCGTGTCGTGTCGGAATAATAAACGTGTCAAGAATGCTCAACCCGAACCCAACCCATTTAATAAACGTGTCGTGTCGGGTTCGGGTCGTCTTTTATCGTGCGGGTTTCGAGTCGTGTAACGGGTTCATAAATAATAACATGCATGTTACAAAACCCACAACCGAAAAAATTTAAATTAAAAAAAACAGAGAGAGTAGAGAAAATATAAGGAAAAGAAAGAAAAAAAAAAGATAGAGAGATGAGAGAAGAGAGAAGGAAAAGAAAGAAAGAAAAATAGAGAGAGAGAGAGAGAGAGAGAGAGAGAGAGAGAGGAGAGAAGATTGAAGGAAAGAAAGAAAGAGAAAAGAAAGATGAGAGAAAACTAAAGAGAAAGAAAAGAAAGAAGAAAAAAAAAAAGGAGAGAAGAGGAAAGGAAAAGAGAGAAGAAGAAAAAAAGGGAGAAAGAAGAAAGAACGAAAAAAAAGAAAAAAAAAAAGAAGAGGAGAAGAGAGACCGAAAAGAAAGGAAAACACAAAAGAAAAAGAAACATTATAAATATCAAAATGTATACTATAAAATCACAAAATTGTTTGTAGCATGGTGGATAAGGTGTTTGAGAGAAATGAAGATGGTAGGAGTTCGAAACCCCTTGTGTGTGTTTTGAAATCTCCATTTGTCTTTATTTTTTAGTGGGTTAGCGGGTTGTACACGGGTTGACACGACCCGTGACACGACCCGTTTAATAAACGGGTTAGATAGGTATTATAGCGGGTTAGCGGGTTGACCCGAAACCCACCCGTTTATTAAACGGGTCAGAACGGGTTGACCCGAAATTGACCTGTTTTTTTATCGTGCGGGTTGAACCCGCTAATTTCTCGTGCGGGTTTCGAGTCGTGTATCGGGTCGTGTCCGAAATTGCCACCCCTACTCGCACTAAATATGTCGAGATTGATTATCACTTTGTTTGTGATCAAGTCTCTGCAGGACGCCTTAATCTCAAATTCATCTCCATCAAGGATCAACTTGTTGATATAACGACGAAGCCTTTGAGCTCTACCCGTTTCAAATTCATTCGAGACAAGTTGAGAGTTCAAGAACGCTCAACTTGAGAGGGCGTATTAGCTGTAAATATCTTACAATTACTTTTGCATAAGTTGTAGAATCTCCATGATCTCAGCTGCTCCATATCCTAATATATTTCGTAACCATCCCTTGATCACAACCCCGCTTGATATGTAACAGCTCAACTTTTGAATATTTGTAACTGTACAATCATGTATATAAATAGAGAAGAAAACCTCAATACAGTTGTGTGAGGAAACCTGAATCTTATAAGTGGCACTCAAGTTTAAATTGTTTGTGATTTTTTGTCCTATGTATTTTCTCTTATGAGTAAAAGAGAAAAAAATTTGCACTCATCACTCCCAGAAATGTGATAATTCCATAATCATTACCTTCTATTGAAGAATAATTCACCGTTACATGATTATGTCTGTACCTTAATTTTATGAAAAGAAAAAATGAATGAAATCTTAGAAACCAAGATAGACATCAAATAATCACCCACAATTTTATGAAGGAAACAAAAAAGCAATACCCAAAAAAAAAAAAAAAAAAAAAGGAAAAAGGGGGCTTTTTGATAATTACAAAGAGAATACAAATGTCTTTACCAGAAAAAAAAAATAGATAAAAGAGAAAACAAATGTCAAAAGGAGGATAGCGAGTGTTTGAATTGTCTAAAACACAAACGAGTGCGCAGAAGACTCTTCAAGATGGCCAGAAAACGAGATGTCTTGTAGCTTTAGTAAGCCAGGAGAGATGCAATGCAATCTTGCACTGCACAGTGTCCAGCTGACAAGCAATGAAGTCATGCACTTAAATTTGACTCAGCTTTTTTGAACTTGAGCCCCCTTCCTCCTTTCTAAAGCCAGGCCACCATCCTCCTCTTTCTCTCTCTTGCCACTTCCCAACACTCCACACTTCACTCAAACAGTACACAAAACCTGCAAATCTCTCTCTCTCTCTCTCTCTCTCTCTCTCTCATATAAGTTTGTACTGTCATAACCCAGTGACCTTATCCTACAGATATGCAGCCAAGCAAACACCATCACAAAACCACAAAGTAACTAGCACTATTTTGTGCTGCCCCATCACTACAACCAACAATAACTTAGCTCCATTCTCATTCAACCTTAAACCCAAAAAAAAAAAAAAAAAAAAAAATCAGAAAACCCAAAAACCCAGAAGCTTAAAAAAAAAAAAACCAGTTCAGAGCCTGAGATTCTCTTTACACATGTATTCCATTCGATTCCATGAGTTGTTGGGTCGTCTTGAAGTTGAAGCTGAAGCTGAACTCTGTTAATAAATTATTTATTTAATTGGGTTGCGATTGGATTTGTGAATGGGGTGCATGTTCTCTCACCTGGCTGCCAAATTTGCCTTCTTTCCTCCATCTCCACCGACCTACAAGATCCAGAAGCGCGACCACGACGGCAAGCTCACCGTCGTCGCCTCCGCCTCCACAACGACGTCTTTGCCTGTTCCTCACGCCGATGACCGTTCCTTGGACGTCTTGCTCATTGACACAAAACTCGGCAACAAGATCGTTGCTTTTTATCTCAGAAACCCTTATGCTCGCCTCACTCTGCTTTACTCTCATGGCAATGCTGCTGACCTTGGTCAGCTCTATGACCTCTTTCTCCAGCTCAAGCTCACTCTCAGAGTCAATCTCATTGGGTAAGCCCAACTCCTCTCTCCCTCTCTGTCTCTATTTTTTCTCTTTTCCAATTTGTGGGTTTTTATGTTTTTATTTTTCTCAACCGTTAATTAATTTCATTTACTACCTTTCCTAAAAACTTTTCATTGGGTCTGATTTTTAGTTTGTTTCAATTTTTTTTGGCAAATCTTTGGGTGTGATTTTGTTGATGGGCTTTTAGATCTATTCCTTTTTCTCACTCCATTTGTATTAGTATTAGACATCAAAGTGAAAGTGAATAAGGCCGTCGAGTTAATAGTTTTCCTAGATGTTAGTTCGTATCAGTCTTTTTCAACCTTTTTTCCCTTTTCTAATATTACTTTTTCTCTTTCTATAAAGTAATTGGTTTTTATTGTTCTACTTGGATGGAGACGCAGCTTTACTGTTTTTTTTCTTGGAATTTAGTGCCTTTCTGGCTCTTCAGATATATATCATTACTCTCTCCCTTTTCTTTTTATCTCTTTGTTCAAAAGGAATTGCTTTTTGTTGAGTATGGTTTTCTGTGGTTTTTGCGTTTTGACGATTCTGCCTTTTCTTCTCAATTATAATGCACAATCTATGACTTCTGCAGATTGGTTTTTTCACATTTGTGAACCCCCATTTCTTGAACTCTTATTTCTTTTCCTTTGAATTTTTATGATGGGATTTACTTCCATATTTCACTGATCGGGTGCAATGTGATTGATATGTAACTTCACTTGATTGGATTTGAATCTAGTCCTGATTTTGTTATGCAGGTACGACTATTCTGGATATGGAGCCTCAACTGGCAAGGTAGCTACAATCATTTTATGCCACATCATGTGAATCTTGTTCTAGTTCCACCTTATTATAAGATTCTTTTTAATGGTAATACTGTTTCATATAATTCGCCTGTCGAACTGGAATTAGGTGATATATATTTTGGAAGACATTTATTGTCTCTTACCTGAAATTAGGCTGATTGCTTCTAACTGTGTTCTAGTTTCTACATTAATCTTGTATAAATTCCTCCAAGATGGAGAAGAATTCAGCAAGGACCAATGACACTAGAACAACATAGAATGTAAGAGACCGATGGCAGGAATGTACAATGGGGTAGAATTTTGGAATTAGTTTAGTAGAATAGCAGAAAGTTTGAATGTTGAGAAGACAAGAAACACACCGACAAGTCCTTGTGCTGACACTGTCACAAACAGGGCCAAATTTGCTAGATGTTGCATGATATGGTTAATCTAAAGTTTGGAATAGAGTTAGGTTCTAGGCAGCTTTATGGGCATTGGTTTCGGTTGATTTTAAGGATTATGCTTATTCTTCTATAATGTTGGATTTGTTAGCAGCTGTGAAGTGAGATTAGAATTTCTCATCTACTGAGCTCGTCAGCGGCTGTGAAGTGTTGTTCAGTAGAAATACTAATTATGTTTGTTATGTTTTTTTTTCTTTTCCTCTTAATGAAATCCAGCCTAGTGAAGAGAATACATATGCTGACATAGAGGCAGTATATGAGTGCCTTGAGACTGAGTATGGAGTTAGCCAGGAAGATTTAATCTTGTATGGGCAGTCAGTTGGAAGTGGACCGACACTGCATTTGGCGGCTAAGTTGCCAAGGCTGAGGGGTGTAGTTCTGCACAGCGCAATTCTTTCTGGTCTTCGTGTGCTGTGCCATGTGAAATTCACATTCTGCTTTGACATTTATAAGGTGAAGATTATGTCTTGATTAGTTGTGTAATGCAGATGTCTAGCAAAAGCTTGATTCTGAAACAGTCTATCAAGCTATTTGTCTGCAGTTTGTTATACTGATGTCAGCAGACTGTTAGAATGATTTAATATTATGTATTGCTGAAGCTCGTTCTTCTGCTATTCTAAGCTTTTTGCTATTCTAATGTGTGCAGAACATCAATAAAATTAAGAAGGTGAAGTGCCCTGTGCTAGTAATACATGTAAGTACTTCTTGTCTTCTTGAAAATGTTAAAAATTATAATCACACCCTTTGAATTTCCGCCGTTCTTCTCTGTCAGTGTAAAATTGTAGGAAACAGTACCATGTGAATGCATAATTTTTGTATTTTTAAAACTTTTGTATGCTTGATAATTCTTCAAGGGCTAATGAAGTTACTCTTTCCTTCCACTTGAATTTCTTCGTATGTTACTTTTTTTGCATTAGCATCTTTTGCAGCATACCAGCATTTAAGTGTAAAATAAAATTAGGTTGTATTGCAGTACTTCACTGACCCCATTGTCATCAGTTGAGTATAGACACTTTCTCCCATTTAGCAATTTATGCGAATGATTTCTTTAGCATATGAAAAACTTCATCTTCCCACGAATGGGACAACCCTGATGGCCTTTTTGTTTCGCCTGGGTAACCTTACCAGTCTGGTCAACCACTTTTCTTGGTAGTGGGGGACTTTAGATTGCCAACATAGGCTTTCTGCATCTGAGGTTCAAATTGTTTGGTTTAATATGAGCTTGTGGCTTTATGGGGCCATTGATTTCACAAGAAAAAAGTTGGTGTAGCTTTAATTTTTACATTTAAGATCTCTTCCTCTCTCTCTTGTGAATGAAGGAGGCTATACTATATATTGTAGGCCAGTGTAAAGCTTAGTTCCTCTGAGAGTGAACTTAGCAAATAAGATAGCCTTAGAGAGGCTTAGATATGAAAGGGTTCACTTAGCCAACCCCAGTTAGTTGATATTAATCCGTAGTTGAGTTGATTTGTGGCTTGTAAATCTTTGAAAATTGTACCATTTCTATCATAAAACCACCTACATCTATTCACGTTTAGTTTTAGTTATATGGGAGATTAGATAATGGATGTGAGTGGCAACCTGCAAAATGTTCAATGCCAGTAAAGCGTTGGTTGTAGATGCAATGCAAGGGTCTGATTGTCTAGGTAAGAGTTCCAGTCTTAAGAAGTTGGGAAAATAGAATTAACTGAGAAGAACGGGAGATAGAGCCTTGTAGGTAGAAATAATTTTCATAACTCTCATCCAACTGAAATGGCTAAATCCCCTATGGTGTGTGTTGAAGGTCAATGTTACCCCTAGGGTGTTTTTAATTTTTAAAATAAATACCCTTGTGATTAAGCCTCTTACCAATTTCAAACCGAATGGAACTTTTCGTCCAATTGTGTCCATGTGCACATCACATGCAGGGAAAAAGGTTTATTTTAGGCCTGACAAGGGTCAATGACTTGAAAGGATTCTTTTACTCCTGAACATGAGGCGCACATGGGCACAATTAGACTGAAATTTTGATTTAGACTGAGATTGGTAGCAGGCTTAACCACGATGGTATATTGAAAGTTTTTTCACCACAGGGGCAACATTGACATATGACCTACAACACATGGATGATTTGTGCACTTTGCCTAACTGAAATTGATTAAGTTTGAAAGAGTCCACATGGTATGGGGTTGGTTGTACTTTGGAAGTTGCATGAAGTTTTTTCTGGGAAAGATCAGAAGTTTATTAGGGGTAATGGGTAAGGTCATATAAGGTAAATAAATTGCATTTTATTTAGTTCATGAATAATTCATTTGGAGTAATGGATAAAGTCAGATTCATTGTCATACAAGAACCAACTATTCAGTTTTCTAAGACAATAAATGGCTGTGTTGGGCGTAATTCATGAAATCTTTCATCCCACTGAATCTTATCTCTCCCCTTTCATGCCTATATAAAAGGGAGGTGGTTTGTAGAAACTTTCTTTCCATTGTTTCATCGCTTCTTCACTTTAGAGCTTAGTTAGTAAAATACTAGACGGGAAAAATATGAATAAATACATACGTGTATTATTCAGCAAAGGTTTTTAAAGAAATACGATGAGAATTTTGGCCCTTATGTAGGATTTTAATATTATTTATTTAAATTTTTTGATGTATGGTCTTTTTATTCAATAATGAGGGAGCTTCAATTGAGGGATCTCTCAAATGAGCTTATTTAGGGACACCCTTGTAGGATTCACTCCCCATTTGTTTTTCAGTGATCTGACTGTCTGATTTTCAAGTCTTAATTCGTAAATCATCTCTGCAAGAAATCACCAATATCGGAAAATATTTAACCATTGGATCATAAGACAGTCATTTACTGTATCTTGAAAAGACAATGTTTGTCTATTTATTTCATCACAACTAGATGTCTTGATGGTTTACAATTTGCCAAATTTTTTTCAAGGATGATCTGTGAATGAAGACATGAAAAATAGACAGTTTCAATCATTGAAATGCAATGTGGAGTGAGCCCTACAAGGTGTCCCTCAAATAACTTATTTGAGGAATCCCTCAATAGAAGGGACTCATTCAATTAAATGTGAAAAATACGTGTTTAATACGTAAGTTTTGTCCGTGTTATTTAAGAACTTGCAAAAAATATGGGTATTGAACATGAAGAATATGTACGTACATGCATGTATAATACTTGTATCGTACGTTTGCTTTTTTAAAAACATTTGTTTTACCGTATCTTTGAGAAGTGTATGGAAAATGAAAGTATTTTGAAAAATACGTATAAACATGTAGGATACGTGAAGTTACTAACTAGGCTTGAGAGTAGAGAGATTCATTTGTGAAAGAGAAAGAGTAAAAGTAGCCTCCTTACAAGTGAGGGATTATCCAAGAGTGTGTATTCTCTTTAGAGTGTAATCTTCTAGTGAGTTAGAGAGATTTTTGTACTCGTAATCCCAATTTTTATAGAACAAGCTTCTCAGAGTTGACTCGTGGTTTTTCACATCACCTTGGAGGGTTTCCACACTAAGTCTAATTGTATAATTGCTTGTTCTCTACATCCATTCATATGTTTTTGTTCTTGGCTCACTTTTGGTTAATTCCTTGTTTTTGTAAACAACTATGTAGTTTCTGATCACCAAGTCCATGTCCATATAACTCTCTCTATGAATTTCCTTAGTTTTTCTGTTCAATAATATGCTAAAAACTTGTCGAATAATCAAGCTTCTTAAGGATTCAACAAACATGTCCAATTCACCTGACCTCCCAATTCCTCAATGGAAATTGTTGTAACTCAGTGGAAATACTTGAAGAAAGCTTTCAAATCACCTGCATATTGACCAAGTGAAATCAGGACCTTTTCTTTGGTTCTATTTTGACCAGAAAATTAAAACTGGAGTGTGGAATGAAGGAGATGAATCTAGTTAGGCATCCTACTATATTGATGATAGGTAAAGTGTTGCTAAGACGAGCTTGAGGCAGCAGTAGTCATTAATGTTAAGGATTTATATTTATCGAGCTGATCTGAAATTGTTGAAGCAGACATCATATTTTTTATTTTTTTTGGGAAAAAGCAGATTATTTTATTAATGTAAACTGAACTGACAGTACAATAGATATGAATCAGGAGTCCTCCACCGATGGTACAATCAAAACCTCTGAGACAAAAGTAAAGTATTAGAACATTGCATCCGACAAGTACCATTGAGATCCCACAAGAAATTTACTTCCTTTCATCTGTCTTAGTAGTTCTACTATCACTTAATGCCCAGAAAATTGCCAGTACACAACAATCCCACAAGATTGTAGAGTTTTTCCCGTGTACAATTTTTCACAATAAACAAAGATGCACAGGAATATGGAATCATCCCAGCTCAACCTCGCTTCTAAAACAATCTAAACCACAACCTCAAGATAAAACACACAACTCTTGGGTCACTAAGCCCTCAAGATCCTCACTCGTAGTGTCGATATGATTGATAAAATGATCTGTAGGTATATATTCTAGGTATACTTTGGTTGAGCAGGTGAAAGTTTGGCAATATGAGGGACATGTCAGCATGGAGTGCAAGCGTGGGGCTCATCCCTGGATTTAATAGCTATTTGATATTTTATTTGCCTCTTAAGACTTAAAGCCATGCGATTTCTTATCATCTTAAACAGTAAACTAAACCATGGTATCTATTAACCCAAGTTACTGTTCAACATCTAACAGTGGTATCACAACTAAGCTCATCATTGTTGGGTGACTGTTTCCGCCCTCAAATATTTTTGCCTCAGTTTCTTGTATCTTCGTCCACTCAAAATTTTAATGTTTTTCGAATTCTCATTTTGATTGGTTGTCTACTATTTTCGTTTTGTCTATAACTATGGTGTTGTGGAGAGCTTGTTAAAATGTACTAGTTAGAGCGGAAGCTTCATCACTTCATTCAAGATCAATATCTGTAACAGCCAAAAAGTTAGAAAGAAGATATGAAATGTCAAAAAAAAGGAGGAAAAGCAGCACCTTCCCCCTGTTAATATTAGCATGAGGTTGAAACAGAACCAGAAAACCTTACTTAAACAGGTATTATAGGATGATAATCACTTGATTGTGCTTCTTAACATAAATTGAAGGCTTCAAGTGAACACCAACTTTACCCTGTTTAGTATTGCACCTCTGAGAACAACTTTGGATGGAACCATTTCTGATATATGTTTTGACATGTATATATCCCCTTAATTTTATGTCCTAGAGTTGTCTTTTGTTGTCTTGGTGATTATTAATTATTTATAAAATAAATAAATTTAAAATAAAAAAAAAACTAAACCTTCAAACATTGACCGTAAGAATTTAGTTGACTGAGCTTGTCAAAGGAAATTTCCCACTATTTGTTGCTTACTCTAACTTAATTAGACTTATCTGATTTTCCTTATTATAATGATAATAATCAGAAATGTGTTGAAAATCATCTTTCAGGGTACAGAAGATGATATTGTGAATTGGTTACATGGCGATGCACTGTGGAAAATGGCAAGGGATGCGTATGAGCCTTTGTGGATTAAAGGAGGTGGACACTGCAACCTGGAGCTTTACCCTGATTACATCCGCCATCTTTGCAGGTTTATCCAAGAAATGGAGAACATAACCACAGAAATTCGTTTAAGAAAGATTTGGCAAAATATGCGTACGCAGAAGAGATCAAGTGCAAGTTGTGCAAAGTGCTGTAGAATTAAACTCTGCTTACCCAAGTGCCCTGAATGTAGAAGACCAAAGTGTGTAAAATGTTGTTCATGGCAGCTAAAATGCCCTGCATGCTGGAAGCCTGGCTGTGTAAAATGTTCCTGGCGACCAAAATGCTTAAAAGGTGCCGAACCAAGCCGCTGCATTAGATGTTTTCACTGGCGGTGCTGCATAGGAACACACAGCGGATTAAACGGGAAGCAGGATGGCTGATGGTAACAATGTGCTTGTATAGGTTTCTGATCTGCTAACACCCTTTCTCTTGTGCATTAGTGTTGGAGAAACAGGAGGAACTAGTTGTCTGATGGGTTTTACTAATACATACAATTGATTAGTCTCTTGATACTGCTCCGTTTGCGTTTTTGATGCTCAGATATTATATGGACTTTTTTGGTTTCTGTTTTCGTCCACGGGAGGGATTCGAATTTATACCTCTTCCAATTTTGGGGAGTGCAGTGCTACTAGACCAAGAGTTAGTTATATGGTCTTTCTCGAGAAACATTCTGAGTTCAAGTGATGTTTCTGCACAAGTCCGTCCTTTTGAGTCGAACGCATCACCAAATATAAAAATGCCAAAAATACCCTTACTCATAATATACAACTGGCTTATTTAGAATCCTATCCAAAAAGGTTATTATTCTAAATTATAAGAGCAGCTCACAAAAGAAACCTATCTAACATGCCATATGAAATAGCTAATTGCACATAATTAATTTATACAAGTCAACATGCCCCCTTAAGCTGCTGAGTAATGATTTTGGGACATGTAACTTATTTGTTTATATAGCTATTTGAAATTTTCATTTTTTGAGAGAGTTTTTCCTCTTTGAGAGGTCGAAGTTCCTACAGTCTCAATTCCTTTGAGTCCTAGGATATTCTTTTCTTAGCTTATCATTTGTGTTGCCACAGTCCGTTAGACAAGGCTTGCTGTTTCATTGTTCTTGGTTATGTACGGTGATTTGAGAACAGGCGATAATTATTGGTGATGAGGTGAATGTTAGAATTTTGTATTTAGCTTGCTGGTTTTTGTTGACAGATCTACTGAACAAAATAAACCTTTTTATGAAACGTATGCAGAGAGGAAAAAACTCATAGAGAAGAGAATGTTTCAGTCTATATTTCTTAGTATTGCATCAGAGCCAAAAACACTCTATATGCATGACACAAGCTGCCAAAAAACATATCCTAAAAACTAGGACACAAGGACTCATCTCCAACCATTCAAGGTCATTGGAGGCTATGATTCTTACACCTAGGCTAGAAATCATTACAGCAGAAAGGACTAAGAATAGCTGTCATTCTTAGCTGTAGAGTTTCTCAAAATAGTAAGAAAACTAGCCGTTGGATATATCCTAACAGCTATTACTATAAAAGGAAAGTTCTTCAGCTCATTCGATTCTTCATCCTCTTCACTGTCAATCTGCAGGATTAACTTCTACAACTTGATTCAAGACTAGTATGCAGCTTAACTCTCAACAGCCTCTCCTAAGCTGCTTACTGGTTTAACTCCAAGCTTCAACCTCAAATAATTGAATCGATCTTTGGGCAGAGCTTTTGTAAAAATGTCTGCCAACTGTTCTTCACTTCTGCAGAATCTCATGTCAATCACCCCTTCTTGTAAAGCTTCCCTTATGAAATGATACCTTCGGTTTATGTGCCTTGTTTTCTAATGGAAAACAGGGTTTTTGACCATTGATATTGCTGACATGTTGTCACAAAACAATGGTGTTGCATCAGGTTGCATTTCACCAAAATCATCCAACACAAACCTTAGCCAGATAGCTTGAGCAGTTGCCTCAGCTACTGAGACGTATTATGCTTCTGCAGTTGACAATGCAATTGTGTTTTGCTTGACTGAAGCCCATGAAAAAGCTCTACTAGCAAAACTGAATGCATATCCAGATGTGCTTCTACTGTCATCTTCACTGCCAGCCCAATCAGAGTCACAAAAACCAATCAGAACAACATTCATGTCCCTTGTAAATTCAATGCCATAGCTGAGAGTGCCTTGAATGTATCTGAGAACCCTTTTTGCAATTCCCATGTGCTTCTTTGTAGGGCTATGCATGAATCTTGATAACAAACTGGCTGCAAACATTATATCAGGCCTGGTTGCAGTCAGATACAACAGGCTGCCAACAATTTTTCTAAACAAACCTTCATTAGCC